>NW_017728951.1:28955110-28957919 GCF_001723895.1 Crocodylus porosus | reverse complement strand
AAAAGCTACCTCAATTCCGCCCCACAAGCCGCGCGCTCGCACAACTCCGCAAAGCCCGCGGCTCCCCTAAGCGGTGCTGGAACCGCTAGCCCGGCATTTTGTCACAGGAGAATATAGGCAGAAAGGAACTTTTTTCTCATTTGATGCACATGCTGCTGTAATTAAAGAATACTGGATTACAACACCTACATAAGCTTAATTACCAATTACCTGAAGCCTACTGAACGATCTATTTAATTTGGTCTTGACTTTGCTTATAGGGGTTTGATTGATGTTGCTTCTTGTGTTTCTTTTAATAACACATTTTATAAAACCCATGTCTGGTGTTGCTTGTTTTTTAAATGGTGCTGTTTATTTAAGCTGGCTTTGCCTGACTATATACACGTCTGTTATAGCTCAGCAACCATAACTAGGGATCCACTTAACTTGCAAAAAGATGAAGCCAGTTTCGTGGCTTGCTCACCACACCAAGAGCTGATATTACAGGTATTTCTTGTGGCCCTACCCCTTGCTGCAGATTGGCACAGAGGCCCTGCTGTCACCCCAGACATTCAGTAAATCTCAAACATGTGACAGTGGCTGCAGGGATTGCTGTGTTTAAGTATCATGGTAACAATAAGGATTGGGAGATTCTAAAACAGTGTATTATATGAATAATACACTTGGGGAATGGGGGTGGGGAGGAGGGGTTGATTTCTCAGGTAATTCTGGCTGATGGACTATTTCCCAGTGATTGCAGATACTGCTGGTTTTCAGAGTTTCTACAAAAACTGTGAAACCATGAATTAAATAGGTCCCTAACCATAACTGTGTGTAAATCAGGGCCTACAGTCAAACTGAACTTTTAGTAAATGCTCCAAATTAACATCAGGCAAATTTAACATTACATTTAATGGTAGCAGCTAAGGTTTTAAACTATTAAGAAACTGGAAGAAGAAAGTTCTAGCTATTGTTTCTGCATGGTGATGGCTAGAAAATGGTATTTAGAGGTTTACTTTTGGGAATTGGCTGGTAGGTACAGTAGATATGCTTTAGAAAAATGGCCCAGGGGAATGACAAGGGTTAATTGATTTCTAAAAGCCTGTTTCTGTCAGTTTCCTTTAAGTCTCACTGTCTGACACAGGCTGGAAAATTGAAGACCTCTGCCACAGTGTTCCATAAGAGAAATAAGGGACTCTGCCATGTTGGACAGGTCACAGTGACTAACTGCCAGAGTCCTTGGGATTTCTGGTTTTAGTAGATGGACCAAATTAGGAGAAATGGTAAATAACCAAATCATGATGTATGCATGTGATGGGTTTGTGAAACAAAGGAGTATGTTGACAGGACAGAATGTGAACAGTATGACTACCACAGGGAGACCAATCAACGATGCCTGGGAATGAAGAGTTGCCTGAAGAAGAAAAAGATACAAAAAGAGAGATTTCAGAGCAGCAAAAGGTCCCGGAGATCATCCCAAGGTCATCATGGACAGAGGATATGCAACCAGTCAGTCTCGCCCACCTCTGTGGGGGTGGGTGGGCCTTGGCCATTGTCAGATGTCAACAGCCTGGAGATCATTCAAGAAAGAACTTCAGGGTGAAGCTCACATACTGACTGGACATGCTTTGACTCTGTGACTGCTCTAGAACTGGTAGATATAGAATTGTTTGCATATGATACATTAGGAAGTTGCAGCAACAGGATAGGGAATAGATCCAAGTACAAATACAAAAGGGGTGGGACTAAGAGAAAAATATTTTGGAAGGTAGGTCCTGATCTGTGAAGAACTGCGAATCCATTATACATGACTGTGCTTCTCAAAGGGGCAGATGAGAAGACTGGGTGATAAAGATGTTCTCTGTGCATTGAGGAGCTCTGGGAAGCATGATCTCTTCTAGAATTTTCCTAATCTGTGAATTTTGGGCCTAAATTCTTTAGCTCTTCCTGTGGAATTATCCAAAAGGACCCATTTGGATCCTCTGTAGGATTTGTGGCTTTTAATTCATGGGATTATACTGTATCCAAATCCAAGATGACTCTGAATTTAAGACTACTTCTGAATAATTCGATTCTAAACGTGGGAAACTTACAACTTTTTCTTACTTTCCTGTATCTAGAATCTAATAATTTGAGGGTTGTCTTAAATTTGCCCCCCTCACTGATAGGGCAAGGGAAGGCAAGTGGTGGCAGGGAGAACTGATAGGGGAATCAAGTGGCCTGACCCATGCCCCGGTGCCTATACACGCCCGTGCCTGCTCCCCATGCCTGCATTCCTCTTATACCTGTGCCTTCTGGCACCCGATTCCCTGCTTTTGTTTCCCCACCCTGCCTTTCTTGTCTGCCCCTTCACTGGCACTTACCACTTACTCCTGCCTGGGCCATGGAGCAGATTGTTGCTTTGGCAACACCCTGGCCATGCAGCATCCAGGACTGGAGCTGCCACCTCTGCAACAGCTGCTGCATGTCTAGGCTAGGGCTGGAGCAACCATCTGTTCCATGCCCTGCGCTTGAATGGGGCCAGAGCTGGAGTATAAGTTGCGGTGAGGGGGCAAAGGTGGCAGACGAGGGCAGTGGCTGTAGGTTCAGCTTCAACCCCAGACTGGGACCAGAAATGGAGCCAAAGCAGTTGTCTGCCCCCTGTTTGTACTCATAGTTTCTAGGGTCGAAAGGGACCTGAGCAGATCATCAAGTCCGACCCCCTGCCATGGCAGGAAAGAGTACTGGGTTCAAACGACCCCAGCAAGTTGTACATAAAAACCCCCTCTGGTCCCCTCTAACTAGTTTGTAACAGGCCACTAGATCCCCCCTCAGCCTTCTTGTGGAGGCT
>NW_017728951.1:28952099-28955010 GCF_001723895.1 Crocodylus porosus | reverse complement strand
ATGTTGTCCACATCCCTCCTGAAGTGCAGTGCCCAGAACTGGATGCAGTACTCCAGCTGCAGCCTGACCCGTGCCGCATAGAGGGGGAGTATCATATCCTCGGACCTGCTTGAGATGCATCTGTGGATGCATGACGAGGTGCGGTTGGCCTTCCTGACTGCATCCCCTTTAACACAGTGACCCTTTTTTTACTCAAATCTGAGATGAGAGGCTTTCCCCCATGCTGAACAGGGAAAAAAATATTTGTTTTGGATTTAAGTAAATACAATATTCTTAACACAGTTTCAAGCATGCTGAATGGCATGGCCATCCTTTAGGAGTAAGCTCCTGAAGAGTACATGGGCACATGTTTAAGTTCATAGATGTCCCTCTTTAGGTTTACCCCTTTTGTTTGGCTGAGGTTTTTCTTTGTCCAGTATTTTTATTTTTTTGACTCCCGCCCCCGCCACACGCACACACTTTCTTTACAGGAATTTGTGTACCATATATTCTGCAAGTTATTACAAAATGCAGCAAGTATTTCAAAGTCTCTGGGGACCTACCATTGTTCCACATCAGTGAAATTCTCCTATTTCTACTGTAAAGGCAGTGTTTGTGGCTTTAATTTTAAAAATAATAGTAACAAAGATTCAGCCATCACGGAGTACAACAGGTCTTGAAGGTCAATGTGTTATATTTTTAAAAATTGTTGCACTGTCTTGTTGTTGCATCTGCAAGATCTGGAATACTCTAGGCTGGCAAAGTTCAACAGCTTTCTCAGTTGAGTCGATTCAGGGATGGCCCTGCTCAATATGGTATGGAACAGCCAGGGTGTGAGGGAGAATTGTTACCCTTCAGTGTAGACCACATGAAGGAAAACCGTGAGAGGCTGGACACCTTCGGGTCAGCAGGCCCAGACAGTTTACACCCCAGGGTACTTAAGGAGCTGACAAGCATAATAGCTCAGCCACTGGCACGGATCTTCGAGAACTCCTGGTGCTCAGGTGAAGTGCCCAAAGACTGGAAAAAGGCCAATGTGGTGCCTATCTTCAAGAAAGGGAGGAAAGTAGATCTGGGGATCTACAAGCCCATTAGCCTGACCTCTATCCTGGGGAAGATGTTGGGGGGGAAAAAAGCTATCACAGAGACCATTCTTGACAAACTGGTTGATGGCAACATCCTGAGGAATAGCCAGCGTGGGTTTGTTGAGATTGGTCAGGCAAGACCTACCCACATCTCCTTCTATGACCAGGTGACACATCACCTGGCCAAGGGAGAAGAGATTGACATCATATATGTTGATTTAAAAAAAAGTCTTCGATCTGGTATCCCATGATCATCTCAGAAAAATTGGCCAACTGTGGCCTCAGCTACTTCACAGTCTACTGGCTGGGGAATTGGCTTTTAGGTCGGACCCAGAGAGTGGTAGTTGATGGAAGTCAAACATTGTGGTGCCCTATGACCAGTGGGGTCCCCCAAGGTTCTGTCCTTGGGCCTATATTTTTCAACAACTTCATTAATGATGCGGACATTGGTATCAGAAGCAGACTGGCCAAGTTTGCCGAAGACACCAATCTTTGGAGTAAAGTGTGCATACCTGAGGACATGATGGTGATCCAGGCTGACCTTGACAGGCTCTGAAAATGGGTAGACAAAAACCTGATGGTGTTCAAGACCAAGAAATGCAAGGTACTCCATGTTGGGAAGAAAAACCCGCAGCATGCTTATAGTCTCGGCAGTGCTACACTTGCTAGCACCACGACCGAGAGGGACTTGGGATCATGACTGACTGCAAGATGAATATGAGCCACCAATGTGATGTTGCAGCTGGTAAAGCAAGCAAAACTCTGGCTTGCATCCATAGATGCTTCTCAAGCAAATCCCATGATATCATCCTCCTTCTGTACTTGGCCTTGGTGAGGCTGCAGCTGGAGTACTGCATCCAATTCTGGGCTCCACAATTTAAAAAGCACATGGAGATGCTTGAGAGAGTCTAGGGGAGAGCCATGCACATGATCAGAGGGCAGGAGAACAGGCCTTATGATGAGAGGCTGAGATCTATGGGACTCCAGCCTGGAAAAGTTCAGGCTTAGGGGGGACCTGGTGGCTGCCTATAAGTATATAAGGGATGTACATCAGAATCTGGGGGAACGCCTGTTCACCAGAGCACCCCAAGGGATGACAAGGTCAAACAGTCACAAACTCCTCCAAGATGATTTCAGGCTGTACATAAGGAAGAACTTGTTTGCTGTCTGAGCCCCCAAGGCTTAGAACAGACTGCCGCCGGAGGTGGTGCAAGCACCTACTCTGGACTCCTTTCAGAGACATTTGGATGTTTATCTTGCTGGGATCCTGTGACCCCAGTTGACTTCCTGCCCCTTGGCCAGGGGGCTGGACTCAATGATCTTCCAAGGTTCCTTCCATCCCTAATGTCTATGAATCTATGAACTAGAGTTCAGGTTAGGAACTGAATTCAAGGATGAAGTAGTAAGGACTCAGTCTCTTTCTTAGCTTGCTTGATTTTACTGGCATTTTGATGTCCATTTATTATTCTTACCTAATTAAAATGCTGGTAACTCATTATTTCACTTGTTGATCATACTTTAAATAAAACCTTTTTAAGTGAAATCTGTACTATATGATGACCTTTGTAGCATCAGTACTCCAAGGACATTTAATTAAAAGAAATGAATCATTCTAGAGACATGATTGCAACTGCTCATGGAGCTTCAATGACAGAAGTATAAAAGGAAGGAAAACAGAGATGAAACTTGGCAAAATGACCAAAAGAAATGTAAACTTTCAGAAAAATGAGTGAGGGATTGATCCTATTGGAAGCAGGTTGGGCCCTATTTGTAAATGTGGAGACTGTAAATGCACTTTAGTGCTGATAACTTCAAAGTTTTATAAGAAATTTGGATACCCATAATAG
>NW_017728951.1:28936847-28952088 GCF_001723895.1 Crocodylus porosus | reverse complement strand
TGTGCTGGGAGTGGCCGATGCCAGTTCCCTGTAGCTGCTGGGCTGCACCATGCCCTGGTGCAGGCAGCTGGCACCAGCAGCTCCCGGGGCCACTGCAGCCGGGACTGGGGCAGAGATGGGCAGAACCTGGAGTTCCTGAGCCTGCAGCAGCCACCAGCCCCAGCCTGCTCACATCCAGCTACAGGCGGTCACAACACCAGCTGCAGGCAGTGGCATCCACCACTCCCAGGGCTGCAGCAAGGGCAAGCAGCTGCCTGCAGCCAGACGAGAGCAGGTTGGGACCAGCCTCTAGCCCCAGCCTGCAGCAGCTGCTGGCCCCAGCCTGCTCTTGTCCAGCTGCAGCCCTGGGCGCGATGGATGCCACCTGCTTGCAGGTGTTGTCCGCTGCTCCCAGGGCT
The DNA here is from genome assembly GCF_001723895.1 of Crocodylus porosus. Lineage (NCBI taxonomy): Eukaryota > Metazoa > Chordata > Crocodylia > Crocodylidae > Crocodylus > Crocodylus porosus. The sequence goes on along the minus strand of NW_017728951.1, from coordinate 28,951,690 downwards.
GCAGCAGGAGCAGGCAGTTGCCAGCAGCTGGACATGAGCAGTCTGGGGCGGTGACCACTGCAGGCTCAGGGGCTCCAGGTTCTTCCCGGCACTCTGCCTGTCTCCACTCCATTCCTGGCTGCAGCGGCCCCAGGAGCTGCCGGTGCCAGCTGCCTGCATCAGGCATGGTGCAGCTCAGCGGCTACAGGGAGCTGGCATCAGCCACTCCTGGGACAGCTGCAGCAGGAGCTGGGGTAAGTGGGGACAGTAGTGAATTGTGATTTAATATATTTTAACTGCTTTTTTTTTTTTTTTTTTTTAAAGACCTGTTTGGAAACATTGTCCTTTTAGTAAAGAGTATATTTGCTAGGAAAGAGAGACTCCAGGCAGTTTTACAACGAGGTTTTGCTGTTGTGGCAAATTCTGAAGATGCAGGATCAGAGCACAAGGGGTTCTTATGAAAACTAGGGCTCTGTAATATGTGTTGGGACACCTTTCTGTCTGAGCCCCCAAGGCTTAGAACAGACTGCCGCCGGAGGTGGTGCAAGCCCATCGGATAAGCACATGAATGAATTGGAAGACCAGAGTAATCTGTCCTCCTCTGGATAGCGCATGGGTATACCTCTCATACTATATGGCCCAATACACTCTTCACCATTGCTTCTTAATGGGTATTATCCTCTTGTATTATCCAGTGCGTAATTACCAAGTTGCAACACACCTTGTTCAAGGCATGTTTTTAACGGACATAAATCAGTACTCAGTATTCACACTTAATCTTACACACTGACTTCAGTGACTCACTATTCACATTGAATTTTTACAGGGCATATATGGGTATCTGTTTGGATGTCACTTAATGATTCAGATGACTAAAAAGAAACTATTGCTTAAAGTTAAGCACTTTTATGAATATCCATACTTTGGTACTAAAATTTGAGTTCCTCAATGTAGAGCACTAATGGAAAAGCCATAAATACTGTTTAATCAAAATTGACCTTTGAACTTGGGCGGGGGGAAAGGCAGACATTTTCTCTGCTATTTACTTAGAGATGGGGCAGCTGTTTTTTCAATTGTAGTAAAATACAGACAGGATGTTTTGGGATTTTTTTTTTCGGGTTATTTAAAGGAACCGTATCAATTTCAATATTATATTTCTGTTTAATTATTCTTTTAGTACTGTAAGTTGTACTAAGTGTGCACAAGTGTGCACAGTATTAGAGTAAGTCATCGATATTCAATGGGAGACATTCCTGGACTTTTTTTTGTATTTGAAATGGACAAAGCTGTTGTTTCAAAGTGTAGCTGCTCTTATGGAAAAAATAACTTCTAGGGTTCAATCCTCATCTTACAAAAAATAATATTTTAAAATATGAACATGCTAAAACAAATAGACTACACAGAACAGATCTCCTAATTAGTTTCATGTAGGTCAAAATTTAGTCTGACTAAAGGAGCAGTCTCTGTTTACACAGCAGTCAGAGTATATCCTCACTAATCTGCATTTAGCAAATCCACATGCTGCTAAATTTGCACAAACTATTCCTGCTCTTTCCCCAGATCTCAGGAAACATTGTCTTAATAGAAGAATATCCATAGATTTACTGGAGAAGTGATGTCACAGTGAGAATGCCACCCTCTTCCACAGCAGAGCAGGAACCTCTAGATTTCTTTGTCCCCACTCAGCTGCCTTTCCGTCTCGGGCCTCCTCCTCGGGCTTCTGTTGGGTCTCTGTTCTCTCCTGTGTGCAGGTAGAGGTGTTTTATCCGTACAAAGGATGCAAATCAATGTAGGTTTTTTTTTTTACATTTCTGTAGAAGCTTTTATCCAACAAGATCTCAAGCCACAATAATGCAATGCAATTAAATGCTGCTATCTCCAGAGTGAAACATAAGGCACTGCACGAAGGCTGAGGAGACAGAAAACAAAGGTAAAGTCCTCTAATAAAAAGCATCATTATATCTCTAACATTGCTCTGTGACCTTAGTTTTCCTTAGATCCCACATGAACAATCCATACACAGTAAGCCACACAGGCCTTCCTTTAACAGCTTTTGAAAGGCAGAATCCACCCTGGAGCAAGAGATGGTTAGCCATGTTAGTCTAGGTACAGATGTTCTGGGAGGTTAAGAGGAAATTAAGGAAATTAGATTGTGTTAAAAATGGCCACCCAATCTAACTTGGTTCACCCAGGTGCGGAGCTTATGCTTAGATTGACCTAACCAAGGATCTAAGTGTGAACTTTACAGAAGTTCAGGGTTAAATCGGTCTAAAAACGGCCAACCCAATCTAAATTAACTGTACCACCAAGGTAGTCTAACTTAGATTGGGTCAGGCAAGACTAATCTAACTGAACTGGGAAAAACCAGCTGTTGGCCCCAGCCCTGGGGCTATGTTTTTCCTACCCATTCCCTGGCACTGGGTTATTTTTAGCATCCTGGCTCCTGCCCCCTCTCCCAGACTGCCCCCTGATCTTCCCCCTGCAATATCAGGTGGCTATCTTTAACTTGATCAAACTTCTCCTAAAGTCTCTATATACCTGTAGTCTGAAGTCAGGTAGATGGCAGGTTAGATTTGCACCTTATAGACTAACTGAAGAAGATATATATAGCACAGGCTTTCATGGGCTGAAGCTCACTTCATCAGATGTTGTGTAAGGACATGCACAAAGCAGTGTATAGGAAGGAGAGAGAAATAGGGTTTTAAGCCTATTGCTCCAGGGAGTCCAGGTGTTCCAAATCTACTCATCTGGTAGACAGATAACCAAGGCAACAAAAGATCAATTCATGAAGCTCTCTTTAGAAGTTGAAGGTGACAGACTAAGAATCAATGGGAAAGAATTTGGAAGACAATGAAGTTGGATATGCATATGGTTTTAGACCCAGCGGGTTGTATTTTGGACTGTAGAATGATTATGTCTAGTAGTTGTGTGTGGAGGTTGTTTTCAGTATCAAGAAGAGGTTAGATGAACACTTGTCTTGTGGTTTAGACAGAGATTATCTTATTTTCTGCGGTATTCCAGGGGGCTGGACTAGAAGACCTCTTGGCCACATCCAGACGAGTGCGGCTGTGTAGTATGTGGCTGCAGATGCGTCTATGGCGTCACATACTGTGTGTTTAGTTGTTCTCTGTGCTGCAAGGGAGCAGTGCAGAGGGTTTGGCCTAGGGTGTAAAAAGAAAAAGAAGCAGTGGCTCATGTGGCATCAGTGTGCACTGCCTGAACCCAGAGGCCAGGCTCTGTGTGGTAGGATTGCTGCTGCTGCCGCCCCAGGACCCTAGGTAAGACTCAGTGCTGACCCAGTTGGCTGGATGCAAAGAGCTCCTCTTGTGAAGAGACCCATTTAGTGTATTGTAAATTGTACAGGATTTTAAATATAAATACTACATGTATATTAGTATTAACTACATCAACATAATTAACAATTAGCACAGTTTTATCATGCATGTTTCTCAGCTTCATCTTTCAGTTTTGTAAACAATCCAATTTGATCCAGATTTTTAAATGACAGTAATTGATCAGTTTTATTACAGTGTGCCAACCATCCTGAAAACTTTACATTCCCAGATACTTCCATTGATATTAAAAGGAACACTCATGTGAATACAGTGTAGGATTTGACTCAAACAGTTTAAATTGGAGCTATTTTTAATGCCCTTATTTAACACAATGGACCTATAGTGATTTTAATGTTCACAGTCAAGGGAAAAAGGCAGAAAGTAATTGCATTAAAAATAGAACTAGCTTGTTAATTAAATCTTCTTGAATGGTAATACAGACTGATTGAATTTTGACAAAAAGCAGGAGAGAATTAGTGAATGAATCCTTTTGCTATTTTGCTTTCAAGTTCAAAGTAGGTGATAGAGAATATGATTTTGATGGCCTACATTTAGATGCTAATATGCATTTATCCATATCACAGAGCCAAATATGCAAATTTGGGCACTTGCTAATCTACACATACAAGTGAGCAAATAGTGGAGTAACTGAAGGTTGCAGAACTGGAGGGAGATGCATAGATTGAGGCGTTTTGGGATGGGGTTCTTAAACTTCCAATGGTAGAAAGATTGTTTCAGTGACTCTGCTTCCTTCACTTGGGCCCGGCTATCTCTCCTGGGGCACCTGCACTATCTGTATGTTTAGATTCTTTGAAAGTGTGTTAGCAGAGGAAAACAAGGAGAGCCAGTGACAATAACCAGCTAATTCTTCGTGGATAACGGATGGTCCATGGGTCAAAACAGGGTTGGGAAGCTTATAACTCTACTGTGCCTCAGCCAGTATATTCAGTTTTGACCTATTTAAACATAAATAGAAGGGTGCAGATGGAAGTGATAATTTTTGCCTGATCTGGCCACAGAAAACAGTTTTTAGCTGTGACCAAACACAAGTGCATGGCTGCAAACAGTTTAAAAAATAGCTGATTGGGTGGAAATCTGATCTCACATTGCATGAGGCATCAGATAAAGAGGTTTCAAAATGTAGTATCTTTTGTAACTTTTGGCTGCCTAGCTCCCAGCCTCCCCTGTTTTCAAAATGGGAGGGGGGAGAAGGGAACAGAGGGGGAGTTCAGTCTCAGGTGCGTTTAACCCCACCCTGGAGGGTGAGGTGGTTTACTGCAGCCCCTCCCTGAGGTGGGGGGGCTCCAATTCACCCACCCCACACTTCAACACCAGCTGGGGAGCCCCAAGAATGAGCTCCCTCCACTGTTTTTCCTCTCTCCCATTCTGAAAACAGCGAGCAGGGACAGAGAGCCTGGCCATTGCTATGGGAACCTGGCTGCAGGTGCCAGCAGGCAGATAGATAGATTCCGGGAACAAACAGTGAACTTCTGTTTGGTCGGGTAATGTTGTAGCTCAGAATGCTTTGCAAAAATTGTTGTAACAGATGGGAGCTGCACTTCTGTCTGCACCCTTAGTGCCTAGAACTTGAATTTTATATTGGTAGAGAAGAAATAGTAGGCAATCATCAATCCTCTGGATCATGCTGTACATGTCTTCTCAGATGCCTGATGAATCTGTTTGTGGCTGATACCCCCCCCCCACCCCAAATTCAGGAGCAACACAGCTTGTTATGAGTTTCAAAGATCCATATGTTGGCTTAATTGAAATCCAAATTTAAGTTGCTGCTTTCTTTTTTTCTTGCTATGCTCCTATACTCTGGATCAAAGCTGCTTCATGTTGAGCTGCACCCTGTGCCAAAAATGTTCCCTCCAGATTATACAGAATTCTATGCACGTCTCCTAGTTTTTTACATTAATGTTGAATGGCGTCACATCATTTTTGCACACATCGTGGTACTGACATAGAGGGCAACCCCACTTTCTAGAGTCATCTCAAATCTCACTATACAAAATGTTCTTGGGGATACCGTCTTCTCCTGATATGGCCAATCCACTGCAACCTTTTCTTCTTGATAGTGGTTTCTAAATGTGTTGGTTCTGCATGCTCCAGTACCTCTGTGTTTGGGATTCTGTCTTCCTGCTTTATTTTCAGGATCGTATGTAGGCATCTCATGTGGAAGCTGTTCAGTCTCTTGAAATGGCTAGCATATGTACTCCACATTTCTGAACCGTAAAGCAGGGATGACGGCACACAAATCTCATAGGTTCGTATCTTCACCTTAACTGTTAGACTGCTGTTATTCAGTGCACGTTTCTGTAATAGCCCCAGATCCTTAGCTGCTTTTCTGATTCTATTAGTTCAGTCTGAAGGTCAAGATTCCTATTGTTTGTAAAACCCAAATAGCAAAAACTGTTGCTGACACCAAGATATTTATCCTCCAGAGTGATGTCAGGTATTGGTTCTTTCACACCTTGGTACATGAGCAAAGTTCTCTTGAGACTAATTGGAGAAGAGAAGAAATACCAGTTTACTAAATGATATCATCACTGACAACTAAATTAACTGGGCAAATATTGTGAGTGTTTGTAGCTCCTTAAAGAGGGAGGGAAACAAAAGAATACATTCTGAGTTGGACATTTGCTTAAAAACAAAAAGATATATGGTGGTCAACACAGAGATAGCATTTTATAGAGTGGGAATATCAGTTTCGGAAACAGAATGCCAGATGTGAATTATTTTTCAAGTATAGAAAGGTTAGTTAGAAGCAAGCTCCTGTGATAATTACTCATCTCTTTCCTGGCCCCGCCTGAAAAAGTTGCTCAAGTGCAACCTGCTTCCAATGTACTGGAGGATGGCCATATTGTTGGGTAAAGTTAGCAAGGAATTCAAAATCTGCATTAACATATCAGTGTTCTCTTTTAAGCATGTCATAAGTATGTCATCATTATGGCTTAATTCAGTGCTACAGTAACCCAGACCTATAAACCTAATCTCAATTATTTTTAATGGCCAAGTTTGTAGGCTCCTGGTTTTCAGTTCTTATTGTTATTTTTTATTAAAGAAGATTTTATGCATTCACGGTTAGGTTTAATATGTCATGTATGTGTAGTTGTTTTGATGTTACTAAAATAAGATGAACTTCTGACTCTTGGGTGAAACTTGCGTAGTAACTCAACATGGAACATGCACACTTTCCTATTATGATTGGTGGGAAAGTGTCATGTGAGGGGCAGATACATTGCTGAGGTATGCTGGGAGGTAACCGGAAGAAGGGATGGAAAATATATCAAGTGTATGATTGATGGGATGATTGACAAGTGTGGTAAAATACTGATTGGTTGGAATAAGTGGGGTGATTGGTTGGGATAAAAGGTGCTGACCAGCACTCTGGGTGGGGCAGATTCATGAGTGTGCTTGGTGTCTGTCGTCGAAGGTCTCTAGCTTCCAAGAGACTTGATGGTGGAGGAGAACTTGAGTGAGGAGGTGCAGTCTTGTTCTCTCTCGTTCTCCCATCTCTGATTTCTGTGATCTTTGAGTGTGAATAGAATTGTAAGTCTGAGTCTTCTGTTTGAGTTGCTCTTGTCTTTTATTGGTTAGTCTGTCGTGTTCTGTGATGGTGAAAGGGACATTGATGGTGTGAATGAGCTTCAGTGCACCATGGCTAGCAGAGAAGGTGATTGCCCCAAGGAGGATTTCTCCCTTCAGAGTCTCCATTTTATTGGTAAAATTGCACCCTCCTTCACCAACTGTATGTCTGTCTTTTTTCCCTCCTATTTTTTGTGTTCAGTACCTTAAGAATAATAATATTTGTTTATCTTTTAGTACTATGACTGTGGTTCTTGGACAATTCACCAACAAACCAAGCCAGGCATCTACCCAGCATTTGAAACTGAATTAATGGAACTCTGTGGTGACCGCCCTTTTTCCTTGGGAGGTCTTAACATCTATTTTGTTAATCAATTAGGGACCCTTCTGTCATTAATTAGTTCTTTGCAGTTTGGCTAACATTAAAGTCATCAGCATTTTGATATTAATTAGGTCAGAAAGTTTAGTGTTCCTTAGTGACAATAAAAGAGTCTATCCAACTTTAAGTGAAGAATATTATTTACACTAACAAATGCATCAGAAACCAGAGCAGTAGGGCTGTGTGAAATGGCTGTGTTTCGATTCGGTTTTGGATTCGGCCGTTTCAGAGGACAGTGACTCATTTCAGTGTTTCGGATCACTTTTTTTTTTTGTTTCATTTTGGCCAGATCTATTTTGGAGATTTGGCTCTGCTGAATCTCCTCCAGATCTGTTTTGAATGGGCTGCAAGCTTTGCACAGCCCTATTCAGCTGGGTGGGACTTGGAGCCAGGAGTTGCAGGGCCCCAGTGGGGAGCAGGACAGAGCTGTGGGTAGCTCATCATGGGGAGAGCCACTGCCCTCCATGCAGGTGAGGAGACCCCCCCCCCACCACGCAGATCTGTGATCCCTGTCATGTCGGGTTGTGGGGCAGGGAAGCAGCACAGAGTGGCCAGCAAGCCTGCTGGTCCTTGCCATGTGACTCAGCTCTGCTGGGAGCAGAGATTTGCACTGGGGATCTCCTCGCCACCAGTGCCCACCCTCCACTGCCCTGGATCTCTGCTCCCTGCGGAGCCAGGTCGTGTGGCAGGGACCAGCACTGTCCTGCCGCATGACCTGGCTCTGCAGGGAGCAGGGATCCATGCCAGGGGTCTCCTCAGCACCTCTGTCTGCCCCGCACAGCCCCACGTTGCAGGGACAATGCAGGGCAGGCAGTGCATGGCGAAGAGACCCCCGTATGGATCTCTGCTCCCTGCAGAGCCGAGTAGTGCAGTAGGGCAGCAGTGTACAGCTGTTTCCCTACAAGTCCGGCTCTGAAACTCCAAATTTTTCTGAAACCATTTTCAAGACATTTCAGATAGTTTGTTTCATTTTGGAGTTGTTTCTGAGCCTTCTGTTTTGATTCAGATTCCATGTTTTGGGCACTGAAATGTCCCAAAACACCTCTGAAATGAAACAGCTGCCAAAATTTTGCACACCCCAAAATAACAGGTCGCTGTAATAGTCCTCTTCCCAGACTATCTAAAATCCTAGAGTGCAGCTATCTGCATTATCATTAAAACTCACTGCCCTTTGACACTAGTGCATATGGTGACCATTTGATCAGAAGCCAACGGCTAAATGATATTGAAAAGGAACTACTGTGACTTCTACCACATGTCATTTTCTAGGGGTGTCTGTCTGGCACCTTGATACCTATCCTCTGCTTTACTATCTTAATTCTTATCATGTCACTATTTCACCAGTGCTCTGGTTGACACTGCGTTTTTAAATAGACGGAAGTTGCTTATTTAGTAGTAGTTTATGGACAGCTTTTGCTAAAACAATAAAATATACATAATAAAATTATATTATTTGTGGTTATTGGTAAAAGTATACAATAACACATTCTACTAATCTGAACAAAAGTAATATTGAATATACAGAAGCTCACTTGTTCCACTTGGCTGAATTTTTCCCAAATTGTCTTGCTGGGAAGGAAGGAGAGTGGGGAGGGCAATCTTGTTCCACAGAACAAGACCACAGAGTGGATTGGTCCATCCTGGCAGTCTTGCGTGATTCATCACGGGAAGATACAGGTCTTGGGAGCTTTGTAAGGGAAATAGGGACCATCTTCATAGACCCCATATCCTTCCCAAAGACTCCTACAGCACAGCAGTTGTGTTCATAGGAGCCAAACTTAAAAGGATGGATGGAAATGGTCTCTGTACCCAGGCAGAGAAAGGATAATATTATACACTTCATCATCCTGTGGCTAGAGACACACCCCTACCAAGAAAGACCCAGTGAGCATGAATCGCAGATCATGATTTGTGTCTAAATAAAGATGTCATGGTCTCACGTCATGTATGTGATTTATTTTATGACCAAACCATTACCATTTTCCACGAACTGAGAAGATGGCATGGGATATTCTTGGTAGAAATTGCTGATAAACCCTCTCTCCACTTTTTGCATTCGTGTACGTTCAAAATACATATATTAAAGAAGTCTATGTAGAAAAGTCTCCAAAGCAAATTCACAGTATTAGAACCAGATGCAGAGAAATCTGTAGTAAGTAGAATATATTTTAAAAAGGTGAGGCTTTACAGTTAATTGGTGTTAAATAAAAGTGCAATCCTGCCATTATTTTGTTTACACTAAAGGCCACAGAAGTTTTGAAATGCCTGAAATAACAATGTCTTGCAATACATCCTGAATATTACACTGAACTACACTGCCAAACATTTTATTTTCTATGAATTTCTGTAGCATGTGCATGAAGTATTTATCTTTTTGACATCTTTTTCAGCCTATGTTGAAATGTCCTTGATTTCTACTTAGTTTATCTTATTACTTGGAAGCTGACAGCATTGTACTGTACCATGGGAACTCTGTATGAGTTGTCCAGCTTGTTGTTGAAGGCATGTTTGACATGGATATTCTTCAGAGTAGTACCCATTATTAATCTTTTAATATCTATTAATAATTAATCCATCTAGAACACTTTTCATCTTCAACCACTTTACAAATATCAACTAATCTTTTTTTTTTTCCCCTGGGATATGGTGACAGATTATTAATTGCCCTTTATAGGGTGGTGAGGAGATTTGGCTAACGTCACAAGAGGAACTGGTATCCGAGGTAGGTTAAAATATAGGTTGGTGAGAATATGGGAAATGAAAATGTTGAATGACTCTATTTACCCAGTCAAATTTGTCATTGCTTCCTTTTTTTTTTTTATTTTAAGTGTTTAACTTCCTTTCAGAGAAGCTTGCATAAGCCTTGGACTAGATGTGGGTTTCACAGACCTATGAACTAGCAGGAATTGCCAACATATACATGGCTGTACCCTGGTCATTGCCCTCTACATTGGGGCCAACAGCCAGGCCAGTAACTTTTAATAATTACTTGTAAAGGAAAGACTTGGAATATGGATGTGTGATTAACAGTCTGACCATAACCCTTCACCTACCTGAACCTAGGAATGGGAACAATACACATGGAAACAGTGTAACTGGGACATGAGTCAAAGGACACAGCTGGTTAGGGACTGTGCTGTTCCACTGGAAGATGATATTTCAAGAGGGACTGTTAGGTAGAGCTAGGGAGGTTTTTTGCAGTTGTGCTGCCTGTTTTTAAGGCAGGACAAAAAATGATCCTTCCCTCCTGGTGAGGGGCAGATGACTGTTTAGGTGAGAGTTGCACATTAGAACTTTTCTTATTATTTTAACCCAATAATCCTGAGCCCTTATTCCTGCTAACTGATCAAAGATGTCTTGTAATGAAAAGGCTAGTGTCACTCCAAAGCTTTGCATAGCTCCCAAATCTCCTTTGGGGTCCCACTAAAGGAGCCTCCATGGCACAGGTGAAATGTTTTCCTTGAGCTAAGTGGAATCCTAGTCTATAGTTGGAAGGGTGTACTCTCAAAGGACTAGAATACAAGCAGGGCTGTTGTGCAATGACTCTGTGCTGCTTTTGAGGCTTCTGTGAGGAATAAGCCTTGCCCAGCAATTTCTTCATTTGCCCAGCACACTGAAACCTGGAAAGACACTTCTCTCCTCCATCTTGAGGCATAGTACTCTGTGATTGGGTCCTGAGCGTAGCGTGTATCCTGCATCTGAGCTTCCCTGGGTTCCACACCCTTGTGCACAATCCTGCAGAGAGGGTAAATGTATTGTGGTTTTGATTAAACCAGGCAATTAATTCTGCCAATTTGCAAGAATGAGATCAAGCAAAAAGCTGTCAGGATTGTAGAATAGTGTATGTACAATTGCCAAAGGAAAGGAATTTTACTGGAAATCTCGGTGTTCCTAGTAATTGCCTTGGGGTTACTAGCAATTAGGCACTGTGGAAGTGCAAGTTATAGTAAATTAGGTAGGATAAAATAGAAAAGAAAGCCTTGATACTGTCAAATTTAATAAAGCTCCAGTGAAGGACTTGGTTTTTCGTTTAAGTACTTGAAAGTGAAACATGAGGGCAATGTGGAGCGAGACCTTTTTCATTTATGCTTAGCATTCTTAAAAATAGAAACCTCTCTCACTAGGAACTTAGGGGTTGGGATTAAGTTATAGAGCTAAATTTAGTGCTAGATACTAGACGCTCCCGGCTGACTGCTGAAAACTGTAAACTATCACTGCCCGAGGGCTGTGCACTGGCCTGTGGCAGTGATTTTAGTCTAGGTCCTGCTGGGCATATGCCCACATACAAACTCCATCCTCTTTACATGGCATTAATTAGCAGGGAAGCCTAGGACTGAATGGTTTGGAAAATAAAATATTTTCTCGCCTCTAGAGGGACCACCAAGACCAGAGATGAGGCACTGTTAGCTGGCATGTGTAGGAAAACTCTCATGCTAACTGCCTTGATTTTTATCTGGTCTGTGGAGACCTCAGTGTGCCTGGCTCACAAAATCTCTTCTGTCACTTAAAACAAATTTGGTGCTGAGCTAAAATACTACAGTGAAAGGGAGCAGTAAGCAAAGCCTTGAATGGAAATGTCTTTGCGATTGTATGCTGCGTTGTACACTCTAGGCAAACCGTGCTCCCTGTGCTTAGCTTGAGTAAGTGGGCTGTGCACGAAGAGACAAAATCCTCAGATGACTCCTTGGTGGCTACTGCAGTAGCCTTCTCAGCTCCACTAACCCACTGTGAAGGGGATGGGCTGGTTAGTGGGTTTGCATATTATCACTTACTGTTTGTACTTGCAGATTAAACAGCCATACTCCCCTGTAGCATGCCCCTCCCTCAGAGCCAGGACAGATCAATAGCCCTAGCAGAACTACTCTTTGGGATGCTGAGTACCTGGACCCGCTTCTGTAGTCCCTGCAGCTTTGCCCCTGTACCAAGATGTGGGACTGTATTTGTCTTGTACTTCCAATGTCATAGTGTGGGGTGAAGAACGTGACTTTTTTGTTGGAGAAATAAGTGACTTGCTTCATGTCCAACATAAAAACTAAAGAAAACTGCAGACCTTGATTCATCTCAAAACTAGTCTGAACTCCTCCTTCTGCACTCCTGTGTAAAGCAAAGACTGCACAGTCTCCTCCTATTCCTAGCCTAGTGTGTCTCTTTCAACTTCCTGATTTTTTTTTTTTCTGCACTCAGAGTAGAAGGCTTCAGCTACATTTTCATCTTCCTCTCTGGTTTCAAACATTCCATGTTCATTTAAAAAAAAAATAAAGCAAGAAAGAAAAAACTTAGAAATTGGTTCTATTCTGCAAACTAGGGAAATATTTAAAAAATCTGTATTAATGCACTGAGCACCCATGTAAATGTTCAAGTTAAAAAAGGCATGATCTGGGAAACTTATTCTTTCCCCCTCGGTTCAGAGCTCCCACACCTGCAATGGTGCATGACTTAGTTTCATAGCTGTTGTGTCTGTAGATGACTGAACAACTCTTTTTGTTTTTCTGTGAAATATTCTGGCTCGATATATTTATGGAGCTTCAACTCATACTAAAATGTATACCCGAAACATCTCATAGTGACCTTCCTGTCCCACAGCGTCTTAGCAACAGACAGGTATGTAATATGGAGGGAGGAAAGAGACTTTGGATGTTCTGGCTTGCTAATACCAGAACTCGGTGTCCTCCGGACTGATCAACTTGAAATGGAGAGGAAGGACAGCCCTCTGTTTAAGGCACTGGCCTGGTACTCGTATGATCTTGGCTTGGTCCCTACACTTTCTGTATGACCTTGGGCAAATCATTTTAAAATTCCCTATCCCTCCATTCCATTCCCCATCTGTACAATGAATGCAGTAATAACTCTCTCTGAGTAGATCCAAACCCAATTACGCTCTGAATTTTTGAGGACTATAAATGCTATTGTAACAATAGGGGAAAAAGTTGTGTTGATTGGTCAACTACATTCCATTTGAAAGTCATCCTCACTGCAGTCCTACATCTGACTGGTCAGCCAGCTCCCAGCTGAGACTGCAAAGGGGGAAGACAACATGGGTGATGCCTATAACAAACAGATTTTAGGCATAGTAGCAGTTTTTCCTGGGTTAGAGAGTCTTTCCAAGGCTGCAGCCTACAGTCACTAATGGCCTGATTTATTCCTGCACTCTATTGCTCTTTCAGATCAGTCACTTTTTTCTTTTGTTGTCTAATTTCAAAGTAGCAATGCAGTTATCATGTCTCCTTTCCATTTTCCTCCCATTAGGTTTGCAAAAGATGCTGAGCACACAAGCAGTCTATACTGCTTAATGACAGAGATTGAAGGTTGAAAACCCTGTTTAGTGATTATTTTGAATGGAGGATTCCACTTCCAAGTTAAAAATGTTCATGTTTTCAGCGGATCAAGTAAATTCTAACATGGATGCATGCATTAAACATCTGGCCGTTACTGGTTTTTTTTTTATCATGAGTTTAATGGTCCTTTTATAAATCATAAATTAAATATAGATTTGAGTAATCTGTAGAGAAAATGGAAAAGGGAACCCACTGATTCTGCCACACCATCAGTAATGGACCATGGATGTTGGCTGCTTAACCTTCCTTTTTATCCATCCTCCTGATCATTTATTTGGGTTCTGGAGTTGCAAAATAAGCCTTGTAAGATATTTGACCCTTGGAAGACATGGGACCACTGCATTATTTGGGACAATATGACCTCCCTTTGCTGGGCCTCTGGAGTATAAAGAGGGTAGAAAGCCCATCTAAATGAAGATTTCTATTGATGCCCTCTGGCTGGTCTAATTCTAGATCCATGAGGCTTATTTCCAAGCTCTTTAATATTGGAGCTGCTCATCTCTTCTCAAGTCTGAGGTGGCTCAGTGCTTCCCTGGATCCCTGTTTTTCTAGAAAAAGCTTCTGGTCCATGGAAGTCGGGTTACTGACCACCTCATATACCTACCTTACCAGTCCAAACAGGGTGATGGAGCTTGGCCTCCCAATCAGACCGAGCACTCTGTGGTTGCTGCCTCAGCAAAAAAAATGATCTCAGCACTTTTTGAGAAACACCCAAAAGGTATTTTGAATTCCTTCTATTAAAATTAAGCTTCTCCTTTAGATCTTGTTTTAATTCCTTTTGGACACTTTTGGTTTCTGGAGTAACTGTATTATTGATTCTGGCTCAATTCAGCAGGAACACAGTTTTCCTCCTGGGAAATATACCTTCAAGTGAGCCAGCCCTGACAATCTATACCCCAGGGTACTCAAGGAGCTGGCGAGCGTCATAGCCCAGCCTCTGGCATGGATCTTTGAAAACTCCTGGCACTCTGGTGTAGTGACCGAAGACTGGAAGAAGGCCAATATGGTGCCGATCTTCAACAAAGGGAGGAAAGTGGCCCATCAGCCTGACTTCTATCCTGGGGAAGATCTTAGAAAAGTTTATTAAAGAGGCCATCCTTAATGGACTGGCTGACGCCAACATTCTGAGGGATAGCCAGCATGGGTTTGTTGCAGGTATGTCTTACTTGATCAATCTCATTTCCTTCTATGACCAGGTGACCTATCACCTGGACAAGGGAGAAGAGA
>NW_017728951.1:28935099-28936747 GCF_001723895.1 Crocodylus porosus | reverse complement strand
CTGACTTCTATCCTGGGGAAGATCTTAGAAAAGTTTATTAAAGAGGCCATCCTTAATGGACTGGCTGACGCCAACATTCTGAGGGATAGCCAGCACGGGTTTGTTGCAGGTAGGTCTGTCTTGACCAATCTCATTTCATTCTACAACCAGGTGACCTATCACCTGTGTCATGGGACGGGGACCCAGGAGCGGCCGTGATCTCTCCTGGTACCCCTACCGTGCCAAGTTGCCCGTTTAGCACCCTTGTTCTCACCCACCATGACTTTGGTTCTATAATATTAAGGGGAGGCTGCCTTTACTTGACCCCTTGGACCCAGTGCTCTTACCCTTCCGGTCCCTGCTTTATACAAAATAGATTCTGGTGCCCCAACCCTTTGGGCGCCACGTGGCTCCTTCCACCCCTAATACCACGCCCCAAGCCTCTCAGTTGTTCCGGACATTATCTCGTCTATGCTCTTTCCTTATTGGCCCTGTCCGAGGCTTCTACTCATATGTTCACCCTCACTGGGTTCTCTACTTTTGTACTTGCCCTCACCGGGCTATAGTCGTTCGCTCGTCCTCACCGGGTTCTCTAATCTTGTACTTGCCCCCACAGGCGTCTTAGTTTGCTCACCTCAGAGCATTGTACTTGCCCTCACCGGGCGTCTAGTCATATGCTCGCCCTCACCGGGCCTCTTATCCTTGCACTTGCCCTCACCGGGAGTCTACTCGTATGCCTGCCCTCACCGGGCCTTCTCAATGGGCTTCTCAATAGGCTTGCCCCCTTCTCCGGGCTTCTTAGTATATTCGCCCTCTCTGGGGCCCACCGCAATGCTCTCACCCTCCCTGGGGTCTTGCCTCGCGACTCCTGGAATCGCATCACCCACACCGGGGTCTCGTCTCCCGCGCTTCCTGCGGTCGGGTTGCCCACACTGGGGCTTTGTCTCCTGCGCTTCCCACAGTCGGGGCTCAGGTGGCCATAGCCGTGCCTGGCCCCCGACCCTCCTTATGGGTCTTACGCCCGACTCAGGCTCCTCACAATTGGGCGCAGGCGGCCTCAGCCTTGCCTGGCCCTCAAGACCTGTTTCATGGGACTGGGGTCAGTGCCCCCTGAACGTTGTGCCCTCACTGGGCTTCTTGCTTGCACACCCCTCCCTAGGGCTCTACTTGTGCTCACGCCCACACTGGGGCCTGTCTCGTGCTGTACAACTCTGCCCCACTGGGGCCGGGGTCTGTACAAACCCCCAAACGCAGCACCCTCTCTGGTGCCAGGAACCCCCACACTGTTGGGGAGTGCCCCTGAGGCCTCCTCCAACCCCTACAGCTTCACCAGGTCCTCCGGTGTTGCTCAAACAACCAAACAGAAAATACAAAGCCATAAGCCAACCGGCTGTAACACAAAATAAGCCTCCTGGCTATAACATAAATTCTGCGCCACCCTGACTCTCCTTCATACCTCCCTATCAGGGTTCTCTCCACCCCGTACTATCATGCAGATGCTCTGCTCTGCTGTGCTCTGCAGCAGAGCTCCCACTCCTCAGGCTGCCAGAGGGGAACTGCCTGCTAGGCTTCAGCCTGGGCTGTTTATATACTCCAGGCCCTGCCCCTTCCTGGTCAGCTGACCAACTGTGGTTGCCCCAGCAACCGGCACCTGTATCCCTTCATAGGA
>NW_017728951.1:28929510-28934707 GCF_001723895.1 Crocodylus porosus | reverse complement strand
CCCCCAAGGTCTGGAACGCCCTGCCATCAGAGGTGGTTCAAGCACCTACATTGAACACCTTCAAGAGCAAATTGGATGCTTATCTTGTTGGGATCCTATGACCCCAGCTGACTTCCTGCCCTTTGGGCCGGGGGCTGGACTCGATATTCGGAGGTCCCTTTCAGCCCTAACGTCTATGAAATCTATGAAATTACATTATGCCCCTGGGACCAATGTTGCTTCTTCTGGACTGAGCAGCTGGCCTATACAGTCTTTCAAGTTGTTTTTCTTAAGAGAAGAAATAAATGATAGAAACAAGTATTTCTTTGATGAATACTTATTGTTTACAAATGATGTTTACAAAATAACGTGTCCCTGAACATGGTTGCAATCAAGCATTGGGATACAGTTTCTTTGCTTTACTCAGTTTCAGATCTTTCTAGCCAATGTGCTTTCCAGAAGCTTAGTTTTTTCCTCAGGGTCTCTCTGCAAGTCTCTTCCTGACTGTTCCCAAGTCTTCCTTACTGGCTTTTTCTGTGTGCTTCTGTGGTGATTCTCCAGTTGCTCTTTCACACACACAGGTGAAATCAAATCAATCTCTCCCCACTCCTACTTCTATCGTCAAAGACTAGGGTGGCCATCATAGAGGACATTCTGGTTTTCTGCTACTCTGTCCTCTATTGATATGAAATCCAAGACATTTATGTCCTCTGTTTTTCTCTTTAAGAGAAAAGTAGAGGACATAAAGGCATCCGGTTTTGTATCAGTAGAGGACAGGACAACCGGACTGCCCTCTATGATGGCCGCCCTATCAGAGACAGTGGAAACCCATGGGACTTCACGAGGGTGACCGGACCTTATGTTCTGGTTTGCCTGGGACAGCCTCAGATTTCATAGGCCATCCCGGCATCCTAGCTAGTTGGCTAAAATTGAAGCAAAAGTTCTGGATTGATGGTGCCACCCCATCTGTGTATGCCCAGCCTGGCTTCTCTGAATGGCAGCTGGAGGCTGAGGGGCTGGGCTGGGTTGGGCTGGGCTAAGCACCATTCTTCCTGCCTGGGGCAGAGATTGGCCAGGGCAGGTTGGGGCTGGTGTGTGGGCGCACATGCAGCGTGAGACGAGATGGCTACCTGTCATGGGCAGCCTTGCGCTTTGCTGCTGCAGCTGCTGCTGGGGCCTGGGGTAGCAGCTCTGGAAAGATGCTGGTGATGTGGGGGGAGCCGGGGGGAAAGGCTCCATGTGGCCATGCAATGTGGAATGGTGTAGCCCAGGGGGTGCTGCACAGAGGCCACTCCCAGCCATGTCCAGCCTCTGTGCACAGTGATGGAGCCTAACCATTGGTCTCCATGCTGTTTCCCCCTGCCTTGCTCTGCCATCAGGGCTCCTCAGAGCTGCAGAGTTGGAGGAGTGTGCATCTGTGGTGGCCCCCACCCCAGATTTCCTTACTCTGTCGTGGATTTTTTCAAAATAATATGATCACCCTACATGACTCAGCCACTACCTTTTATTGGGCATTGGGGATTTTTCATATTATTTCAGCTATCGCTGAACAAAGAGATGCTTAAACTTTCCTCATTTTGCTGGAATAGAAGATGGCTATAAAGGTGGCTGTATAAATTCAGCAGTTTCAACTGACTGCCTAACTCCAGCATATCAATATAGTATGTACATCAAAGGCATGGGAAACTGGTGACTCCTGAGTCTGGGGGGAACCCACAGAAGCTGGTGGTGGTGTTGGCAGTGGCGACAGAGCTGGCAAGCACCCACAGGCACCATCAGAGCTGGTGAGCATCTGCCGGTGGCATCAGCGGTTGGAACAACCCTGTCAGGGGGGCATATACCCACCCCCACGTGTGCCTGTACCAGTCGCTTATGCTCAAAGGTGTTTAAATGGCCTGCTGTGCTGCCATAGAAGATTAACATTTCCATTAAAATACAATGGCTCTGCTATTTGCATTGTAGAACAGCAACTCAAGCAAACCTTGACTCACTTGAGGAAGCATCACTACAGTGAAGGCTACTAGCAGCTATCATGTATGTAACCACAGAGAGAGATGCTTTATCATCACTGCTGTACAACGCACCTTTTGGCTGTTCTGAATTTTGTTGTTTGAAATAAAGATAAAGATTTCTTAGGGTGATTTATCTTTTATTGGACCAAATGCCTGGTGCAGTTTAACACTCTAATTTAACAGGATTCTGACCTGTAATAGTTCAGGTAACATGGCACAGATCTTTTTAATATTCTCTTTCTGCACTTCCTGTCAGGAAGGAATGCTGGAGTAATCTATGGTGTCATGAGGGTGACAGGCAGTATCAACATGTGAAGGAAGGAAAACTGTTTGGCACTCAGGAATTTAGGTCCTACCCTTCAACTCCAAAATTCCCTTGTCTGACTCTGTCTCAAGATCAGGGTAAGTCACAATAGCATAACAACTCCTTTTGTGAGTGAAGAGCATCAAAGACTTTTACGTAACGTGGGTGAGAGAGTATAATGTCAGAAAAAAACAGATGACCATTAAGTGTGCCTCTTGTGGTAAAGCTCTGCAAAACCCCACAGGGAGGCTAATTTTCCCTTGCTGATTCTTAGGATTCCAGACCACCAAAACATACCCATTTCACATAGACGTCCAGCAAGTCTATTGACTTTGTTTTGGATGGACAGAAATCTTCAGAGGAGCTTGGGAATGACTAATCTGTATGATTGTTTTCTAGTAGAGGTTATTCTCTTGTCTCCTTTATGCTTGATTTAATTTCCTTGCCTGCTATAGTATTTGTTGAAGTTAGAATACAAGCTAGATCTACAAACCCCCTTCCCTCTCCTCAGATGAGAAAACCTGTTACTATAGCAAAGAAGGCCTCCATTGTTACACCAGTGCCCAAGGTCAGATCTGCTTCCATTATTCATGCAGCTTCTGATAAGAAAAGTGGTAATCTTCTAGATGAATTTTGTTATGTGCTAGTTGCCATCAAGTAGAGTTTGTATACCAGATCCTCATGTTTTTCCTTAGAAGTGAACCTTGTACCTGCTAATATTTCTGTCTCGGAGAATCATCAGATTCTTCTCATCATTTACCAAGCTGGCCTTTTCAGTGTATAGGAAGCACACTCGCCTTAGCTGTTACTTTAGCAGCTCTTGCTGAACAGTTAACATTCATTAGCAAAATGTGGTTGGGTCCTGATACTAAGTTTGCCATTCCTGCTAAATCAGCTGAATACTAGAAACTTCCTGCTGATAAGGCAAAAGGAGCTATCAGTATAGATCCTGCTGTTGCCCTCTGTTCCAGTAAAACTATCCTTCTCATAGAAGGAAGCCCATTTCGGGGAACTTCTTTAAGAGCACAAAGCTGAAAATAGAAACTAAACACAGTCAAATAACCCAGTGGACATGGACTAACAGGACCTGGATTCTGTTCCTGGCTTCTCGGAGACTTTGTAGGAGTCAATCACGTAGGACAACATTCTGACTCGATTATTTAACACACAAGATTAATATCTGTATCTCAGCATTTAAGCACCCCTGCCCTCACCCCCTGGCCTTGCTCCTGGGAGTGGGCACAGGGGCACCCCCCCTTTTGATCTACCCCCCAGCAATTTCCCTTTCCCAACCCTGCCCCACCCCTTCCCCCCACCCACACTTACCTGCTGGGGTGGGTGTCAGTGTCTGTCTGCATTTCTGTGCCTGCGTGGCTGTTGAGAGGGGCATCAGGAGGGCTGTTGAGACTGGGGGGGAGTGTGACCACCAACAGTGGTGCAGGGGGGTACGGGGGCCTTTAATTTTTATCACGGATTTTGGGTTTTTAATCAGAGAATTTACAAATTTTATTCGAAGAAAACCAGGATCCCTGCTCATCACTTGTAATTCTCCATTGTCTTAAAAGGTTTTCATAGATTTCATAAACATTTGGGCTGGAAGGGACACTGGAGGATCATTGAGTCCAGCCCCCCGCCCCAGGGGCAGGAAGTTAGCAGGGATCATAGGATCCCAGGAAGATAAGCATCCAAATGTGTTTTGAAGGCGTGGGTGCTTGAGCCGCCTCAGGTGGTAGTCTGTTCCAAACCTTGGGGGCTTGGACAGTGAAGAAGTTCTTTCTTATGTCCAGCCTGAACTGGTCACAGTGGAGTTTGTGACTGTTCGATCTTTTCATCCCTTCGGGGGCTCTGGTGAACAGTCATTCCCCCAGATCCTGATGAGCACCTCTGATAAGCTTATAGGCCACCAGATCACCTCTGAGCCTTCACTTTTCCAGGCTGAATAGCCCCATTGCTCTCAGCCTCTCGTCATAAGCCTCTGTTTTCCTGACCTCTGATCATGCACATGGCTCTCCTCTGCACCCTCTCAAGCTTCTCCACATCCTTTTTGAATTGTGGAGTCCAAAACCAGACACAGTACTCCAGCTATGGCCTCACCAAGGCCGAGTACAGCGGGAGAATGACATCCCAGGATTTGCTTGAGAAGCATCTATGGATGCAAGCCAGTGTTTTGCTCGCTTTACTAGCAACAGCATCACACTGAAGGCTCATGTTCATCTTGTGGTCAACCATGACCCCCAAGTCCCTTTCATCTGTAGTGCTAACCAGTGTAGCACTACTGAGCCTATAAGGATGCTGCAGGTTTTTCCTCCCAAGGTGGAGAACCTTGCATTTTTCAGTATTGAACACCATCAGGTTCTTGTCCGCCCATTTCATGAGTCTGTCCAGATCTGCCTGGATCACACTCCTGTCCTCAGGTGTGGATGCTTTACCTCAGAGTTTGGTGTCATTGGCGAACTTGGCCAGTCTATTTCTGACACCAATGTCAACATCACTGATGAAAATGTTAAACAGTACAGGCCTTGTGGACCCCACTGGTCACAGCGCACCAAGACGATTGGTTCCCATTGGCCACCACCCTCTGGGTCCTACCACAGATCCAGTTCCCCAGCGAGTGGATCATGTCAAGGCCGCAGTTAGCCAGTTTAGCCAAGAGGTGATCGTGGGATACCAGATCAAAGGCTTTTTTAAAGTCGAGGTATACAACGTCGATCTCTTCCCCTTTGTCCAGGTGATAAGTCACCTGGTCATAAAAGGAAATGAGATTGGTCAAGCAAGACCTACCCGCAACAAACCCATGCTGGGTTTCCCTCAGGATATTGCCTTCAGCTAGTCTGTTAAGGATGGCCTCCTTGATAATCTTTTCCAAGACTTCACCCAGGATAGAGGTCAGGCTAATGGGCCT
>NW_017728951.1:28913527-28929370 GCF_001723895.1 Crocodylus porosus | reverse complement strand
CATCAGTTGTCAGTTGCCCCATCTGGTTTAGCAGGGGTCCAGTGTTGCCCTTGATTTTCCTCTGGCTCCCCACATATCTAAAAAAGGACTTTTTGTTTTCCTTGATATTTGTGGCTAGCTGGAGTTCCATTGCAGCCTTGGCTTTCCTGATTTGCTCTCTGCAAGTCCAGACTAAAGCAGAGTATTCTTCCTTAGTGGCGGTTCCAGTTCTCCATCCTTTATAGGTCTTCCTTTTTAAGACGCAGGAGGTCCGCCAGTTCCTGGAGAGACAAGGGGGCTGCTGTGCCCTTTTGCTGCCTTTCCTCCGAGACGGAATGGGCTTTGCTTGCTCATCTAGGATTGCTCCCTTGAGGAGCAACCACGCGTCCTGAACTCCCCTCTCCATCGGGTTGTGGCCTTTTAGGGCCTCTCTGACAAGCCTCCTTAGCTTGTCAGAGTCAGCTTTTCTAAAGTTGAGGACTTCTGTACAACTGACTGACTTGCCAGCTTTGCAGCAGATGGTGAAGGTGATCAGTTCATGATCACTGTCACCCAGCTTCCCTTCGATTGTTAGGTTGCCAGTTAGGTCATCCCTGGTTGCCAGTACGAAGTCAAGCAGTGCTTTACCTCATGTCGGCCCATAGACTTCCTGTGTCAGATAGAGGTCATCTACATGAGAGAAAGCTTTGCGACTGCTCAGATTTGGCTGAGCGCTCTTCCCATGAGATGTCTGGGTAGTTAAAGTCTCCCATGAAAACCATACACCGGGATTGTGTGGCCTCAGCCAATTCCCTGGTGAACTCCTGGTTGAGGTCTTGACCCTGGGTAGGGGGTCTGTAGTAGACCCCCACCATAGTATCCCCTGCGCCGTGTTCCCCACAGATTTTAACCCAGAGGGTCTCAAGTCGTCCACCGTGGGTGCCAATGTCAGCTTGCGTAGCTTTCCTTGACATAGAGAGCTATGCCTCTGCCCACTTTGTCCACTCGATCACTCCTGTACAGGGTATAGCTGTCTATACCCGTGGTCCAGTCATGGGTGGAATCCCACCAGGTGTCTGTTATCCCAATGACATGGTAGTTATTTAGGTGGAGAACAAGTTCCTCCTGTTTATTCCCCAGGCTCCTGGCATTTGTATATAGACACACAAGTGTCCCCTTAGGGGCTCTTGTCTTGCCTACATTTTGTTTCAGGGCTGGGGTGGGATCTCTTATGTGCCTTGGCCTGCTGGCTTTGCAAGGGACACGCGGTGGGCCAGAAGTGGCAGTAGTCCCCCCATCCCCCAGTGGGCTTAGTTTAAAGCCTGGTGGAGCAGGTCAGCCAGTCTAGCTGAGAAGAGCCTCCTCCCCAACAGAGAGAGGTGGAGGCCATCCCTTCCCAACAGCTCGCTGCCTCTCTCTCCAAAGAGTGGGCTGTCGTCATGGAAGCCAAAGCCTTCCTGATGACACCAGTGCCGCAGTCTTTGGTTGACTACCTGGATCCTTCTCTCCCTCCTCAGCCCATAGCCTGAGACTGGGAGGATCAAAGAGAACACCACCTGTGCCCCCAGACCCTTTAGTCCCGCACTCAAATCCCTGAAGCGCCTAATGACTTGGCTAGGAGCACTCTGAGCCGTGTCATTGGTGCTCACCTGGATGAGGAGCATGGGATAGCAGTCTGTGGGCTGGAGGAGTTTAGGGATCTTCTCCGCAATGTTACGGATCCGGGCCCCTGGGAAGCAGCAAACTTCCCAGGCTAAGCTGTCAGGGCGGCAGATTGCCCCTTTAGTCCCCCTCAGGATGGAGTCTCCCACCACCAACTCTTTGCATTTGGTCTTGGGGAGAGTGGAGACAGTAGCTACAGTGTTGTCTGTGTTGCCTGCGGGAGCTGGCAACTCAGCAGGCTCTGCTGGGGCTGCAAGGTGCTCATACCTGTGGAAAAGCTCCAGCGGGGCAGGGGCCTTGGTGTGGCAGGCCTTGGGGCCCTTGACCACCTTGGTCCAACCCCATGGCTGGACAGAAGGGGAGGTCCCTGGGTCCTCCTTTGTCTTCTGCCAGGCCCTTCTCTCCTGGGACCCTCCCCTGGGTCTACCCTCCGCCTCCCAGGGGAGAAGGGCCTGGCAGTAGGCTCCTGCTCAGTCCCTGATGGCATGCGGTCTCTGGACTGCAGCTTGGAGCTCCTCCAGCCGGCATGCCAGAGACCCCAGTAGGGAGCAGACCCCGCAAGGGGAGGTGGCCATGCTCCGGGGCCCCAGAGCATGAAAAGGGACAGGCAGCCCCCACAGCCAAGAGCCAAAGGCTCTGTGTGCGTGAAGCCTGGAACCATGGGCTCTGTCTGGGTGGCCATCTCTGAGGTGCCAGGGAGGGGCGGGGGGGCATGGGACCCTCGGGGTGTGGCGTGTGCCCATCTGTGTCATGCTGCTGGTGGGCTGGCTATGGCTGGGACTGTCTGCTCTGGGGGACTCATGGGCAGGGCCTCAGGCCCTCCCACTTCCCCTCCTGTGCGAACTCCTGTGCCAGGCTCAGGCCTCTTCATGCGGCTCCCTGGGGCTGGGCAAAGTAGGAACCGGGGCCCTCCTCCGTCCACTTAGCCTGCTCCCAGCTGGCTAGGTCCCTCCCTTCACGGGCCTGTGCTTACCTGCCAGCAGGCTGGGGCTTGTCAGGGGTCCTGGGATCGCTGATGGGGTCCCTGGGCTCACGGGGGCGCAGCGGGCTTGCACCCGCGCGTCTTGCACCAGAGCCAGGATGCTAATGAGGCTTATGCCGTTGCCAGGCCCTTTTTAAACTGTGTGCATGCACAGAAGGGCCAGCCGGTGCCTCGGTGCTTTTGGGGGGCTAAGGGAGAAGGAACCGGTGTGTTCCCTTCATCCTGATTTTTCCATTGCTTTTTACCTCATGTACCACCTCAGTGTACAAATGTTACTGAACCAAAAATTCTTCACTGTATGTATCTGTTACTTTACTTGTGATGGGGATTAATTTAGTTCAGGATATCTGGTACCCTGCAATGCAAACCAGTGCCTTATTTAAGATTATATTCACTTTTTTTGCAAAGGTGAGAGCCCTCAAGTGTGTTTTAAATGATTGAATTGTACATTTTGTACTCTTTAGTTTTGCAGTTAGCCACTGTCAGGAGGTGAGATTTTAGTTCAGAAAGGAATTATGAAGAGAAGGATCCTAAAATGTAACCTCGTAGCCTTAGAAAAAAATCCTGTACATGCATTTTATTTTTTCCCCATATATACAAAGTTCTCTCTCAGAGAAGAATTTGAAAAGTTCAGCTGCATTTCTCTTGGTCAGAAATACCTAATCTCTGGGCTTTACTGAAACTTCTTTTTCCTGGAATCAAGGGGCATTTATACATGTACCTCTGTCTGCTCTGACGCACCAGAAATCCATCACGTCAGAGACTCAATTAATTGAGTCTGCAGAGCACGCAAGCTGACGCACCTGGCACTGCATCACCTACATTTGTATAAACTGTGAAATGCTTGTCAGCACACAGTAAATGGCAGTGGTGTGCTTTTGAAGTAAAACACCTTTGATTTGTTTTGTTTCAAAAGTGTGCCACTGCCATTTTCTCAGTGCTGATGCACAGTGGCGATATGTCCAGGGGTGCATGTGCACCCCCTGAAGTATCAGCCGGGGAGTGGCGGCACCCAGAGAAGTGATCCCCATGGTCCCCCCATAGCTGACTGCGCCCATCGGGAGTACCACTTCTGGGTTGGCATGATCTGTTGCAGGGGGATCCCCTCTGCCCCGGTCAGAATGATCTGCTGTGGGGAGACCTTCCCCACTCCTTCCTGGTCTGTGTGATCTGCTGCAGGGGGAACATTTGACAGGTGCAAGTTCCTGCCAAGTATAAGGTGCATGGCTGACAAGTCGCAAGTGCAAGGCCACAGAAAAAGTGCTCATGATGCAGCCCTGTCAGATTGTAACAAATCTGCTAATTCTGCTAAATACCTTGTCACAAAAACGAAAAAGGGAAAGTGTGCAAATACCTATATACATGATTCACAAAATGAAACCCAATGATGTCAAGCAGAAAAGGTATAGTAGGCCAGAATGGTTTTGACAGTATACATTCCTGAGTTCTTTGCAACAGAAAAATTGCTCTATTTTTTCTGTAGTCAAAAAATGAATGAGAGCTAAAAAATGAGGGGTGCTTTGAGTCTAAAAAAGTTGAGAACAGCTGCCCTAGTCCTTTGATAATAGGCACTTTCACACTGAAATCCTATGAGTCAGGTGCCTGGAACAGGGTGGCTTGCCCTCTTAAGAGGGGGTAGCCAGCTCTGTTGAGTAGATGCTGCTGATAGGGGAGTGGCTCACTAGGAACTGAGAACCCTCAGAGAGAAGAGCAGTAGGGCAGCGAACGGTGATAGAACAGTTGTGAGCTGGAGACCAGGTGTTGCCCTGTGGGGTCAGGCCAACTCTCAGGATCTCAATATAGTGCTGTTAGATAGGAGGGTGTGACACAATTGCACATATACAAACACACAGATCAGTTAGGTACACACACACGCACAACCAGCTCAGGCATGTACACATCCAAACCAGCCTAGACACGTGCATACCTATCACCAATTCATGCACATACACTATACACCCCAAAAGTTAGACACAGATCACTAATTCGTATATCATGCACACCATGATATGTGTGTGTGTGTATACACACCAGTTCACACATATACAACTCACCTACACATACACACAGGTAAGTTCCTAACTTGGATGGTACAGTGTGTATGTGTGTGCTGGGGTACCTGGGATACTTGGGGGAAGGTTCAGGTGAGCTAGAGAGAGTTAAAGTATAGGGAGTGAAAGTTGCTAGGACTGGGATTAGAACCAGTGGATTACAGAGAAACTGGCTGAGGAACTGAGGCTTGGGTTTACTTAAGGTAGACTGGGGCTGGAAACTGAGGCAGACAGCTGAGATATTGGGAGGGGCAGATAAGTGGTGGCAAGGAGGAGATAGCCAGGAAAGAAACTGAGGCAGAAACCTGGTTGCTCAGGGGAAAAGGAAAAGGCAGTGGGGATAAGACAGTGGCAAAGAAACAGGCGGCTTGGAGGCAGAGAGGAGCTCAAGACAGGTGTTGGAGGTGGCAGTGAGCCGAAAGCAGGAGAGGCAGAAATGAGAGGGGTTAGAGGGGTGAGGAGCAGGAATTGGAGCAGGGTCAAACCATAGTAAGGTAAAACCCAACTTAGGGGTCCAAATAACAGTTTTATTAGACAACACACTACACAGCCCCATGAAGTTATTGGTACGCACACACAATGGGAGGAGGAGAACAAGACTCAGTGGAAGGGCTGGAGTCCAGGTAGGGAAGAGAAGCAGTCCAAGTCCTTGGTTGAAGAGTGGGTTGGGGAGGGGGGTGGTGATAGTTACCTATCTAGGCTGGAAAGGGGTCCTTGTCCAGCAGGTGTTGTCCAGAGAGGGGTCGCTGGCAGGGCCTCTGGGTGGATAGGTGGTGTGGCATGGTGCTGGTCCAGATGGAGAGGGCATCCCACTGGGTCTGTCTTCACTGCCCCTTTTTATAGGGGCAGACCTTTTGTGACCCTAGTGACAGGAGGCATACCCAGGCAAGGGTCAGCCCCTGGTGTACTGAGCCTGTATGCTCCATGCAGGGATGTGCAGTTTCGGGTGTCTGTAATGGTGGGGTACAATGGTAGAGTTGCTGGTTCTGCAGGGTCTTTTGTTTTTCAAACACTGGGTTCTTGTCTCTGTTCCTGGGTGAGGTCCGTGGTTCTTGGATGAATCAGTGCAAGATGATGGCCCAGTTGTTACAGGCCATTCAGCAGAGGCCTGCTACCATTGTATTTCAGTCATTCCCAATCACTCTCATTCATCTGGGAACCAATTTACATGGGAGGGGTACATGAATCATACAGTTGCAACACAGGGGATGCCCAGGCAGAGGACACAAAATGAAGGCTTGACAACAAAGTGGAAACTCGACATGACTTACACTAACTTACACATATAGGCCTAAAACAGTAATCACACAATATAAAAGCAGTACAAACATAATAATCATCACTTAGAAAACAGTAGGTATCGATATCAAAATAGCAGGGAACTTATTTGCAGAGGGGAGAGAAAAATAAAACTTACTACCTAAAATCAAATGTTAAAGCTTATTCTACATCTTAACTCCCTTATACTTATCTATAGGGAATAGAGAGGGAGAGAAAGTCAGAAATGATTGGGGAAGGGGAGGGAATGCATTTTAAAATAAAAGAAAAACGGGGTTTTGCTACAAAGGGGTGGGCTGAACCACCCCTTTGTAGCAATGCATTGCTGCATTGAGTCCAAACTGCTGTGGTAGTGCCAGAGCCCCAGGGGACCCCTCACAGTGTCTGGTGCAGGATGACAGGGTTTTGTTTATTAAAGACTGTTTCAGTTGTGTGTATGGGCAGCTGAGGAGCTCTTTAGGGAGCAAAGGTCACCTGTGGGCTTTTCCAGGCAGAAGCCACTGCCTACAGTGCCTAAATACCTTAGGATTTGGGCCTTAGAACTTGGGGTCCTAAGTGCCATAATAACTTTTGAAAATAGGACTTAGACTCTAAAGTAACTTAAGGGCTTTTGAAAGTTTTACCCTTAATTTCAATTCAGTTTTCAGACGGATTGACTAGTATCTTTGGGCATGTGTAGACAAAACGGGGGCCCTAAATTGAAGCGGTGAGTTTTAAAAAACACTGCTTCAATTTAGGGCTCATTAATCCCCCGTGTTATGCACACACCCCACTGACTTACCTGCCTCGCTGCTGGGGAGGGGAGGGCGAGCTGCTGGCAGGTGGAGCAGTCCCTGGGCTCTGTGGGGGGGAGAGGGGGAGGGCTGGTGCTTCCATCTGTGGCAGCGGTGCCCTGCCCCGGCAGCACCCACCTGCAGACACCTGGCTCGGGTGGTCCCAGGAGGCACTGCAGCCATGGAGGGAAGTACCAGCCCCTATGCAGCTCAGGCAGGCAGGCTTGGGAGGTGGGGGCGTGGAATCAGGCTCACCACTTTTCTTGGGCAGAGCTGCTGCCAGGCTGCCTACAGGGCTTCCTGCAGAGCCCCTGAGCTGTACAGAGCCTGGTACTTCACTCTGTGGCTGTAGGGGCAGCAAACTAAAACTCCTTGAACATGCCTCTCATTTCATCTACACCCCACCTTTTACTTGTATTTATATTATGGCAGTATCTACGAGCACTAGCCATGAACTTAGATTCCACTGTGACAGCCACTGCATGAAAGCAGGACCAGATGATGTTTCCAGCCTAAAAGAGCTTATAGGTTACAAAATCCTCCATTCTGGTAGTGCTGCTTAGTACCACCGCTTTTCATATTTTTTGTTAGAGTACTTAGAAGCATCATTGGCAAGCAAAAGGGAGAGCTCCCCTCCAGCGATGGATTTGAGTTTGTCTCTTCTTTGCAAAGCTAGAATAAGTCACTGCAAATATATTTTCCACAGAGGAAGTTACATTTGCTTGATGCTTCCTGCTGGTCCTGCAACCATTTCCATTGCTCTTGAGCTTGTTTTCCATCTGGTGCCTGCAAGTCCCTCACTTTGCTTATGTCCCCTAAAAGTTTTAGGTTTTGATAAAGACTTTGAAATCAGTGTCCAGAGCTTCCTGGGTGAGACATGTATGCTGGAGTCTGGTTCACCTCAGATAAGGGGCCTGATTCCTAGGTCTGGTTAAGCAACATTTAGGTCAGGATTAAACCAGTCTAGCCCCTAACACTGAGATGACTAAAGGGCTGTTCAAGCAGCTGGGTACAGAGTACAGAGAGGGAGATCATTCCCCTTCCCAATCATGCCACCTTGCCAATGTGTCCCATCGGAACCTCCAAGGATTCCTCTTATGAAACTGGAATTCCTGGTTAGCCGGTTAAGTCAGCTTTTTGATTATTTTGTGCCACCTGATGTTGTTATTGTGAAAATATGTTGGGCCTCTTACTGCTAGTTTTTCTAATGTGGTCCTTCTAGTACTGGGGAAACAGAATAGTGAGAAGCAGATGGCATCAGAGAGCAGAAGAAAAGTCATCTTCCTGACTCATCTTCCTTGCTTTGGTTCTGCTATATCCCTCCACTGGCTCCCCTTTTGCACAGCGTGAAGCATAAGCTGCTTGCCTTACCTTTTATGGCTCTGCATGGTTTAGCCCCACCCTACAGCAACAAGCCATCATTTCCTGCTTTTGCTTTATTGATGTTGCTAGCCTT
Source organism: Crocodylus porosus (assembly GCF_001723895.1). NCBI lineage: Eukaryota > Metazoa > Chordata > Crocodylia > Crocodylidae > Crocodylus > Crocodylus porosus. The sequence continues at coordinate 28,921,210 of NW_017728951.1, read as the reverse complement.
TATTGTTCATTGATCACATTTTCCTTTAAGTACCTTCATGCTCTCACCCATGCTCCTCCATTGTGCATGCATGGGATGTCCCATAAAAATCCACAAAGCCTACCATATTGTCATTCAAATCTCATAGTGCCAATCAAGCACTCAGCAGCTGTCATTCTGTGACTGTAGCTTGAAATAATGTCACTATTCATTGTCCATTGTATTCTCATTTTTGTCATTACTTACTCTTGGTTTAGAGTTAGTCTGTAAGAGTTCTGGGGCAGGGACCATCATTTTATGTCTGGACACAGCTTAGCACAATGACTATTCTTTCCCTACCTCAGTATCAATAACAGGCAATAATAAGCATAGTAATACAGAAAGCAAGAAATGGGAAAAATGAATGAGGTAAGTTGGGACAGAGGGGTCAAGAAAGAAGGTGGCTGAACTGAGCAAGAGAACTGTAGAGGGTGTAGAAGAAAATACAGAAACAAAACGCAGAAATTCAAAAACTATAGTAAAGCACACAAAAAAAAAAAAAGGAGAGAGAAGGTAAAAAAAAATTCCAGAAAACAAAATACAGAAACAAATAGGAAATAATGAAACAAAAGAGAAAAAAAATGTTGGCTGTGGGAGGGGAATTTTGCAGAAAGGACCTATGGGAGAGAGCAAAGACATGTTTGAAAAAAGGAGTGAAGAAAGCCAGGAAGAGCCCTGACCCTAAACTCCTTATTGAGTTAAAATTTACTGCCCCCTCCCTCCAGAGGGGGAGTAAGAGCCTGTCCCTGAAATCTTTAGCTCTAATTAGGCTCCAAACCTTCAGTTGTGGAGTATAAACAGGAACCAGAAGCATGGTAAATCTTTGGGGCAAATTTTGGCCCTATTTGCAGGAAAAGGACTGTGTATGTACAAACATGTATATTTATATTAAACAGTTACTGAGGTTACAAAGTTAAACATTCAAAAATTAAGAAAAGGCATAATTAAGCTTTCCAGTATAATCTTAAATTGAGCTCCCTTGTGTTTAGGCATTACAATACAGTATTTAATTGCATTATCTCCACTGTTTTTCTGCTGGATACCTATGTCACTCAGTGACAGGATAGATGATGCAAACCTAAATGAAACACTGAATGGTTATTTATTCTCATTGTTCAGTGCGTGCCCTCCTGCCTTATATACTGAACACTATTAAAACTTGGCTCTGATGATGGAATTATTAATTTCCTCCTAAGCTCTTCTCTGGTGCTGGTCTGAGTTTCCCAAGCACTTTAATATTCCCACACCTCTTTGGTATTTTACAGTAGGGGTACTGAATCCTAAAGAGATTACATTTAAAAATCTCCACTAATTGTGAGTACCCAGATGGGGACACCTAGAACCTGATTGTTTAGAAAATATATACTTATGTACATTTATGTATTTAAGCCAAGTTGGGGAGCCAGAAAACAAGACACACAAATCAGCGACCACTTAATTTAAATGACTTGATTGTAATTAAACAGAAGCTACAGCAGAAGCAGGGACAAAATTCAACTATCTCTTTTTCTCTTTTTTTTTTTATACTTCCTGCCTCATTTCTTTCACACCTTCCAACTTCTGTCACATAGACAGCTGCCTCCTTCACCTCACACCTCCCACAGCAGGTTTATCCTGTGCAATAAATGAGGCAAGGAGTCCTGTAAAAATAACAATATATGACCAGGTAATTATAGACTGTACCTTAAGTTGTATGTACAATGGGGCTGACATTAAGGTTGCACAGACTTCTCTGATGTGGCATTTTAAAAAAACAGAATACTTGACATGGAAACCTTTTGATAATGTCCTTTTTGTATAGGTGTTTGTGTGTATGTTGTGTAATTTTCTGGTTTTAAAAGGGCCAAAGTAGAAATTCCTTCACGTGGCATCGTATTTTCACCTCCATGGATCATTAGCAGGGTTGGAACCTTTAGACCAGTGATTCTCAACTTTTTTTGTGCCAGGACCCATTTGTAAACATCAGTGGCCAGTCCTGACTCACTTCTGATCTGCTGACCCCAAGCCCCAGCCCCCCAGTGTGTGGGGCAGGTGGTGGGTGTATGTGGGGCATGGAGGCCCCCCAAGCAGCCCCTGGTAGGCTGGAACTGTCAGCCTGCAAGGGAAAAGCCACGGCTTCCCACGTTTTTCTCCTTCAAAGGAGAATCCATTTTTCAAGTATTTGTTTCACGACCCTTTCATATATTCTTGTGACCCACTTTTATGTCGCAACTCACAGATCGAGAAATGCTGTTTGAGAAACCATTCTCCGTCCTCTCTCTGCTCCCTGAGCTAACAGAGTAATTAAGAGCAATAGTAGATTGTTATCTTCTTTCTGGATGTCAACTAGGGGGAATAAGACAAAGACTTTGCCAATTTGTTTGCTCACAACAAAAAAATGATGAGATTTTATTTTTCTTTCTAGTTCCTGGAGAGGACTGTGTTCTGGTGGGTAATGACCCTCTGCTGTTTCTCTTAGAACCTAGCATTTTTTTGCATCCTGTACAATTTGTCTCCGTCACAGTCCTATCTTTTTTGCATCCCTGGCTTCCTTCTCATTCCTACTCTCCTTTCCTATCCTGCCCCAGCTTTTACTCCTCTACTTCTTATCTCAGTTCCAGTCTCTTCATTCACCCAGTCATAGTATCTCCCTTTGGACTTACTGGTTCCTCATCACCCAGTCTCTCCCTTTCCCTATACCCAGTTCCAGTCCCTTTCTTCCTTTGTGGAGATGGCACATGGGCAAGCTGGTTAGAACCAGTAAATGCATGTGACAAAATTATGAAAATATTTAGTATGTTACAAAATGACATGTTGGGATTCTTTTAAATTCCGTAAGGGGTGGAATCCTGTCTATTTGTCATTAAATTCAGTGTGGTCAAGATTCACTTTATATGTTTTATTTATTCTGCTGTATATCCAAAGGTTTAGATTCTCCCAGTTTTAATCAGGGGCATCTATTATTATCAAGGTGGCCCAGGATCGTTCCAAGATTCACTTCCCCAAATATAGAGACAACTGTAAGTAGAAGAAAAAAGGGGTGTTCTTTGAATCAGAGGTATTGACTTTTTGCTTTTATTGATTACATTCAAACACATTAAGTGTTAACCATGTTTAATTCTGCTTCTGGCTTTCTGTATGATTTAAAATGTCTGTTTAATCTTTATATATCTGTGTAACTACTCAAGGTTATGCATTATTGGAACCTGTATGCCATAGTTTTATACCTCCTTATATAGTGCCAATATTCCACAAGGAAATCAAAGTGACTTTTACCACATATTGTGCAATAATTTAGGTCATAAAGCATTTTCATTTATAACTCCCTGTCTTCATTTTTTCAGAACTTTCTTAAAAGACTTATTTTTTACTTGTATTTTTATCCTAGATCTGTGTTCAAAGGTAAAAGTTATTAGGGATCCATTCAGCCATCAAGCTCTGTGTGGCTGTAAAATATATACCTTTGACACAGTAATAAATGATTGTCACACCTCTTCTGGCTAACGAGGTACAGGTTGAACTTTGGAATATGCTATGGGCTATCCTATGGATAATGTGCCTTGGTGCAAACTTCTGAGACACAGTTCCCATCCTAGGCTGATAATATTTTCAGCTGTATAGCAACAGCAGTAAATTTTGATGCCCTCCATGTTATCTTGGGAGGCCAACCCATGGAATGAAGCAAGGAAAGAAAACTAAGGCTTTTCTTACCCACTTATCACTAAGGTATGTATTTCTGTTGAAAAATAGGTTTGTTAGAAAATGCTATAGTTCTAAGCAATCCACATTAACTTTGGAGCATCCTTAGGGTTAGCTGCTAAGATTCTTCTACTTCTCAGAACCTAAATATGCTTGACAATTTGGAACATTCTCACCCACCAAGGACTTCTACTTTTAGGGCATTGCAGGGACATTTTGTACAAATGAGGTTGTATATTTCCTACTGAAAAGCACAGTATTGAAGTACAACACTCCAGAAAGATACTGTTCCCCATCAAGATCATCACAGAAACAAAGACATGAACAAAATTTTAGTCCACGGCATATGCCTTCTCCATAACCTGTATATTCTAAAAGTGTGATTAGATATATCTAGATAGACCTCATTTGAAAAATACTGTTTTGTACATTTTAGGTTGGTGAAAATATAGCCACATCAGTGTTACGTTGCTGAAGCTTTTATCCCGCCTTCAATCAACTGTCTACAGCCAAACCATAACAACAGTAAATGAGTAAACTCATTCTGTCTCCTAATGCATTCCCCTTAGTGATTCAAAAACTAACTGAGAACATATAACGTTATTGCTAATATCATTACGCCTTGGTACCTTCCACCCTTACTTTCCACTCTTGCTTTTTGTAATAAAAAGAGCACAATGAATGTATATAGAAGGCACTTCAAGACATTTTAGGCCCTAATTCAGAAAAGCATTCTGGCAAGAAAGAGGGGCTTGAAAGCAGCTAGACCCGGGCTAGAGATGTCCCTGATATGAGGGAGTTATATGCTGCAGTAGGTACCAGCTTCTGCTTCAGTGTCTTGGGGGCTGGGCATGGATACAGCTAGAGCATAACTTCACCCCCCTCCACTGGGAGACTGGGCCTTTCCAGTCTGCATAGGAAAGGACTATGGGACTGTAGGACTCTAGGATCAGGGAACTATAATCAGCTTTTTTGTTGTACCCCTATCAGTAGCTCATATTAGGAACTGCTGAGAATCTGGCCATATAAATCTGATCACCTAATCAGATCATCTGATAAATGCCCTTGTTAGAAGAATATAAGAACACGAGAATAAAAGGAATAAAATGGAATGTGTCTTGAATTTATTTACCCTGGGGTGGTACTATTTTCTATCATAATTTAGCCAAATCTTTTGATTTATCTCATTTATTTTGGGTTACAAAGTATAGGACACATTCTACCTATTAACTTCATTTTAAGCCCTGCCAGTAAAAGATAGGGTTTCTTTTATACATAACATTTAATTTGTGTGCATTTCATTGCACTAGCACAATGAAATCCTATAAACCACTATTTTCACTGTAATTTATTAATTCTGAGAAGTTGAGCAGAAGCATATGATATTCTCTTAGGCTTGCTTGGTATTGAATTTCCAACTGAGTTTACTAAATAGCAACAGGAAGGTCACGTAACTTCCCCAAGGTTATACCATAAGTGGCTCAGCTGGGATTAGAACCCTGATTCTTCTTGCTCCTAATCTTTTGCCCTATTACATACTGTTGTCTGTTTTTACAACTGTGTAACAGGTTCATTTTTGTAAAATCAGACCTAATCATTATGTGCTAAACCTAGCTTAAACCTGGTAGAGGTGTTTCACAAGCAGGCATGTTGTAAAATGGCAAACTAACCTGTAAATGAAAGCAAAAGCAATTAAGAAACATGGGGACTATCCTATTAATGACAATGAAGTGCCTCACCAAATGTGTAGGAAGCATTGACTGTTATTTCCGTAGTATCGTGTACTTCTCTGCAACTTCCCAGTATGCATGCTGTTGTATGAGAAGCCTGATATGAACTATTTGTTGTTTACATTAATTCATTTTCTCAAAGAAATTGGCTGGCTGGCTATGCACAGAAGAGTCTTAACAAGGTGGCTGTCATCTGGCAGTTATTTGTCCTTATGTAAAAATCTTTTTGAAATAACTCCAGGAGTGCTGTCTGTGATTTTTATAGTTTAGTTTTTTCTATTGATCTCCTTTACATGATTGAGTCTTTCATCTTGGAAAGAAACATCAGTTGTTATAAAGTTTTTGGTTAAAAGGGAATTACCCTGATTTCCCTTACTCCCATGTCTTTAACTGAAAATATCTGCAGTACTGTGGAATATGAAGCAGTTTGTAGTACCAGTTGGTTTTAATTATAAGTTTATTCTTCCCCCCTACAAATTTACTTCATTAAAAAAACAAAAACAAGTTAATGTCCTATTCAGGAACTCAGATTTAGTAAACAGGAACTAAAAGAATACGCATGTCTGGAGCACTACATAGGAAGCCTCCTGGGGCACAGAACTGAACTAATAGCTAACACATATCTGATTGATTAAAGAGCTTGCAAAACAAAAATGTCTGTATTTAGGTTGTTAAATTAAAGCAACACAGTGTAACTGATCTCCTGTCATTAGTCAGTGAAGCTAAAGCCTAGGGGCACAATTAACAAGCAGCCTGGCACCTGCTATCTCAAATATATTTTTTGAAATAACTAATAGGGGGATTGTACAGCTCATTAGAGAATGGGTAAAGGGGTACACAGGTTTTCTCTTTCTAGGTTCCTACTTCCAGTTTAACCCAGTTTGATAATGACTGGAAATTGCAAACAATTGATGACTTTTCAGCATCCTAGTCTTAAGTTCCTTGTGCGTGAGTGTCCTTATCGCAGAGATCACCATCATCACAGCTGATAGGAATAGTCTTGGCAGAGGTGCCATAGAGTGAATAGACATAGAAATGAAACTCAGCTTTGTGAGTGGTCACTCCAAATCAAGGAGGGAGTCCATGTTATGATGATAGGACAAAAAGTCAAGAGAGATACTACAATGTGTGAGGGGAAAAATCGTTGGAGTATGTTCTAGTAGAGGTGTGGTGGAGTAGTGAAAACCCTTACTTACAGCTGTGAAGGCATGAGGTTGAGCCTTGATTTGGATTTGGCCTGAAAGGTACCCCCAGATGACCCAGCTGTAAATAGGGACTTGGCCATTCAGGCCACATCCAGATGAGCAGGGGCGTGCGCTTGCAGTGGTACAAATAATAGCAGCATAAATATGTGCTGCTACTTTGTGCTGCAGTGCACACCCCTGCATGTGCACCTTGTTGAGGCACAAATTGTCCCACATGGGCAAATCACCCTTGCCCAGCTCCTCCCAGTTCTTCAGCCAGGGAGAGCTGAAGGCTGGGGCCAGCACCTGTGGCCATGGGCAACTGGTGCTGCCTTAGTCAGGGGCAGCATGTGCCCCCTCTGTGATCAGTCCTGCCAATGGGGATGGTTGCCCCTGTGGCCAATTTGCTGCAGCAACTTCCAGGAGTGGCTGCAGTCACTTCTGGGAGCAGCTGCAGCAATTGGCTGGCACTTGCTGGGGAGGAACCAGTGCTCCTACCTGCCCATTGTCTAAGCGGTGAGTGCTGCCAGTCAGGGGGTGCACTGGCACTCTAAGGGGGTGCTTGTGCACCCCCATGCATCCCCTATGCATTGTCACTGCCTGTGGCAGGGCAGTGGGTGGCACAAAGGCGACCACCAGGGTCAAGACAGTGTTCAGGACCCAGCAGTCCTCCTCCGTGGTCTCTACTGCCCTGGCCACTAGGGCAGCATGCCACTCCTGGCCCCCAAGTGCATGTCCTCCAGGGCCAGGAACCTATCCCTGAACTCCTGGTCTGCCCCTGCCAAGTCTCTCCTTCGGTCCCTCTCCTGCTTGCAGGCGATGTCCTTCACACGCCAGGCCCACAAGTCCACCAGTTGCTCCTCACCATGACCTGCTGGTCCAGCAGCCGGATCTGGTCTTCAGTGCTGTGCTGCTGGAGGTGGTGCATATGCGAGGCCCTGGATGAGAATGGCAAGAGTATTGGGGCTTGTTCTAGCCTGCCTGATATGTTCTCCATAGGAGGTCTATATTGAGCATATTCTTTTTGGTATTGGGTGGTGGAACTGGAGCGTGCTCCATCCACTCCATGCATT
>NW_017728951.1:28901520-28913427 GCF_001723895.1 Crocodylus porosus | reverse complement strand
CGTGCAGCTGCAGGTCCTATAGAGCCAGGAGAAAGAAGTTGTTTGTGAGAGTTTACAATATTTCTGAGATAAGATGCTCTTATCTCATTAAGGGGTCTGTGTGTTGCCTGGCCTCAGATTGGGGGTTGTGTTTGCATGGGTGCCCATAGACCATGGTAAGTCAGCTGGGTAGCCCCTGACACAGCTAGCTCCACAGGGGCAGGTGGGCTGCTGGGTGCTGGCCAAGGGCAGTCTGCCTCCCTTGCCCTCTGCTGCCAGAAGCCAGGGACAGGCCTGGCTCCTGGCAGTACCTGCTGCTTCAGCTTCAGAGCCACTCCTCCCCTGTCTCCTGTTCTGCCCCCAAGCCCATGGCAACTGGGGAAGGGGGGGGTGAAGGGCTCCCAGCCCTGGGATGTGGAGCTGGTGGTGCTCCTGCCCTCCCCACGTGGGTCTTCGCCAGAGAGGCACACTGGGGCCAGCCCCTCCCCCCCCCCCGCCATGCTGGCTCTGTGTCTCAGGCATGCTGCAAAGAGCTTTTTGCACAGACCGAGGGTTCCTGACTTGCTATGCTGTGCTGCTGGTGATTGCCATGGTGCACCTGCAAACCTGGTGTTGGGACCCTGAGCTTCAACGGTGCGGAGGGCAAGCCTACCCTGCCCTGCACCCTCCACCACCACGAGGTAGCAAATTCACTCATAAGTAGAGCAAATTACTGCACAGTACACATCTGCACATGTAGATGATGACACTTACTATGTAGTAATTTGCTCTACCATGCAGTAAAGTGTCTCCTGTAAATGCACCCAGGGGGTAGTGAAAGAACTTGAAAGAAATCTTTCAAGATGGCCTATCAGAGAGTTACTATAGAGGTAAACTTTGGAATACAACTGTTAGCAAAACAAGAAACACTACTCAAGCTCAAATTATACATTCTTATTCATGAAAGCTACATGAAGTTTCATAATTCCACCAGTTAGAGTTTAAAATAACCTGCTGATTTTAAATTATCTCATTTGTTTGTGTATAATTCTACTCCTGTTAGTTCTAGAGGGGAGAATTATTACCAGCCTTGCAAAAGAGAAAAAAAGCTAATGCTCAGGATGTATTTTGAAATTCTGTATTAGGAAGATGTTTCCCAATACTGTGTGGTTTCTTCTTATTTGGTCTGTTAAGGGTAAATCCTCATCTTGGGGAAGATGGTTTGTAGGTCTTCCTATTGCCTAGGAATCTCTATGCAGAGTAGATCAATTGGAACCGTCTGTGCATCAATCTGGGTTTAAAAGATTTTTGTTACTATGGGTATTTATAGAATATTTAGCTGTACAGTGTTTGAACAAACCTGTTGGGGGTGGGAAGATCTGGGCACCAAGGTTTGTCCTGTATGCAGTAATTGTTCATGTGAAATACCTCTATTTGTGTTATTGGTTTAAAAATAAGTTCTTTTTTTTTTTTTACCTACATAGAGAGTCTTCATGAACACACTTCTGCTGAACATACAGAATACTATCCTGAGACAAAACGTGAAACATATATGGAGTGTATACACTGGACTTCCTAAAATTAGACTTTTCAGTTGGCTCCACTGACTCAGTATAAATTCTGATGTTGATTTCAGTAGAGTCAATATTTCATGATTGAAGCACAGAGCTGATGCATAGAAGCATAGAACATTTCTGCTACTGATCCCATGGGGTATTTTGCTCTTATTGCTTTCTCATACTTCTTACAACATATGAAAAACATTGTTAATAAACATATGCACCAGACCTTTATAAATGCTGTGTAGTATCTGGGAGGTGCTTGACTCTAACAATGGTGCCAATTTGTCCTAAAATGCCAGATAATTTAATGAATGTTTCCAGTGCAACTAGGATACAGCTAAATAATAACATCAGCCAATCTAGATACACATACATTTTGAACAGTTTTATACCAAGTATACTTGTTGCTCAGTTGTTCCATTCAGCAACATCATTTTTCATTAGGTTAGTATGGGAAGGGTATGGCTTTATAGGTTCAGGGAATACTGATGAAACAGACAATACCGAAATCGAAATTACAATTACAACCTCGTATGGGGTGAATTTTTTATCTGTAGTCACTTAATATGAGGATTACATACCGTAGTGCCAAATAGCTGATGAAAAATGTTTTGAATTTATCTTAAATGTCATACCAGCATCTATGATTTTCTAGTTCTTAGCCTTCTACACTTTTATTTTTGAAATGCAAAGGCAGAGAGACATTCCCACCAGTCTCAGGGAAACTCCCCAACATTCCAAACACTTTCCATCCTTGAAAGCAGCATTGCTTCCCATTGCAGAATTCTCACATGCAATTGTCAGAAATTTTATTTCAAAGAGTTATTCTGAGAATCAAAGTTATGCAGGATATTCAGTTGCAACAGGACCTATGAAAAGGCATGTGTGTATATGTTAAGAAAACATTTTTGGGTCTTGTGAGTTACCATAAAATTAAAAATGCTTTCAAATTATATGGAACAAATCAACCCTTATTTACAGTGAAAACAACTTGGAATAAATCTTCCTGTAGTAACACTTCATATATTTGTCTGTTACAGCACTTTAAAAACGTGCTGAAAAAATATCTCATAATTAACTTTTAAAACACATTCTTGTGTCCTGTTTGGCAATACAAAGTACCATGAATTACTGTGTATTACCAAAAAGAGGCAGGCAGAAAATTCTTTACACACACGTGCGCACACATTTGCATGTCCACGCACACAGACGCAACTCATCATGTATAAGCAAGTACTAAATAAATGCACAGTAACTGGAGATACTGTGCAGTAGCACTGGTGAACGTCTTTTAAGTGACACTACTTCACAGGAGCCTAATACTACTTCGCAGTAGTATCTCAGCATGTTTTTTGCCATGTGACCCTACTGTGCAGTAGTATCAGGCTACTGCGGTGTCAGTGTCTTGTGTAGATGTGCCCACTATATACTTATATATACAGGTTGTATATATACATGTGTAAAGGTAGTTCCAAAAGGTTAGAGAGTGTTTATGTGGAATCTGTGCTAAGTATTCTGACTGCTAAATGGCTGATTCCACTTTTTAAATGTATTGTATATAAAAAGTGTAATATTATGCCATATTGTATTGTACAAAGAGAATATTTTATGCATGGTTCAAGGCAAATCGACACATCCTACTCCTCTTGACGTTTGTACCTGTTTGTATCTTAGATGCTAAATTCTTCATCTTTCTTATCATAAAATGTGGTTTTTATCATTCTACTAAAACCTTTTAGTGAGGTTTTCTGAGCAGTTATCTGCTGATTTCAAAATTGCCTTGTTTACAGACAACCCCTATGAAGGCTATTAATTCAAATAAACAAATAAACACCACCCAGCTGGAGTAGTTGGTTTTGACATGGAGTACAATGTACTTTTAACTGTATATTTGTGGATAAACCACTCTCTGATTATCAGAAATACTTAAATAAATTCTCCAAGATGAACAAAAAGCACAGAGATAGTGCAGTGGAGAAATCAGATTATTCATAAAAGTAAGAAAACTTCCTGTTTATGAAGAAACTGCTCTCTTATTGGCTGAAGTATACTGTGTTTGAGCCGAGTGGAATATACAATGGCGCAGTGAGCAACTGACAATGATGTAAAAATAAACATCTTGGCTTTGTCTCTATATTTATTCTTGATAAATGCCTCCGCTTTGCCTCTTTGGTTATAACAGTGGAATGCCAAAATCAGATGACAATAGCGTTCTACCACACTGGTTAGTTATATTTTAAATATACCACTATTAATGCTGATATCCAAAGAAGCCATTGATAATATTGAATTCTCAGACTGGTTTTACCCACCCATGTCCTACAGTGTCAATGTAATATCAGAAGTGACTGGTATGTTAACTTTCTTTACAGTTTTCATGGTATCCATTGGTATTAGACACATGCAAACCAAATTCAAATACAATGATGAAAAAATATAGGTAATGATTTGCAGCACTAAAAAGGGTGAACATAATATTGTCACTGTTGTAGACAGCTGAATTTAAAATTATGTTTGACTAAACAACAAACTAGAGATACAACCAAAAGTAAGTAAAACAGTGGATTGAAAGCAATGCAAAACTCTAAAACTCTTAGTTCAGAGATGATACCTTTTATTAGATCAACTAAAAAATCACAAATTATCTTTCTTTGCAAGCTTTTGGGTGCACACACCCTTCTACAGGATTAGGGAAAAGTAAAGATGGTAAAAGCCCCCTTAGGTAGAATATAAACTTCATTTTGCAGAAAGGAAGCTGAGGGTGGATGTCTGTTCCTCCGGGGCCCTTTGTGTAAATTGCTCTTTCATGAGCAGATTTTTCTGTGGTGGTGTCAGCTGGCAGAAAGGCAGGGAGGTGTAGACATTTTTATTCTTATTTAGCAATGAAGTTTATAATTCCAAAATTGGCTAAGATATGGCATCTTCCATGTTTCAAGGTTGTATTTGGTAGCCGTGTTGGCTACCAAATAAATCCCTGAAACGTGGATTAAAAGATACATTTATTGAGGCCTGATCTTACTAATACTCACACATTGCAAATGCCTTTTTACTCACATGAGTAATTTTTTTGCCTTCCACATAAGCATGTTTCTAAGATCAGGTCATTAAATAATCTATCAAAATCTCCCTCTATTTTAAGTTCTGATGTTGGATTTATTCTCAGCTAACATGGCAACATAAATTAACTCCAGATACAATATTACAAGCAATGTCCATGAAGAAATACAACATGCTTAAAGTATCAATAATATATTTAGCTGTGGGGTGAAAGCACAGCTGAACATAGATTAAACTGATAACATTTATAATATATCATTGTGAGCCAGACACTTTCACTTACTAATTCAAGTATGGAGCATGCATCAACAACAGTAATGCATATTTTAAAGGTTTCCTTGCAAAAAGAAGCTGTTTCAGACCTGAGAAGTATTTCAGGAAAATTTGTAGGCATGGCCATTGACAGGGAGAAGTGGCTTCTAAATGAAAATGTAGAGTTTAGCAGTTCTCACTGTGATTTGTGTGACATGGACCTTTCAGGGTGTTTCTGAGGCAATCATTAAGCCAATTGCTGACTGTTGCTTTTAGATTTAATGCTGCATGATTTGAACATAGGGAATAATATATACATGTGCTAATGGGCTAGTGGATTACTTGGTAATATGACCCAAAATATTTCATAATTAAAAATAAATTAAGACCCTAATTATTCATTGAAATCAGTGAAGTAACCTGCGTGTGTATCAACATAAAACTGACTTTCAGATTAAAAAAAAGAAAAATTCAGCTATTTGAAGACTGAATAGATATACCAACAGCTACAGCAGAAAGGGTTAACTAGTTAAATAGTTAATTTAAACAATACACATATGCAATTCATCAAATGTTTAATTAGAAGCGGTATCCTTGTGACAAGTAATAACCAGTCCCCGATATAACATAGGGTTAACTCTGTAATATGGCAAGGTTTCTAATTGGGTTCTGAGTTCTCTGTTGAATTGGGAAGATTTGGATTTTTTTTTTTTTAATTATTATTGTTTTTGCTTATGGAAACCTTTCCTGATATGTGGTTACAAAGATTTGCTCCAGCTATTTTGTGCTGAGTTGCCCTACTAAATAACAATATAAAAGACTGTAGGTGCTAGCTGTCTTTGTAATGTGAGCTTGTACAATTGTTTGGTATTTCAAAAACACTGTATGATATATTTAATGTATGTAATACCTTTACCTAAAAACAATGGTCCTTAACCTTAACTGGTTCATGGACTACAATGCTGAGCTAGTACTGCATTATGGGCAACTTAATATTTTGCTCTCCACCACAGCCCAAAGAAACATGTATCAAAGGAAAGCAAAATTGCCAGTAGTTAGAACCAGTGTTGGAGTGTTAACCACAAGCCACTGGTTAAGGATTGAAAAGATGCCAATACACTGTACAAGCTATGTTCCATATCACCTGTGGAAATCAAGACAACAGCCAGCCAGAATACAGGATATGCTATAACACTGGAAGAGAGGAAATATTGGCCAGTAACAATGTGGAAAGTGGGCACAAACACAAGTCATGTTTGTCCCATGGTCGACCTGTTGAAAGTACTCTACAGGCATGCTGACAGAAGTGCATAGCGCTTTTAAAGGGCCTGATCCTGTGACAATCTGAACCCTCATTACAGAAAGGGACCAACTTCATTAACTTCTGTCAGCATCTGCTCCTGGTGCTGTCTTCAGAATGGAATTGGGGGAAAGAGCAGAGGGAACTCTGTCTGGGGTTTACCCAGATAGCTCCAGTCCACCTGACCCAACCTCCCATGCCCCAGAGTAAGGTCCCTCCTTTTTCTTCCCCTCTCCCATTCTGAAGACAGTGCCAGAGCTGGGAGGGGAGAAGAGTGAGGTTAGGAGACAGTGGCTGCAGATTCACAGATACTCCAAATCGCAGCTGGATCCCCCCAACCCTTGGGACCCAAAAGCAAACGTCTATTGGATCTGGGGGATCACTGTAACTTGGGGCAGGCCAAATGCGGCCCACCAGGCCATTCTATCCGGCCCGTGGGACCCCTAAAAAATTTAGAAAATTAATACTTACCTGCCCCTGGCTGCCTGTCATGTGGCCCTCGAAGGCTTGCGAAAACTCAGTAAGAGGCCCTCTGCATGAAATAATTGCCTGCCCCTGCTGTAACTTACAGTGCTTCCTGTAAAGCACCATAAGTTACATTGGGAAGCTGAACTTCTGTCTGTGTCCAGTATGGTGCCCAGCTCTTTTGATTCTTCAGATGTATTGTATGTATTCTCACTCTTAGGACAGAAGAACATAAAGTGGCTCTGCTTCAAATGTAACATTCACTGGCATTGGTGCCACATCTGACTCATCATACCCTGATGTTTACTTTGACATAATTGGAAATCTGTATGAATTTTAGCTCTGTGTATTCAGCCCCAATACTCTGGATGTTGGTGTCACAGGGCAGTAAGATGTACCTGCTTATTTAAGGGCAGAAGCAGCCTAGCTAGGGAGCCCTGAAGGCTAGGCAGAGCTCCACAGCTGCAGGTTGCCTGAGCAATTGGCTAACAAGGTAATTAGCTGGCACCTGTAGGCAGTCAGCTGACTGGAAGGAGGCAGGGCCCTGGGAACATATAAGCTCAGGGCTAGGGCTATTATAGGCCACTTTCTCTTTTTGGTGATTGTTAGGGGAAGGAGCCCCTGCCCAAGCCATCTACCTGGCAATGTTTGGTTGCCTGTTTTGCTGCCTACAAAAGTAGTAAGGCTCTAGGAGCCCACAAGGGCTAGGAGATATACTGTCTGAGGGGTGGAAGGCTGTCTTCCTAAAGGTGCAGAGCGTGGTCTTCATTGTTATTGAACTGTTACAGCCCAGGGGCTTCTGTTTGTGTTGTTGTTTGTACTGGAGGTTTGGGATGAAGCTGTGAATGGAAGTATGGAGGCCCCATTAGTGTCCAGCGGGGTGCAGCTGCACCGGTGCCAGCAGGGCCTGGTGCCGGAGGGATGCAACTACATAAGGTCCAGGGGCTTGGGTCCAGGGCCAGAGGGGCACAGCTACTTGAGGGGCCAAGGGCCCAACAGAGGTCAGAGGGCACAGCTGCACAGGTTCCAAAGGCCCGGTGCCAGAGGGGTGCAGTCAGACAGGGGCCGGGAGCCTAACAAACAGGGGCCAGGGGCTTGGTGACTGGAACAAACTGATTGGAGCTAGTGCCTCAAAGCCAGGTCTGACACGGTGGTCTTGGGCTAGAAGGGTGGAAGCCAAGTAAGCAGAGGGAACAACATCAGTGTAACACCCAGAAGGCATGAGGTGTGGTGTAAGGGAGGTTTAGGAGCCAATCAATTGGCCCATAAGGCTGGAGGTGTCCCATGTGGCACAGTACTGGAGAGAGGTCTGGTGGAAGGCTCAAGGACCAGTATGTTCCAGTGAGGTTTAGCAGACTGGGGCCATACACAGGCCCATGGGCAGCCTCACAATTTTTTTTTTTAATTTTACCAACAAGACATGGCAGGCAATGGTGACATGTAAAGGGTGCACGTACACCCCCTGAGCACCAGTGCACCCCCTGATTGCCATGCTCACTGTTTAGGCGATGAGCAGGTGGGAGTGCTAAGGGGAACCCCTTAGAAGTGCTGGTTGGGGAGTAGAGCGCTGTTGTGCCCCTGAAAGTGGCTGCAGCGACTGGCTGTCTTGCTTGGCTGTGGTAGAATGCCCCCTGCACCTCCCTAGCCAGCGGGATCAGATGTGGTGGACACCCCTTCTCCCCCCCCGGTCACTGAGTAAGGTGGCACCAGTCGCCCATGATGGCAGGTGAATCAAGAGGGTGCTTTCGGGGCAGAGCTGGCATAGCTGCAGAGCTGCCAAGGGCATTACAGCCATCTGTAGCAACCCTGATTCATGACAATTGGTCATTAAGAAGGTTCAGTGGGATGCTGTACCCATTTGGAACCTCTGAATTTTCTTGATTCCCTTTAAGTTTTAGTTTCAGATATCAACATTGTATGACTGGACTGATTGCATTCATTGGTCATCTCTTCTTAGCAACAAACAGTGATTATTCATTTTGATTCAAATAGCCTTTTTGGCACCCTTTGTTGTACAGTCTATGAGGTGTCCCTGGCACCTCTGCAGACCCTGGAAGATACTAGATGATGTCACCTGCAAAATCTGAGAGAGAACTTTAGGATAATGACTCAAGTGCCATAAGCATTTTTTAAATAATATATTTAGCTAAGAACAATGATAAAATAACATCACTCTCTTTAATGGGTATTTTAGTCTTAATAATTTGATCATTTCCCACCCCCCCCATCATCCCTCTTTTTATATATAATGTTCTTGTATAAATCTCAAATCCAATCTTAAAATGGTTTTCAGGGTACTCCTGTGCAATATGTTTTATCTTGCTTTTGTACTGTATATTGCTAATGGATAGATTAGATAGCTGCTGTTCATGCTCCTTTTTTCTTTTCTGGAATTTGCTTTTTTTATTCATAGTTTTCTTACTTCCCTTTCATAAGGTACTTATAGTCACTCTAGATTTGAACTATAAATGCTCAATATTTACATTGGTGTAGGTTGTAGCCGTGTTGGTCTAAGGACATAGGCAGACAAGGTTCTTTGCATGAATATGATATCTTTTATTAGACCAACTTAATTAGTTGGAAAACAATTATTAAACAAGCTTTCAGGTTCAAAAAACCTTTGTCAGGCTAAGGAAGTTTGAGCAGTTGGTGTGTGGTCTTCCTAGATGGAATGAAAAGTAAAGCAGCCAGAGGCTGGTCTGGTATGCATACAAGACAGGTAGTGAAAATGTAGATTGAGGAGTCAATGGGTGAGAGGTGGGATGGGGAGAAGGGAGAGAGAGAGAAGGGGGATGAATAGTGGAGAGATACCTAGGGAGCTGGATATCAGGCAGGTTATAATGTGTCATAAATCCAATGTCTATATTTACATCTAAATTTTCAAGTTAATATTTTGTAGAATCTGTTGGGAACATATTTGATGCATCTTATAAATTCAGGCCTAAAGTACCAAGAAAAATATTCTAACATAAATACGACACCATTGTGGATGTAAGCTGGACTGATGTCTTGCATGGTAATCTTTTCATAAACGTGTATCATGGAGTTTGTTTTCTGTTCCGTCTTCTGGTCTCAAGTACTGTAGGTGCAACTCAAACATTAATCATTCCTTACCACCTATGAAAATTTATTTGGGGGTAACTTAGTTTATTGTGGTGTCTTAATTAGTCTGACAAAGTTGACAACTGTTTTACCCACTTATCCTTTTATATTTTGATATATAATGATACAGTATTCTATAGGGTTTTTAATGATTTTGATCAGTGCATAATTAGGAAAACTAAATGCAAAGCATAAAAGTATTTCACCTGGGTGTAATATACAGGAAGAGAAACTAGCTCCTTCAGAGTGGGACTTTAAGCAATGCAAGGAACCAGTATATCAAACATATCATGAAAGACTGGTTCTTTGTTTGAAGATCCACACTTGGCAAAGACATATATATGTAAATGTATGGGTTCAAGATAACAAAATACTACAGTGATAAATGGACCTACTTCTGGTTTTACCTGATTCTATTTATATGGTATGTGTATGAGATGTCAAATTTGTGGAATTTGTAGGAACATGCACACTTTGGAAGTGTTAAGTTGGCAAAAAACCTCAAAATAGCTTGCACAGGAACTCACAAGGACAATGTCTAATAACTTGAATGGGGCAGTTTTAAATTTTGGAATTTCTGAACAGTTCCATGCCCTTATGTATGCATGAACACTACATAACCCTTTTAGCTCCAAATAGACAGACTACAAATATTGTACAGCAACATGATAACTATAGTCTTCTCCAGACCTAATAACTGCTCTTGTAAATCAGCAGGGAATTGTCCAAATGGAGTACAGGATTGTTGAGAGTAAAGAATCTAAAGGATTACTGCACTTCTCTCATACCACCCCATATCCTTGGAACAGGCCTCCTTTTCCCCTGCTTTGTCTTCCTTCAAATCTGTCTCTACTGCATATTTCACACTAATTTCAAATCTTTCCTGTGTTCATTTCCTCAGTAACCTGATTGTTGGTTGCCTTGCTCTCTAACCTTCTGCATTGCATGAATCTGAATGAGACTAAATTGTTTGAGTAGGGACCTCCCTCTTGATGCATTCTAACCTACCACATGCATTTGCACATACTTAACTAACAGCTACATATTGTTGAGAAGAAACAACCAAAAAAAAAAAAAGCTACTAACTGCTAACACTTCAACTAATGTTTACACATACTTAAGAAGCAATGACTTATGGAAGTGGTGGCTACAGTTTTATTCCTCTTAAACAGGAAAGCCTGTTAAACTAGAGGAACACCACCACCACCGCCAGGGTGGGAAAGATTTCTTTTTTCAATTTTGCCTTTCAACCTTGATTGCTATAGGTTTTTTCATCATATTCAATCGCACCTGTTTGATCTAATCAAACGTACTCATCATCCCTGTAGTAAGGGAAGGGTATTATTATTACCACTAACACCTTGTTAACATCTCTCCGAAGTACTAAGTTGGTCCTTTTTCACCTAGTCCCTGAACTGGTAGCTCTCAACCTTTTTAGACTCAACGCACCCCTCTACAACTGCCAGCCCTTAAGTTTTCTTTTATATATATATATACATACAGGAACGCAACAGAACAATTCTTGTGTTGCCAATAACTCTGAGGACAAAAGGTCAGAAAGGAAGTCCCCGGCTTGAAAAACAATTTGAAGTCTCCGCGTTGATTCCATGAACCCTGTTTGCAGACCCAACAGCGCTAATGCTGCGTAGCCCCTCGTCAAGCATCTCGGGGGACCGGCATGGCTGTGCCACCCGTCCAGGAGGCCCAAGGCCTCTCAGCTGGGTTTCTGTTGCCCTGTGAGCAACGCGGGCTGGGGTCAGCCTGAGACAGGACGTTAGTTGTCCCTGTTAGTGTGGCAGGGTAGAGACCTCCTTCATAGACCGCGAAGCACTGAGCTGTGGGGAACCCAACTTCCCTTCATCAGGGGTGGTGCAAATGGCCGCTGTTGAGTAGTGCCCGACTCCGGAAGACATTTGAAGACAGCCCGAGCCCGGGGGCGTCCTCCACGAGCGTCCTGGTCCGGGGGGGGGCCGGGGCGCTGGCTGGGCCCCTTCTCCCCCGGCAGGGGGCAGGGCGTCGCCTCGCTCTGTGGGCCTCGCCGGCCACCGTCTCTCGGCGTCAGGTGAAGCGCGTATCCCTCCGCCGCGGCCCCCACCCCTCGCTGGGCTCGGCTGCCCCAGTGCCCGGATGGAAACTGTGATGGCCGCCAACAGTGACTCGCTGGGCTGCGGAGACAGGCGAGGTAGGGGGCGCCGCGGAGGGCTGCCGGGC
>NW_017728951.1:28871010-28901420 GCF_001723895.1 Crocodylus porosus | reverse complement strand
GGGGGTCGCCTGCGGGGGGTAGGATCCGCGCTCTGGTCGGGCTGGGGCGTTAAGTAGTCCCGGCTCCTGTCGGCGCGGAAGGCTGGCGGCGTGTCTCGTTCTGGGGAACGGTATCCCTCCGCCGCCCCGCGATGCCCCGCGCTGGGGCGCCCCCGCGGCGCCGGGCTGACGGCTCCCGGCCAAGTGCTTGCGGCTGCGCGCGGAGACCCGGTGCCCGGCCGAGGCGGGTTTCCCGCCGCTTTGCCCTTGTCTCGGCCGGTGGGGGAGCGTGGCGCGGGGTCCGCAGAGTAGGTTGGAACCGGGCCCGCGGGGAGCGAGGCCGGGGCAGCGGGTGTGCTCCGCGCGGGGCGTGAAGGGGCTGCCGGAGCGGGCGGAGGCCCTCGGGGGTCCGCGATCAAATACCGTCCCTTCTGGGGTCAAGGGCAAGTCTTTACTTCAGGTTTCCCCCCTCCCCCCCTTTGTTTTTGTTTTTTAATAAAGCACTTTTCACTTTGGGAATCGTTTTATAGCTTTTCCCATAGTTTGACTTCTGATTCTTGAGGTTTTGGAGCGGGTGGGGAAAAGGACCCAACGCTGCTCCGTGTAACAGTATCTACTGGTTCTGGCCCGTGGGGCATGTGGATACCACAGTTAGAAATACCGAAGGAACTGAGATAAGAAGGTACATTTTGGTGTGTGAGGGTGCACGTTGTGTGTTTCATTTCTGTTTTTTGTTTTGCTGAATCCCAATTTGGTTCTAATTGATTTTTTTTTTTTAAATAGTTCACTTACTGTGAGCCTTCAGGAGACCGAGAAGTGATTTGAATTTTATTCTTGACAACTGATTTTGTTCTTGACAGCTGGTTTATCCCACAATAGATTTTCCTCCCCCATTTTATTAGAAAACATACACAGCATCAGATTATGAAGAACGTGTTTGTTTACTTTTTAAGATCTCCTTATGTTTACAGCTGTTTAAAATCTTTTTTAATCTATATTTCCAGATCCTTCAGTCCAGTATTTGACCTCGCTGCGGCCAATTCCGAGCATTGTATAAGCACCCTTTTTTCTTCCACATGAAAGATGTTGAGAAGGCCATTGAAGAATGAAACCTAATCTTGTTTTAATATGTAAGTTTTATTTGCCTGTTTTTAGGCAGGGATAAATTTATTAGACTTATTTTGTCTTACTGTGTGAGAGATGTTCTTAAAAAAAGTTGCTAATATGTAATTCCTGTGTTAGCGTAAGATATTAACTTGCAGTTTGTGTGGTTAATTAATTAAGTAGAATACAATTTAGTTGGATAAATTTGGGAATTGCTTTGTAAAGCTTATGTTCTGTTCAGTTAGTATGAGACTAATTGGAGTCCGCTTTAGCTGAGGTTCCCAACCCCTGGGTCGCGAAGGTTGGCTGCCAGTCTGCAGGAGAGTTGCCTACCGGACCAAAAGTCTAGAAGTGACTGGCATAAAAAAGGGTTGGCTGCCAGTCCGCAGCGTGCTAATCACTTCTGGTCTGCAGTATTTTGGTCCATGGTTGCTTCTGGGCCGCGGTTTGCTGGTCTGCGGTCCAAAAATGTTGGGAACCACTGTACTTCAACACCTTCTTTGCATAAGATGTAACACGCTCTCTGTGTTCATTTTTCCTGTGAAGATACAGCCTGTAGATACTGTAGACTTACCCATTCAGTACACTGTTCCATCTCAATCTGAGCAGGCAACCAGTAGAATCAGAATTAAATATTGCATGATGGGACCTCTAATCTTAATGGGCTGCATGTCTTTTAAAGATGATGTCTAGCAGAATTGCATCATGCTTTGGTCACTAATGCTTTCTATAAGAACTAGAGTCTCTGCTTTTCTAGATCAGTGGATTTTACTATTGACAACAGAATATATAGGTAACAATATTTGTTAACAACCTGTGCATGTCATGTCTTTCAAAGGCTACAAAGTAGCATATGAAGTAGCGCAATACAGAATGGACTCATTTCACATTTGTCAATAAACAGGACATGTTTAACCAGTTTTCTAAGGGTAAAATTCCTGTTTCTTAATTTTAAACTCTGTGGTTTAATTAACTGAGGGCTACTGTTAGTTAAATTTTAATTATCTAGTTCAAATTATTGCTGTATAAAGTACTAGAAAGTGTTGCTCTCCCATTGCAAACACTTGTTTGGACATTCTTAAGAACATTTTTGTACAAGCATATTTTAAGAGATTTTTTTTCTTCCTCTAATATATTGAAATTTAGCAACCTCTAGCTTCTTTCTTCATTTAATACAAGATCCTTTTTCTCCAGACTACGGGCAAAATATTTGAAGGCCCCCAATAATGATGTTGTAAGAGCTGGTAACTTAAGCTCTTGTAGTTCTTGTGCAGAGAGGGGGGATGGCAGCTCAGATTACAGCATCTTGTGATACTTCCATTCCAGATCTCTCAGGTTTTGCTAGGTAGGAAGGAAGTGAGAATGTGGGGAAAAAATTGCAAGGACAAGGTCTATGCAGGAAAGAGCTTCATAGGTTATGGAATAGTGAGGTGCAGACTTGCTTGCTTTGCCAGTTTACTTTGAAGAACAGAAAATGATGTTCAGTGACAGTCCATCCCAACAGATACTGTGCTGCCATGTGGAAGGTCTCATGTTTTGGCATGGACTTGGGCTTCCATAACTTATTTCTGTTTTAATACTTTTACCGAAGCTTGCTGTGGAAGCACCTATGCAGAGCCTTTGTAGAACAGGACATTATACTAGCAATATCTATCTGAGTTTACAATTCACTAATCCAGAGAAATATGTTCATGGACATAGCCAATAAAGTTTTTATTTAGGAGGAGCCTTGGTTATGAGACACCAATGATTGGCATCCTCTCATCTGCAAGAGACGGTGAATATTGCAGCCTGTGGCATAGATGGCTTGCAGTGCGTCATACGACTGACTAGTCCAGTCTGAGATTTGCATGATCTGTGTGTGTGTGTGTGTGATGATTGGGTGGTTTGTGAGCTGCTTGCTTCCTATGGACTCTTCTCTCTTCAGGCTGTTCGAATGAATTCCTGTTGTGGACTCTAATACCCTGGTGGAGACTGATGTCACTTGTTCCAGTTGCTTGTCAGCGTTTCCTATTAGTCAGGATCAATTCCAAATGTCTTCATATCTCGCTTGCATGTGTCTTTTGTAGCGAAGCTTGGGATGTCCTGTTGTCCATGTTCCCTCTGATAGTTCCCCCTATAGCATGTGCATGGGTATACATCCATCTTCCGAGCTGCTCAGATGGTCTAGCCAGTGCAGTTGTCTGTCTGGTTTAGCTGTCACACCTGATCAATTTTGCCCTTTGAAGAACCTTTGTGTTGGTAACTTTATCTTGCCATTTGATGTTGAGTATGTGGCGTAAACAGTGCAGGTGGAAGCTGTTTAACTTTTTCTCTTGATGTGTATGCTGGGGAAACATGGACAACTTATGCACAAGTGCTGAGTATGCAAGCTTTGCACAGTAGCATTTTGGTCTTGATGGTAAGCTTTGAGTTGTTCTATATGCTTTTAGTTAGGCTGCCACCATCTTCAGCAGACTTTCTGGTGTGAACATTAAGTTCTTCAATGAGGTTTGTGGTTACAGAACCTAGGTAACTGAACTTTTGGACTACTAGCTGGTTCTCATTAAGGGTGACTGGATCTTGTGGAACTCCATGTTCTAGCACAACTGTTTTCTTTATGCTGATAGAACAAATGCCTGGCAAGCTATTGGAAGGCTATCCGTGATTTCTTGTAGTAGGTCTTTGTCATGGGCTATAAGGGCATCATCATCAGCGAATAGAAGCTCCTTGATAAGCAAGCAGCTTTCAAACTTTAGTCTTTGCCTTAAGTTGTGACAGGTTGAAGAGTTTCCCATCTGATCTTGAGTGAAGGTACACTTCACCTTCCGTGTCTTGAAATGAGTAGTTCAGGAGTACTGAGAAGATTCGAAAGAGTGTAGGGGGGAATGAATTGGGAGGAAGCTTGATTATGAGACTGGCTTTGGAAGAGGTAGTTTTGTTTTTCAATAAATATATGCCTTCAAATCCATCTATATAGTCATATGTAAATCCATGTACACACTAAGATCAAATGTTCTCACTTTCTAAGCATAATTTTTGGCAAGTACTATGAGAAGTGGATGCATAACGGAAGCTGATAATTTTCACTTCGAGTCAAATTTCACTGAACTAGTTTTAGAACTTATAAAATCATTGGTACCCATTTCATAGGAGAAATAATGTGGGTTTTTTTTCTTGTTTATGGATGGAATCCAGAATTCATTTTTTCTTGAGTAATGTGTACAATCTGAGTGTATGTAAGCAGCATTCTGAAACATTCTGAATCTTATACAATATCCACTTCTATTTACAAAAGCTTTGTTACAAGGAATATACAAACATATTTGACAACCTAGATTGTAGCCTAGCTCATGCCTTTCTGAATGAATTGGTCTGAGGTGATGCCTTTTTTCTAGTTGCGAATTACCGAAGTATTTTGCTGCCTTTTTTAGTATAGTGATTTTCTTTTAATATACTGAAATACATATATACCTAATGAGAAGTTTCAGAAAAAAATTGTTTTACAGGCTTTTTTTGTTTTCTTTTGACCTGGTACTGCTAACTTCTAAGACTTAATGCAATAAAAATAAATATAATGTGTTGATCTGTGTGTATTTTTTCAATAATTTGATGAAGAGCATGTTGTCATTGCTTTTTTAAAAACTGATTAATGCATTGTGCTGTTTTTTTTTATTTCAGGGTAACTTTTAAAATGGGGAAATTCGTAGAAGTCTGAAGACGTTTCGGCACAATAGTCTTGTCTGCTTCATAAATTAAGAACAATCTCACAACCTACCTAAAATAGAAAAAGGGATGTGTTAAAATGATGCCATCTGAAAAAGAACTTTTTTTTTGTGGTACAAAACAAACAACTCTGTTAACAGATGATGCTGCAAAGGAACTTTCTGGAAAAAATGCTATGGAAAAAGCACTAGTGAATGATACTTTAAACATAATGCCTGAACCATCAATTTTAGATGTCAGTTTTTCTTATGAACTTAAAAATGTGAAAATTGATTTACCCAAAGTGAACATTCCAAGTGAAGTAATATTGAAACATGAAGTTGATCGATATAGAAAACTGTTTCAGCATAAACAGCAAACTGCAAGAAAGTCTTTAAGTCAAGAAACAGTAAATGGAAATAACTTAAATTATTCAGAGGGTAACAACTTGCCAAGGAAACCAGAAGTACAATTTGAAGAAGAGGGGTTGAAAACTACAGCAAAAATACTGAATTTCACCTGCTCAAAATGTAGAGACAACATTAAATATAGCCCGAATGATCTGCAGAAACACTTTCAACTGTTACATCATGGAGAGTTGCCTTCATACCCTTGTGAAATGTGTAATTTTTCAGCTAGTGATTTTCAGTCATTTAAACAACATCGACGGACCCATCGCAGCACTTTAGTAAAATGTGAGATTTGTAATGATGAGCAAATGTATACCTTGTTGGATCTGACAAAACACTTCACATCAAAGCATTGTGTAAATGGTCACTTCCAATGTGAAACGTGTGGATTTTCTACTCAAGATGTGGGGACATTTGTTCAGCACATTCATAGACATAATGAAGTTCAGTTTAAATGTGGTAAATGTCATCATGTAAGTTGTACAAAAGGGGAGTTCCAGAAGCATCTTCTTGTTCATACTGGTTCATTTCCTTACAGTTGTCAGTATTGCAACTACAGTGCATCACGAAAGGATTGCCTCTTAAAACATGTCATAGCCTTGCATAGAGATCACTTGTATGCAAAAGATAAACTGGAAAAGGATAAATGTGAAAAGGGAATTGTAAAGACTCCAACAGGGCTAAAACTTGTTTTGAAACGGTACAAAACTGGAGCATCAAAGAAGGCTCTCTGGAGACGGAAGAAAATTAACCATGGACGTGACAATACTGGAGAGAGAAACCTGCAAGTGCTTAGAAATATGAACAAAATTCAACCCAACTCTGAAGAGGCAATCCAGTATGTAAAGGATCTGCATGTGAGTGAAGAAAAGGATCATGTTATACTTAATGAAAAGCATAATTTCCAAAGCGGAACATTGTCTCCTACCACTGCACAATATAGTAAAATAGAAGACCGATCAAGTTTTAGTTTGGGATTATTGAAAAACGCTGTCCATGGACCTACAGTGCTGATGGTGAAAAACAATAAAATATCTGTTCCAGCAAACTACAGTGCTAAATTCATGGGATTTAAGATGGTGGATGGAAAACAACATATTGTAATAAAATTATTACCAACAAACAAACAGAACCTGTGTTCATTGCCACAAAAATCTGATGTGGTTAAAGATGGCTCATCTGATTCTTTACTACAGACTACTGATGCTTTTGGCTTGTCTTCAAGTACTACATCATATGTGACTGATCAGCCAACCCCAAAGAATAATTTTGTTCACACATTAACCTCCTTTCCACTTTCAGTTCCTGCCTCTCATTCAGGGAAACAGAGAACAGAAAAACAAAATAACTCTTTATCGTATGGTAGGAATAGTTCTCAGATTGTAGCACCTCCTGATGTAGTAGTGGGAAGAAGTTCAGCTCAATTGCCAATGAAGCTGGGTTCAGCTGGACCTCCCTGTGACTTGAAGACAAAAGTTGGAACTAGAAATAATGTTCTATCATGGGGGAATTGCATTGCTCATAGTCATCCTCAGGTATTTTCTCCCACGATTACGAATACACTTCACTATGACCCCATGAAAATGCCCTTCCCTAATGAGTTTAAAATACAGAATGGTGGCGTGCACCGTAGCAGTGGAACTAATCATCTTTACTGTTCATCTGTTGATTCTTCTAACCAAGGATTACCGCCTTTTCATAATTACTCTAAAATGAACATATCAGACAATCCTGCAAATATTTGGATGTCAACAGATGAAAAATCTCAAGAAATCGCATATGGCAAAACACTTGCTTTGCAAAACAGCTTGAGAAGTGAATCTGTATCCTCATTTTCACAGCTGGTAAAGGGCTTAAATTGGGAAAAAAATGTGTCATCCCAGTCAAATATTGATAGAATTTATGGATATGCAAACACTAAGAATAATTCTCTACCTTCAAAAAATGAGTCTGAATGCGTTAATGGTAGACAGTGTTTTATGGAAAAACAGTACAGTGGTGACAAACAGTATTTGGACACTCACTTAAATCCAGAGGTAGAAAACATAGCTGAGAGATCTAAGGCAGAAAATGTTTCGGACTGTATTAATTCATCTCTCATGCCTAAGATCACATCAGTTTTCTCATTACAAAGTAAGCAGGCATGTAATTATTTGTCGCCTGAAGTAAACCAGTTATTACAAGATGTGTTAAAAGTAAAAACAACTACTCAGCAAGAATCTCACAATAAGTTAAATAAGTTCATTAAGCCTCATTGTGACCAGTCATTTTCAAATCAGCTGGGTAATAAAACGTTTACACACTTAAAAGACTCAGTAAGTGCATGTAGTTTACCCAGTCTTCCAGCTAATGCAGAAAGAGAGCTGAATGTGAGACGTAGCATAAGAAATGAAGGTAAGGAGAGGACACCAGCGATTAATACAGAAGAAATAGATAAGTTATCTAGAATTGTCGGTGTTGACGCGTTGCTGAAAAATCACACAGATGCAATCATAACAAGGCAGTTGATAAAAGACAGATTGAGGTCTACAGCCCAAAATCCTAGCAGCTTTTCATCAATTCTTCCAAAACAGAAAAAAAAAGTTTTGGTTCAGTCACCTCCAACAGGATATCTTGTACCTTTGCATCTTGCTAACCAGCCAGGATCGCAGGTTGTTTCAGGAAAACCTCTTCCGTCAACCAGTTCATCTGATATTCAAACAAATAAAGGTATACCTGCATCCTTTGTTTTAAATAAGGGACCTGGAATGATACTGACATTTAGTGGGAAATTTGGAGCAGTTGCAAATGTCGCCAGTGATAGCTCTCAGGTTTTTGGGAGAGTTGCATCTAAAGAGTATAATAAAATAACACCATCTTCAAAGACAGATGCAAAAAATGACAGTTTTAGAAACCTTCAGAATTCCTGTAGTGTTAGCAGTGCACCTGATGAAGTAGTAAATGGTTCATCAAATAGTATGTCATTCAGAGAGCCTCTTGTCATTACAAATTCGCCTGATTCATCTGTGAAAAGAATTACTTCTGTAAAAATGTTACCAGAACATAAAGATGCTATGTTTGGTTCCTTTGAGTCAGTAAAAAAGGGGAACCAAGAGGAACAACCAGTCTATGCACTATTGCCTGATGGACGACAAGCAGTTTTTCTAAAATGTATGACACCAAACAATCCTGCAGTATGTGATGTTTTTCGAGATAATGCTTATAATCAAAACTCTCAACCAAAGAAAACAACTGGAGCCATGCAACAAAAGCTTTTGCTGAAAATAAAAACTTCTAATGTAATGGCTGGTATAAGTCAGTCAACCAGCAAATCGGTGCCCTCGCTACAATTGGAGAGCATGCAGTCTCAGAAAAATCCTGCACTAGCACAGAGACAAACTCTTCTTTCTTCTAGCGATGCCTTATTCTTACCAGGTAGATTGATGCCAGCAAATGCCTCTTTGGCAAGCTCTAATTCAACTTATTCTGTACTTCCTGCAGAACCTGTACATTCCACTAAGCCTACAGGGGCACGGTCACAGAGATGTTCAGTTAATTGTAGACAAGGTGTAAATGCTAACAAAGGGAATAGTTTTGACAGTCAAAAGTCCACATGGAACACCAGAAACACAATTTCAAAAGTCAAAACTCGGTTAAAACAAGCTTGTTCTGAAGCAGTGGTTTCACAAAGAAAGAATTTCAAACGGAAAACGAAAGATGATTTTCAAGAGCCCCCTAGAAAAAAAATAATGTTGCACAGGAAATGTAAGGAAAAGAATCGGACTCAAGTTATTACTGAATCAGGTGGCCCACACAGACCAAGGGCATCAAAAGAAACTGTGAGAACTTTAAAACTACTTCCTTTTAGTTCTAAGCAACTTGTAAAATGTCCTCGGAGAAATCAGCCAGTTGTCGTATTGAACCATCCTGATGCAGATGTTCCAGAAGTTGTCAATGTAATGAAAACGATTAGTAAATTTAAAGGACATGTTCTTAAAGTTTCATTGTCAAAGAGAACTATAGATGCTCTTTTGGAACCAGCGTATTGCAGTGTTTTGGACATAACTACTGAAAATCTTTCTCAGAAGAGGCACAGGATGATTAAACCTATAAGTCCTGTAAAAGAAAGATTTGTGTTAAAATTGACATTGAAAAAGACAAGTAAAAACAATTATCAGATTGTGAAAACTACCTCTGATAATACCCTGAAAGCTAAATTTAGCTGCTGGTTTTGTGGTAGGATATTTGACAATCAAGATAATTGGGTGGGACATGGCCAGCGACATCTAATGGAAGCTACTCGGGATTGGAATTTGTTAGTATAATGTTGCTGAATGAAAAAAGCAAAAAATTAACTACCATACAGTACTCCTTTTTAAAGAGCCAAATTATGATAAACAAGTTGTTTCATATTTTAGTATCACTGATAAATTTTTAAAATAATTCAAAATGGTTGTATTTTAAAAGAGGAATGGATTTTTTTGATGATGCTGGACCTAGAGAAACAAAGAGCTTTGTGGGGTAGATATATAATTAATGGCAAATACAGTTCCATAAAACTGCATTTTTTTTTTTTTTTGTTACTACTATCATGTCCTATATTTTTATTCTCTAGACTAAGTCTTCAGGGGTTTGGTTGTGTACATATTTAAGAAACCTAAACATGTAAATATTTTTATATTCAGTTATTTGCTATAAATCTTGCACAGAAATTTTCCTCGCCCTTCTTTCAGTTCTGTGCATGCACTACTAAAATTGATTTATAGGTTTTTCAACTACACACAGCTATATTATTCTTGGGATTTGTTTTGTTTTAATTTCAGATGTTTAGTTCTTGAGTTTGTTGTTTTCAGGGATTGAACACTATTGTTAGCAAGTGCCTAAAAGATGTGAAGCAGTTTACATTATGTCAACTGTGTAACCATAGGTCCAACTAGGGCCATACCCCAATAGTTTCATTTAAACAAAGCCATATGTGAATGCTTTAAGCTATATTGCTATGCACATGACACTTGTACTATTTCTGTGCAGTTTGTCTACTTTCTTAGTGAAGTATTTTTCATATAAATTAATAAACATGTTACAATTGTGTTTTAATACATTGAGCCTAAGAATGGAATCAGTTGGAAATGTACGGTATGTGTGCATATATATATAAAAAATATTCATAATGTATATAGTGTTTAAGAATGATGAACATTCCTAATTTGTATTGACTCATTAAATTTGCTATAACTTTATGTTTACAGATGATTATGAGCATTTATAGAATTTCTAAATATGTTCTGTCACAAAGTGTGAGAAAGGGGTTGGATGTCTTGCACTCATTGTAGTAGCAGACCAGAAATTAGATTATACTGTCTTCGGTGTGGCGGGAGAGAGAGGGGGTAGTAATCTGTGCAGTTAGTAACTAGAGATTACTTAACTGTCTTCACTCATGCTTTGGCCATTCCCCACTCATACAAAAGAGAAGGGGTTTAACATCCTCACAGGATTCCCATTGGCAAGGATGAAAGAAATAGCTAGTGAAAGTGACTAAGGAGCCTTCTGTTTCACTGTGTGTACCTGCCTGCAGCTTAAGGGTCATAACCTGTCTTTTGGAGATTGCTATGTTCAGGTGGGGGTAGACTAAATCTTGGAGTCCTTAATAAGTTGGTGGAAGTTTTGCCAAGATTGCGCCACAGAAATCTGATTTCAGCTTTCCAAATACTGTAGGAAATCACTGGTGAAATTCAGCAAAAGCTCATCATGTAAATCAGTGTAAGGCCTTAAATTATACTTGGGCCATATACTGGTTTTCTGTGGAATAGTGCATTGTTAATCAAATCTGAATATGGAGACTGATTCTGTTACCAGCAAAGGTAATGGTAAGCCTCTTACTGATGTGGGTGGGAGCAGATTGAAACCCATGGTTCATTTTTATAAGGTAATGAGTGTTTAGCATATTTCATCTGAAATTTTTCAGTGTTTAAATATTCATAAATCAGGAAAATGATACAAGTACATTTAATAGAAGCTTCCTCTTCGGATCTCCCTGTAAAAAGTTTTGGCATTGACAGATTACTTGGCATAATTTTTTATGCCTTTCTGGATGTGTTGAGTTAATATTTACTTGTGCCAGGAGACTTTTTAAATAAGTGTCTGAAGTTCCAAAATGTATTGAGTGATCTGATTTTTCTGCTCCCCCCCCAGTGGGTGGTGACTAAGAGCAGCTTTGCTCTCAACAGACTTTTCATCTTGATCTCTAGATTTTGTTGGTGTATACAGTGAAGTTCTCGGATGTTTTATGTCATTTTGTTGGGGTTTTTTCACTTGAGGTATTTTTTTCAGTGGTGTGTGACTAAGGCTGTGTCTAGATCACACAATTACTGTCTCTGGTAATGGCACTCACAAATGAGAGCACTGCAACGTGTGCAACCGCTGTCCAACCAGAAGTAGGATACAGTGGGCCATGTGGTGATGGGGGTAGGCTAAATGGCACTGCCCTTCGGCAGTGTTAAGTAGCCTGCTTTTGGTGCACATGAATGCAACTGTGGTTGCAGAGGGTAACACACTTAAGATCATAGGAAGGTAGGGGAAGGGATCACAGGTTCAGATCTGGATTCATGCAGCGTATTTTAGGGTATCGTTGCCAGGCTTGCCAAACTTGCCATCTAGACATGATCTGAGGATTTTCCTAAAGAGCTGTGTGTGTACTGTATTTATTTTAATCAAAAAGGAGTTTTTCCCCCCTCATTTAACATGGAGAGAAAAGTTCCCTTTTTGGATTTCAGTATGGGGTTGTGAGGGAGGAGGATGGCCAACTACTGTGGCATTTGACTGGCCGTAGCCCAGGATTTGTTGGCTGCTGCCTCTGCTGTCCCTGCCTCCATTGCTTACCTTCTGGCTATAGCTCAGCCATGGCCCCACTCCAGCCTGGTCTGGTAATGTTTATGGTAGCACCATTTCCAGCCCAGGCTATGGCTCCAGGACCCGGACAGAGTTACCACTACCACAATAGCTGCGTGACCTGGTTGGACCAGGGCAGGACTGGAGCCGGGGAGGGAAGGGGGTGCTAAAATTCAGGTGCCAAAGCATGCAGATATGGGTGGTAAGGGGGTGCAGGTGCTGAGGGGCAGGAAGAAGTTGAGGGGCAAGGTCTGGCAGGGGGCAAAAGAGCAGGGACCTGGCTGCTTGCCAAGCTCCTCCTCTTCCTCCCCCTGCCTCTTTTCTTGCTGCAGTGGTGAGGGGGACACATTGCAGGGTCAATTTAAATAATGAGATTCTATACATGGAAAATCACAACGAACACATTTTCTCTGCATAGAATATATTGAATAGTGTTATCTTTTATATTCAGTCTTCTTGGCTTTGGATAAATATAGTAGTTATGGAAGTAGATTTGAATTGAAACATATATGTGCGTGTACATATGCAAATTGAAGATTGAAGGGGAATTAACACAAACTTAAGAGAACTGCTTTTCCTTCATGATGAGACTGAAATTCAAATTTCAGTCTCATCATGAAGGAAAAGCAGTTCTCTGAAATTCAAATTTCAGTCTTAGTAGTTTTAAAACAAACACTGTAGTGTGGAGAAAGGAAGCACTGTGGGGCTGTTGCTTAGCTTTTTAACACTGACTTGTGAAAGAGTCTACCACTTAGACTGCTTCAGTGTGACATGTTGCAGGGTAACCAGACAGAGAGCCTGCATACTGATGGCAATTCACTGCTGCAGCAAAGTAACTTCTAGCAACCTGAGTTGAGATATGGATGTTTTTGTAAATAAAAAATTCTATAAAATTTGATAATAGGGTATAAGATATTACAAACATTTTCTGTAATGTAGGTGTTCAAATTTTGATTATTTACTAGATTCACATGATCAACTACTAATAGCTAGTTTAAAATAATGAGGATTTAGGTTTATTGTACCTTTTTATATATTTTTCTGAACTACTCAGGACATTTTTAACTGAATTGATCAAGTTACTATTATAGAAAGCATAACTTTTTAGAGACTACAGTCATGTATACTGTCTGTATACATTTTTGTAAGTGTTGCATGTTTAGAAAATGTTCGTATCTTTTGAGTGTTTTAGCTCCTTATGCATCTTCTTCATATAGCTGAAGAATCCTACTAAGAGGGACTTCACTAATTCACAAGTTTGTAAGTGTTTCTCTGCCAAATGTAAGTATTGCAGGCATTTATTTAAAGACTTTCATGAAGGGTAATAGCATTGGTTAGCATTGAACATTAGCAGTTCAGAATGAATTTTTTTATGCTAGGTCATCTGCTTCAGGCTATGTATGTGGCTTTTTAAAATTGTGCAAAACTAGTGCATCTAGTTCCAAGAACATGTTTAGGGACAAATTCATCTTTTTGCCCTCACTAAAAAAAAAGACACTATAACAGCTTAATTGAGATGCTTTAGTGCCTTTACTATGTGGCAGGCTATTTAAATGTGATAGAGGCATGGCTTTTGGAAAACCTTTTTCATGCATGTTTTGGAGACATTTTGTTAGTGTTTTGGCAGCTAAATTCTCAAATGACTTCATCTCTCTCTTGATTTCCAGGACTGTTTTTCTCATGTGTAGGTGAAGGGGTTAAGAGCCAATGGAGGGTGGAGCTTGGGGAAGGGAAATGGGGGTGGAAGAGTAGATCTTCATTGCAAAGAACTCAGACTAAAACATCAGAATATTTTTGATACTGAGTTCCCATTTGAAATTTTTGGGTTTATCTTGTGAATCATGTAGGTGTTTGCATGCCTAACTGCTAATATTTCATGGAAAGCTGTAGCATTCTTTAAAAGGATCTCATGGTACCAAGCTTAAGAATCATGGTGTAACATGTTGAATCTTAATTTTTTTCTTTTCAGCAGAACCTAGGGAAGTAGATACTAGCCACATCTACATGAGATGCTGACTGCTCATTAGCTTGTTACTACTGTGCAAGAGCATCATATGGCAGGAAGTGTGATTCAGTGCTACTGCACAGTGGTAATAAGCTATTGCACAGTCGGTGTTACCAAAAAGCCATTCGGCGATGCTGCTGCACGGTAACTCCAGCTACTACCTAGTTATTTAGTACTTGTTTATACAAGTACTAAGTGACTGTGCAATAATGACTGTGCAGTCAGTGTCTCATGTAGATGCAGCCACAGTAAACTGTACTGAAATAAGATATAATGTTGCAATTGCAGATATTCAGACTTGAGAACTGCCAAAATTATGTGGCCTGTACAAACTTAATTCATCATATGCATATTATAATATGCGTATACATCATAATGCAGGCTTTAATTGCCTGACTGCTTTTTCCACTGGATCCCTATTCCATTCCATGCATAAATTGAAATTTTATTGAATAAGGGTATGTTTAATGTGTTTTCTTCTCAAACCCTGAAGATAGGATGATTAACTTCCTCATTGGTATGGAATTGAGGCACGGAGGTTAACATATATGCATCCACTGATTTTTCTTCCCCCCCCCCCCCCACTTTTTTTGATGTGCAGTTGGAGACACCAAGGACTTGATTTTTTTTCAAAGCATTCAGTGTTAAAGTAACAGTTCTCACTGACCTCAGTTGGAGCTGTAAGTGCCCAGTTATGCAGATCTAACCCCAGCAGTCTTAAATCTGCCACTTAGAAAACGATACACACAGGCCACCTATGAAAAGCCTGGTTTCAGATACTTGACTAGTGTCCCATAGGAACTCTAGCAGGGGCATGGGTAGTGTCTTATTCTTCAGGGAGCATTTATCTGCTTTAATCATGAGATCTTTTTTTTTTTTCAATTTGTTACAGTTCCTTGGCTCATTTTGACGTCTGTGGCACATAAGGTGAGGGTCTTACGGACATTGTAGCTGTGAACGACCTAGCTCTGGTACTGGAAGCAGTGTATCTGCAGCAGGTTGTTCACAGCTAGATCTGGTATCTACATTGTGTTACAGACTATGCCATAGTTCAGTTGTCAGCTCTTAACTTCCATGTTCCTTCTATACAGAGGAGCTCAGCTGGTTATATTTTAGGAATACCTTTTCCCATGTAGTTTCTCAGCCCCATTGTCAGGGTGCTGACACTCCTACTGATCTCTTTAGTTCTCTGTGTCCCCCAAGAGATGTTAAAGGTGTGATGGGATCTGATGTATGATCCCAACAGTCATGCTTCCTGCCATGCCACATGTGCATGAGAGGAGGTACAATTGGCGGGATTGAGCATCAGATCCTATTGCAACATTGTGGGGAGCCTAGGATCAGGATCTCAGGCTCCTCTTAGACTGGTAAGTAGCAAGCTTGTCTCTCTGTGCTCTCCTGTCTGGGAGGCCCGATCAATGGAGGGTGCTCCCAGCCTTTAGAACACATGGGAGTCCTCAAAGGCTCCAGTTTGTTCTGGAGGCTGGGAGTACTGGCACATTGAATTAAAGGCGTGACAGGAACCAGCCACAACATTATTGTACATTTTTGTGTAATGATTTTGTGGTTTATTCCTTATTTTAGCATGCCATTAATGGATCAAATGTGTGATCAGGTCACTACTTAAAAGTGAGATTAGCCAGTTAATCACAACTTAAATGTAATGTCTGTCAGGAGTCTATTTTAGGTTTGTGCTTATACTGGCTAACTTATTCAAGCCACCTTTTTATTGCTTGAAAGCTTCGCAGCAGCCTTCTCTTTCAAGGCTTTTCCCACACTTAGTTCTTTTTTCCAGAATTACATGAAATGAGTTGGATGGCTGTTGATTGGCTCACACCCGCTGCTGGAAAGGGGACAGACCAGTGTGTTTTATAAAACATCATTATAGCCATTGCTAGTAGCACTCTTTACCATTATACTTGCCTTACACTTCCTGTTGCAAGACTGCGTTTGTTTGCATATCATTTTACCAAACATAACCATTTGGGCCTAGGCTCATGTATCCCTATAGTTGCAAAATCTGGAATCCAAATTGCTTATGATTCCCAGTCCCCTAGTGTAAATTCTTGGGAATGCTACCTAGTTCACCAGTGAGTCAGCCCTGGCAATCTTACTCCCTTTGAGCTACTTAACACGCACTCTACTTAAGTGGAAGGGAAATAAAATTTGTGTAACGTGTATGCCAAAGAAACACATCTTTCTAATGGCATTCCTCTAATTTGTTTCTTTCTTTTTTTTTTTTTAAACTAACAACTCCATTGGATTTATTTATTAAGATTTTGGGGACTATGAACAGTGACAGTTGTAATAAAGTTATATTTAAGTAATGTTTAGCAATGAAGCAATCTGGCATTATTCAGCTCTTGCTATCTTGGGGTCAGACCTGATGATCTCAGGGGTTGGACCTGATGATCTGTTTAGGTCCCTTCTGACCCTAAGCACTATGAAATGATGTGTAACAATTTTCAGACAAAGGAATTTGACAGAACTTAAGTAAAAAATATACATTGCAGAACAACATAAAAAATACAGATGTGAGAAAAGTATATGTTGGTAATCTTGGAACTAAAATTTGTGCATCTTAACAGTAGAATTTGTGAAATTGCTTATACAAAGGTAATATTTATACCAAAACTCAAGAGAAGTAATGAAGTACAGCTGGAACTAAATGTCAACCAATAATACTATTAGACATTCCATGCTTTAGAATTTTGAAATGTTTTATTTACCCATTAAAATACAACCATAAAAATCTCATAAGACACCACAAAGAGTTAAAAACAAAACAAATTTATTAATAAGCTCAAAAAATAAACCCTAGATATTTTTCCTGGAGATGATCACATGAAGCAAAATCCTATCTGCATACAAGGTCCATTGCCTAGGTATCGCCAGTCTAACGTCAAGAGCTATGGATTTTGCAAGGAAGTTACTTTATTGAAAGCAGTAAATTCTTTAAATGTATTGAAAAGAGATGCCACAGGTGGATACATTTTTTTTCTTCACTTGTAGAGTGCGAATATTCTCCAGGAAATGAATCCCTTAAAAAGGAATGACGGTCATTCTGTTGTGTGCATCTTTTATTGACATGAATTTGGAATGACCACATTAAATGATAACACCACAGAGAAACAATTCGTACCTTGTTTAGGTAATTATTAAAAACAACTCTTGGATATTTTGATAAAACAGCATGGGCTTGTAGTCCTTATGCACAGCATTTTTTTTATTGCTAGGTGGATACTTTCAAAGACCATTCTAGTGATAGTATCTCTGGATGGCATGGTTTGCTTTCACAATCGATCCGGAAACTTTGAAAAAGTTGAAGAAAAGTTTAACTTTTGTCACAGTTCGTTGTGATTATGAAACTCGTACAATGTATCTCAGTTTGGTGGAATCTTTTGTGTTGTTTTGGCTGTCAATTAGAACAAGGGATGTGCGCTGATGATTTTCTATTATTTCAGCAACACTGTCGAAGCGCTGGATTGAGAAAAGAGAAATCCATTAGAAGTCATTTACACTATGTGGACAACACTGGCAATTGCAAAGACCATTTTCTTTTCTTTCTACCAGTTTCAGTACATGCGATGATAGAACCATGGGCTCCTCTGAGGGGAATGGATAGCCCTAATATGATGATCTCCCGAGTCCCTTCCAGCCCTAATGTCTATGAAATCTATAAAATATAGTGCTTTAAAAACAACTTGAAAGTGCTATTCAAATTGAGTGGACATTACAAATCAGTTCAGTTCGAATTATATCAAAAGCGCTCCTGGATGAAACAGATTGCCCTGAAGTACTTCACAATAATGCTTTAGCTAGGAAGCAGTTGTATGTCTATATGCTATTGAAGCACTACAAAGTGCTCTTAAATAAAAAACAAAAACAGAATTTGAAGCACTTGATATATCTGTCTCTGTATGCCCCAAGAGTGTTACCAAATGGTGGCTCTGCTGTTCCAAAACTTAAGCATGCTGTGTCTACAACATTCTTGGCTTCCTTTAGCACAGAATTCCAGCATAGCTTGGTAGAACAGAGAAAATATCAGTACCCATAATGGTATGTTTCTGGTGACACATTTACAGCAATAATGACACTGTACTCCTACAGCTAATCTTATGAAAAGGATTTGGAGGATCCTAGCCTGAGTATCTTATCTCAAATTTTTTTAGGTGATCTGGGAAAACTGTTGGCTTATGAGCAATTAGCAATAAGCCTATTAGCTACCAGCCAGCTGTCAAAGAAAGCTCCAAACATCAGGAAATCTTCAGTCCCTTTCTTTAGAAGTGGGTTTATTTCTCCATGTAAAAACAGTCATACAGGGTCCTACTACCTTTCCTCTTGGCTCAGGCCTCCTGCAGAGGTGGCTCTCTCTCCTTGAATTTCTTGATGTCCCTTTAACTGATGCATTTGCAGACCACCATCTGTTCTCTGGCTTCAGACCCATCACCTGAGAGGCAGCTTGACTAGGTTCAGGTAAAGCTAAGTCAAGATCCCTCAAAGGCCATCCTAACCTGTGAAAAAGCTGGGGGTTTTTTGGTTTTTGTTTTAATTTATTTTAATATTTGGGTTTCGAGTCTCCATGCAGCTTTCAAAATAGCTGAATTATGCAAGTGGCATAACATTAAAACTGGAAGAGTTTTAACAGTTTGCATCTTTCCCTTTTTGGTAGGTATTGGGTAGAGAGTGAGTGAACGATTCTAACTACATTTCTCTACCCTTTTTTTTTATGGCTGCTCTTTGTTAATGTCACGTGAGCTTCAGAGGAAGGGTGGAGAGGAGTAGTTCCTGAAAGGGTTGAGAGTTTAGACTAAACTACAGCTCTGATCCTGGTGATGACTGTCCAAACATGTATATTTAAAGGCTTCTTACAATTTGTAATAACTCAAATTAGAATTCAATCTGGATTTAAAGTACAACTGTTGTATTCATTTTTCAGTGTAAGGGATATATCTATTGTTTTATGGGTATATTTTCTATTTTCAGGCATCAAGACTTACACTCTTCACTGTAATTTTAAAATACATACTTTAATCTTTATCTACATATGCAAAAGGTTGAAACAAGAAAAATCACTCACCTCCTCACCATTTTTTTCTCTGCCCAGTGCATATTGTTTTGTTGATTCAATAAATCGCACAGGAATATTATAAACTCTCTTGTTATAAAACACAACTAGTGTGTATGGTTGCTTTGAGTCTTGTCCAGAGCTCTTCCTTATTAGAAAAGACCCATCCTAAAATAAGAAACAATGCAGTAACTTTAATAGTTTTCAAAAAAAAAATTGTAGCAGCTTGCTACTTGTTGGTGTCATTGAATTTGTATCATTATTTAATATAACCAATGGAAAAAAATGATGGTGGGGGGAAAAAGCTTCCTCTCTCAACTAAACTTAAGCAGATATTATTTAGCAGGCTTCACTGTTGTCTCAAAAGTCTCTGTCACTGCTGCTGCATGTGCTCTTTCACCCACAGAGACAGGAAGAAAATGAGCATGCAGCAGCCTGTACAGAGGCCATTTTAAGTGAAGGCTTTACAAGCTACTACTGGTATTGAAAAGGCAAGAAAGGAGCGAAAACCTGAGAGGATGAAATATTTGCTGCAGCTTTGTAGAAGCAGCAAAGAAAAGCTGAGAGTGCTAGTGTCAAGATATGCTTCCTATGCAGCAACATCCTACGCTAAAAATTACCCCTGTGTTCTGTCCCTTCTGCCTGGTGGAAACAAGTCCTTTCCAACCTTGGGAATCTGCCTGGTAGTCCTGGTTTTGCCTTATATTTGATGCCCCCTATGGCATTGGACAGAACTTTCAGTGTGGGTAGATATGATCTCAAATGGGAAGTTGAGGTAGTATCTAAAATACTGATTTCTAAATATTCTGTGGTGGTATGTGTGTGCATGTGTTCCAAATGTGGTAGCACCAGTTCCTATGGACACTAGCACTTTCATATGAGACAGTAGGC
This sequence comes from Crocodylus porosus, assembly GCF_001723895.1. Taxonomy (NCBI): domain Eukaryota; kingdom Metazoa; phylum Chordata; order Crocodylia; family Crocodylidae; genus Crocodylus; species Crocodylus porosus. Next base: position 28,881,412 of record NW_017728951.1, on the reverse strand, counting down.
AGTGCTAGCTGATCTGTGACATGGGGCTTAATATACAGCTGTGCATTACTGCCTGCACCCATCAGGGATGGACATGAACTAGCAGATCTTGTCTCTCGTTTTCTACAGTACTTTTACCTTCTGTCAGACTCTGTGGTGTTAGAGAAGCAGAACAGGAAGGTCCTATCAAGGAGCAGTATCTAAAGAGTTTAGAGCTTACTGCATCCAAATTAGAATCCTGCAGGGAGAGTCTTCTAACTTGTTCAACATGTAGCCCAACCTTTCTTGGAATACTTCTAGTGTGTTCCTCATTCTGTATTTCTAGATTGTCCCTAAAAGAATGAGACTGAATGTGAACAATTTGCTTTACCTTATTTGATCTGTATAATGCATCTTCTGCAGTTTTGCGATCACAGTCAGCAGCATACCAGGTTTTACTATGAACACCAGCATCCTGTAAGAGAAAGAGAGAGAAGCACTGGTTTTCTTTGATAAGACAGAGCAAAATGAGATGACTGTTTCATCTCTGGATTTTGTTGTAATACACAAGCTGTAAACGGGGAATAAACAATGAACCACTTGTACAGTGAGCACTTCAAAATAACAGGTAAAACAAGCATCTGCCAGGAGCTTATATCTTAATTGGACAGATGCAGTGCAAAAAAAAGCTAGCATGTTCAAAACAATTTAAGTGGATTAGTAGTGGTTATGGGGGTAGAAATCCCTAGAGGAGAGATTTCCATGTAGAGAAAATGATTTTGTTTTTTTAAGCAGAAGACTATTCCAGTGGAAGATGCAGAAGGAGTATGAAAGATTTGAAAGTTTTTTCCATTAATTTACGTGCAAAAGTATTTATTTAAATACAGGATTTTTAGTTATTCTTTGACCTACTACTTTAATGTAATCAAAATTTCTCACCCTCCAAGAGGCTACATAAAGCTGTCCATGTGTAAACATAGACTTGGGAATATAAATACATATTTTGTCAAAAATCTGACCTAACTTGCTCATAGTCAGAATAAGAGGGCCCTTGTACATGGGAGGAGATTGCCCCTGTTAGTGGTTTAATTGCGTAAATGTACACATCTGACAGCATGTTATGATTCAATTTTGTAACAGTAAACATGTTCGGCAGTGTATTTCAATTTAAATGACTTTTTTTTTAATGTAGCAAACTAAAACACATCTCATGTATTTTAGTTTGCTATGTAACAAATTATAGTGAGATTCCTCATGTGTACACAGGCCCTATCCAAAAAAGACGCAGGGTGCTAGAAGCCAGGGCATGCCCAGGGAAGCTTGGGCTTGGTGGGTTTGCAGTGTCAGCACACCCAGCTGCCCTCCTGCCACTTTCCCAGGGCCACCAGCCCATTCCCAGGTGGTCTCAGGCACCATTGGATCTCGTGGGTGTTGCCTGTGAGCTGGGGCTGTACCTGTGCAACTAGCACCTGCTTGGGGGCACTGCCGCTGCAGAGGGAAGCACCAGGCCACCCTGAAGCTTAGGGGCTGCATGATCCGACATCATCTTGCATGAGTAGGCTCTTCCAGGGGAATGGCGAGGGGCCGGATTTTTAAATTTCCCCCAACCCTCCTTCCCTCCCATAGCCTGCCTGCATCTCCCATGGCTGGGAAGTGAGCTGCTGGCAGGTTGCACAGGCCCCAAGCTGCAGGGGACCCTAGTGCTTCCCTCTGTGAGAGTGGTGACCCCTGGGCAGCACCCACTTGCTGGTACACCACCTGGGCGGTCCTAGGAGCCACCACCATGAGGAGAAGCACCCGCCAGGTTGCCCCCTGGCAGCCGGAGAGGTGGGCAGGCTTGGGGGGGTTCAGAAGGATCAGGCCCCTCACTTGGTCTTTTTTTTCCTCCCACCCCTCTTTTGGCAGAGCCTGCCTGCTCCATGGAGGGGGGATCCCAGTGCTTCATTCTAGATTTGACTTTGCAGCATATCTGCTTGAAATGCCTCAGGGTCTTCTATAATAACAACACGCTTATTCTGTCTGTCTGGAGCATGCTGGTTGTTTCAGTAAGCATTGTGATTGGCTGCTGAGACAACCGATCGGAGTGCTCCGGACAAAGAATACGCCTATAATTATTATAGATGCTTTTCTTACTCCTGAGCTGTTATGAAGATTGTTTAATATTTGAGATGCTTTGAAACCAAAGATGAAAGCCAGTGTAGAAGGGCTGAGTGTTTTCATTTAAATGATAAAATGTTCTGTACAAAAAAAGTGTAAAATTTTCAATAGTACTTAAATTCCATTTTCAGAAATAACTTGGTTGCTTAGTAGCTTGTGTTCTATTAATTGTCAGTGAGGCTTGAGGTGTTCGGGACTAGATCTACAAAGAGTTTTAGGGCAGAATTCTATTACCCTTTATGCACCCAAATGGCAGTTTTCCAGCCACATACGGCATTTTGACGTTTCTGTGCGGGCTTTGATTCTGTTATCCATGTACAGTAGACAAGTACACATCCACACAGCTACTGAGCATGCATTGTTACTGGCTGAGCAGTGCGTAAAATAGAAACGTTTTAATAGGAGGGATTGGGAGTGACTTGCCTTGCTGCACAGTACCATCTGATAGTAAGCACACTCCCTTGTGAAGGGGAAGATATGATTTGAACCCTCCCCACGGCAGAAATAAAGAGGCTAGAACCCCAATTTCCCACATTCTTGATGAGTGGTCAAACTATATAAAAGAGGTTACTATCATTTTGTCAGAAAGGGCTGACAAGCTCTAGCTCCCACAGAAGGTTCAGAGCTGCAAATCAGTCATTTCAGATGTTGTTCATATAGCTCACTCTCAGGATAGCTAATACATATTTTACAAGATTTTCTGTATTTTAACCTCTTCACCTATACGTTTTATGTTCATAACATGCTTTTGTGAGGAGTGTGAGATGTCATTTTAGCTTTATATGTTAAGGTAATTGTTTAACAAAAGCTTTATAAATAAATGGGAAAACTTTATAAAATAAGCTTTATAAATAATGGGAGAACTTTTCTTTTATGTAATAATCCAGGAGGCCTTCAAGCATGGAACAGTGTGTATGGAGTTATGATGATAAATGTAATGGGGTAGAGTGGCTCAGATATTATTGTAATGAGTTTTTAGTACAGGAACCAATGCATATCAAAATACAGGATCAGCTTCCCACTGGAACTTTACTGCTTCCAATCGCACACTGTCAGGAATAAGCTATATGAGTGGAGACCTTATTTTGTTGGCTTACAGTTTACAGCTGGCAAAATGAAGGTCTTTGCTGGTGTAAACCCTAAAAATCTATGAGAATATGTATCTTGAGGGGTGTGCTGCAGCAAACAGCAGTATCAGAGAACAGTATTATTTTGGGGGAATATATTGATTTTGAGAGTAATGCTGCTTTTTTTTTTTTTTGTTTTTCCTCCAGTGAAATGGAGATATTTTATTCCATTTTTTGTTTTGCCAATAACAATTATATTTGCTACAAGCTGTTTACTCCAGCATCTGCTGGATTATTCATATAAAAAAGACGTTTACAATAAATATCCAGTGTGATAAACTGTTAAAATTATTCCAGAACTGCAGGTTCTTTGTGTTCCTCACTGCTCTATTATCGTTGTCATGTCAGCCTTTAGAACATTTAGTGTTACCGGCCTTGCATAATGGAGGCTTTGTTCTGCACTCAGTAGAACTATTTTTATCTTGTATGTGCACGACAACTAGGCTAATAAGGACTGCTCCTTGCAGTTTGTTCCCCCATCATCGGAGAGAGATATTTTGGAATAAAAGTAGCTGTACTTTCTTAAATTATTCAAAGCCTTAATGTTATAAGAAAAAGTCTTCCAAATAACCACAAAACTAACTTGGTATTTCTTAGGTTCTATCTCTGCTAATATAACCCCCCCCCCCCCCCCAAACAAAAACCCCAAACCAACCAACCAACCAACCAAACAAACAAAAAAACCAAACCTCAACAAAACCCCAAACCTTCCTCTGCCCTCTCCTTCCCCCACTCAGACAAACAAACATGCCTTAAGGAGAGTTATGTTTTATGATCAAGATTCTGCCTCATGCATTCCACCGGGCTTCTGCGTTGTAATAATTGGCAGGACCATGTTCCAGCCAGGTTGGAACACTGCTACCTAGTATGGCTCACAAGTACGACTCTGTTTTTTGTTAGTGCATTCTGGGATTTCTGAGTACGTATCTGCTGATGCAAGAGCTGCAGATGGATTGCTTTGATAAGCAGGTACATACTTTCAGCGAATCTAATTAGCAGCAGAAGAAAGCTGTCAAATAGAAAAATTGAAGAGCAGTTGCATGTTCCTTAGCTCTGCAGCAAGGACAAAGTGAAGTAGACATCAAGACATACACTTGTAAGCAGGTGGGCGTGCCTTCTGTAGGCAGGTTTTTGTCCTGTTAGGAGCCCTTCGGACCATCCAAACCAGTGTTTCTCAACTTGTGGTATGCGTACCCCTGGGAGTACGTGAGACATGGACAACAGCTAAGTGGGTGCCACACTTTCAGTTTGGCCTGCACCTCCCCCCGCCCAGCGAGTTGGAGGTGTCTTTGCCTGTTCAGACAAGAAGTTCCAGCTGCCACCCCCACCCCCAGCGCACTGGGGCTTTCACTCCCCAGTGTCAGTGCTGGGGGACAGAGAGGGAGGCCCTGTGCAAGCTGCTTTGCCGCAGGTCGTGGTCTGTGAGGAAAAAGTGGGACTCGGCTCATAGCAGTGAAACCGTAAGGGCCATGGTGGGACTTCCAGTTTCGCTTTTGCTGCGTCGATCAGCGGGAGGTAAGTAAGGTACCAAAGGTTGAGAACCACTGATCCAAACAACAGTCCATAAGCGGGCTTGGGAATCTGCAGCCTCACTGTCCAGCCTTTGATCCCTTTGGAGCCTCTCAGCCAGTCCTTGTAACACTAAACAATAGTCCTTAGTCTGAATAAATACATACATAAAGCAAACTTTTAGGTTTTCTTGGGGCATCAAGAGAGGGCCCTGCAGCTTCTACCTTTCCTAGAGAAACTGCTTTCTCCCCTTGGACTTTTGTTTAGTTGGCTTTGGGTGCCAACTAAACACCCAGAGCTGAACACACTCCAGGGCTGTCTGCTTCCCTTAAAGAACCTGGCTGCCCTGTTACAGCCCTGTTTTATTTGGTATGGAATTATTTTATGTGATGTGAACTGGGGGGTTGGGAGGATCTGAAACTCAGTTGGTTCACATGTTTTTGAGTTACTATTTATACTGAATGAGAAAACTAGTAGATTCCTACTAACCACAACTAGGTTCACTTTAATCCTATCTAAGCATTATTCTACAGCCTAACTATGTGTTGAGATGCTGTCATGGTGCACTGTAACCATTTTTTGCTTGAACTGGGCATTTAGGTGGTCTATAACATGACAAAAAATTCACCGTAGACCAGGCTAGTGGCTACAATTAGGGATGAAATGAAACACCAATACCCTCAGCCCTAGACTATGCTTTTTGGACAGTGGGTAGGGTGAGATAAAGGACTAGAAAATTCCTTTTACAACACCACCTGTGAACACGTGCATTTCCTTTGTATTACCTTTTAGCTAAATTCCATTGTATTACCTTTTAGCTAAATTCTTACCTGGTCTGTGGTATTTAAACCAGCTGAAAGGCTGCTGCGTGGAGGTGTACCCACAATGCGACTTCCAGTGTCTGGTACTTCTGGGAAAGGCAAGTAATGACATGGTTAAGCTTTCATGCTAATTTACTATTATTTTGTTGGGGGGTTGGAAGAAATAATAACTGTGTCAAGGTTTTAGAAGGCTTTGGGATATCTGACCATTAGAAGGCATTAATGGAAAGAGGGCTATTTTCAATGGGTGGACTTCCCCTAGTATCTGGCATTGTAATCTGGGATTTGGAGCCTGGCATAGCTGATAAAATTTTCAACTAAGATAGGGGGGAGGAATGATTGGAACAAATGGCTAGGTTCTTTACACTTGGTTTGATGCATAGGATAAATAAAATCAGGTGAACAGACTCACAGTAATGGCTAAAAGGAAACCATAGGTTAGGAAAATGGCTAGCAAGGACAAAGAACTAAAACTTGAGACCAATAGGTAGGTGAAGCTGTAAGTGAAAGGCCTGGACATCATTTAATTAGAACTGGAAGTCAGAAATTGGAAATGAGAAACAACTAAAATGCCTGTACACAAATGCAAGGACCCTGGCCAATGAAATGGTTGAGGGAGAACTACTGTTACAGAATGTGAAACTTGACATGGGGCTAACAGATTCACAGTGAAGTAGCAATCTTGACTGATTCACATAGACTGGAGGGTATGCATTGCCAGAAAAGGTAAAAGCAGTGGTATCTTTGTATGCTAATTATATGGTTGATTGTAAATAAATCAAACTGGTTTGGGTCAAAATCATTTTTGGGGTAGGATAGTAGAACCTCTTTTACTGGGATACAGCTAGGGATCTGCTAGAGACTCCTGGGTCAGATTTGGGTGTGCACTTTAATAACAACACAGAGAAAAATAATACCAGAAAAATGTATCGTTATGGAGACTATTTCCTACATGCAGATAAGCAGCATTCTATCTGCTAATAATGATAGAGGAGAATTTTTCCTGCATGCAACAGTTGAAAATTCTTCACCAAATAGTCACTGAACCAACAAGGAGTTATGCTTTTTAGGCTTGGTTTCAGGAAGCAGTGAGGACATTGTAGAAGAGGTGGTTATATTAAAAAAAAAACAAACTTTGAGTCAAGGAATCATGAGTTGATTCAGTTTTAATTAAAAGAAAGTATAAACAAAAATAGATCTGCAATTTAAGATTTTCAGTTCTAAAATGGCAGTGAAGTCTACTGGACTGAAGTGTTCAGGGAGCTAAATATGAAGGAATCCTAGTTTTGTATTCTGAAATTTCATCTCTGGATTTATATAACAAGCAAGGGGAAGAACTTGTAGGAAATGTCTCTAGAATCAGCTGAATGAATACCAGCTCTAAAACTACTGAGATAAAGCTTATAACTTGCATGCAGCTAGCACCCCACCTGGGTGGCCCTTGGGGTGACCACTGCTATGGAGGGAAAGCCTGGGACCCCTGCAGTTATGGGGCTGCCTAGCCCAGAAACAGCTCATGCAGGCAGGCTCCACTTGGGGGGCAGGGGCCTGATCCTTTTTTGTTTTTTCTCCCACAGAGCCTGCCCACATCTCCCACAGCCAGGGTGGGGAGCTGCTGGGAGGCCCTGAGTTGTGAAGGGCCTTGGATCTTCCCTCCATGGTAGCGGCACCCCCTGGGGCCACCCAGGCAAGTGGCTAGTGGGCAGGTGCTATTCCAGCTCACAAGCAGCACCCACCAGATCCAACTGTTCCCTGAGCCTGAACTGGGGCAGCACCCACACACTAGCAGCCTGCCCAGGTGGCTCCAGAGGGTGCTGCTGCCATGGAAGGAAGGACTGGAGCCCTCCACAGCTTGGGGGCTGCTCAGCCCACTGGCAGCTCATTCCCTAGCTGTGGGAAATGTGGACAGGCTCTGTGAAGAAAATGATTGGGCCCCTCACTGCTGCTGCCTTCAGCCCACCTCTCCCATGGCAGGGGGGCAAGCTGTCAAAGGCTGATGCATTACAGATAGTTACACTGCAAACTAAACTACATGTGGATGTGGTATAGTTTGCAACCTAGCAAACTAAATCATAGAAAACCCCTGCATGTGTACAGCGTGATGCAATTAAACCACAAAAATGGCCAATTTTCATCACGTGTACAAGTGACTCTTCTAGGCTAAATGAAGCCACTTCTTTCAATCATGGGTCATGTTTTCTAACTTCTGTTAATTTTTTGTTGCTTTATTCTGGACTATTTCCAATTGGTCCATGTCTCTTTTTGAAGCTGAGACCTTACAAGTACAGAATTGAGAGAGAGGATTACATTGTGTCTTACAGATGATACTCCTGTTTCTATACCTCAGCCAAATGTTTGCCTTTTTTCCAGCCCAATGCCATTGCTGACTTGCATTTCGTTTGTCAGCCAGTATAACCCCTATTATAACTACTCACTTTGCAAAGCTATTCAGCAGAACTGTTGCTGTGCCAGTCATTCCCTTTCTTACATTTACATTCTTGCCAAATGTAGTCTACATCTGGAATACTGTGTACAGTTCTGCATGGGTGGATCTAGGGTTTTGAAAAGGGGGGTGCAGATGGTATGGCACATCACTACTTATAACACAACATATTTTTCTACAGTTAAAGAGAAACTAAAGCTTTACAAATATGCTAGGGAGTTAACACTATAGTATTCAATTTAAGATCAAAGCAAAAACAAATATGCAAGTTTTGGAACATTCACTAACTTGCTAGGTTAGATATAAGCTTTAACAAAACACAAGAAACTAGGCAAAAATAGAATAGAAACAGAAATTCTGGTTTTTTCTGATTAAAAATCCCCAATTTTCGGATTAAAAAAAAGTAACCCAAAATCCCCATGTTTCCATAATTGAAATGAAAGAGCACTAATAAATATAATCTATATCTAATAGTGGTGGTTCATTTTAATCATGGAGAAATGTGGGTTTTGGGTTACTTTTTTTTTTAAATCCAAAAAAAAATAAAAATTCCCAACTTTTGATCAGAGAGAACCAGGATCCCTCATTAGATAGACAGATATCTCTGATTCACATGCCTAAAACAAAATCTAACTTTCCTGAGCAGCTTGACAGTGCCTGCAATACTTCACTGTCAGTTATTTCAACGCTTGAGTTAATATTACCACAGTTAAGGTTAAGGATTTTGCTAGAGCTAAAAACAGTCTGTAGGGCTGTGAAATGAGAGGTATTACCATCAATGGCTAACAGATAGTTATACTGCAGAAGAAAGGATAGTTTGAAGAGTGGAACATCAAGACAATTAAAAATTATCTTAAAGGTTAGAGGGAGATTAGCAGGAATCGGGGAGATAACGAGCCATGAAGTCAACTGACTCCTTCAGTCCCCACTCCCCTTGCTGGCTGCTCTGTTGTGCAGGGAGAAAGATGGACACCAGGGCAGCTGGCTGGAGGCAGGGCTGGGGACAGAGCAGGCTGAATTCAAGTGCACCACCCTGCGAGGGAAGGTAAGCAGGGGCCTGCAAAGCAGACTGGGATGTCAGCAGATAACAACCTAACTTGAGTTGGGATGGCAGCTAGTACACAAGTTTGATAGACCAGTCTAACCTAAATCACTTAAATCTGATACCACATCAATCCGGGTTTATCTTAGACTGGGTTCCATTATTTTTAAACCAGAGCATGTATGCTGAACTTCTCTTGTCACAGGGTTTAGACCAGTTTCCAGCCACTTATACTGGTTTATGTGTAATGTCTGTGCCTGACCAAAAAGCTTGGCTTGTTTAACTGAACAAACTAAAGCTGCCAGGCAGTATAATTTGCTTTTATAAATACATTGGTGGTAAAAAAAAAAAAAAAAAAAAAACCAGGGTAGGAGAACAGTTTTCTAAACTAAAGGAAAATGCTGGTGTGAAAAAATGTATAGACTGACCATTGACTGGAAATTAGAATTCACACTGACCATTTAAAGACTGACTTTCTGAAACAACCTGCCAGTAGGAATAGTGGTAGTGAAAAACCTAACACATTTTAACATGGAGTGAAGTTTATGAGAGGACATGTATGATTTGCTTCCTGTAATATCAAACGACTGGATTTGATAGGAGTACAAGTCTCTTTTAATTGCATGCTCTATGTTCCTAACTGTTGGACGAGGGTATAGGGAGGGATATTTATTCTACTGTGAGAGAGAGCCCAATATCCTCCCAAAAATAATACAGCTCATTAAAGATCTCTGATAATTTAAAACCATTCTATGGAAGTGCTGAAGGTTTGTTATTTATATTAACATATGATCTATTTTACCCTTCTGCCTGTGAAAAAATAATGAATACATTCTGTCCTAAATTTTGAACTGTAAATTGAACTATTTCCAAATGTCTTGTAAATGTATTACTTACACATATGAACGTAATCATTAACGGAAGTAGTACTTTTTTCCTGTAGTGCAAGAACAAATGGTTGAATTCTATATAAACTCCCATCTGGTTTTCAAGCTGCAGAAGCCTGAACCTGCCCAGAAAATGTCATACTTGAGGTTCTAGGGTGCTATAGGAGCAAGATGAAATTTTTAATTTTACAGGACTCAACATGAATGGTTTCAGGTACAGACTTCCAGAAGCACCAAGTGGAGTCAGGTACTTGACTTTACTTGACTTTCCCATTAAGACTCCCATAATTGTACTCATTTAACTAATAAAGTATAGCCAGGCAAGCATTTTAATTTCATTATTATTGTTGGAGCAAAATTTTAAGTATAGGTGCTGCCAATGCATGAACTCAGTTTGATTGAGAGTGGAAAATTCCATGCAGGGCCTGAGTTACCCCTTCTATGACCTCAGGAGCTGT
>NW_017728951.1:28797065-28870370 GCF_001723895.1 Crocodylus porosus | reverse complement strand
TCAGTTCTCCATAGCCAATAGAACCCGGCCTGTTACCGTGTCTAATTGCCACCCCGGCCCACCGTGACTCTGGGGTTTGGTTCCCCACCCCGGGACAATTATATGTAGTAGAGACTAGTGTATTCAGAAACCAATGACTTGATGATTTCAGTTGCCACATACACAATCTCAGCTTAATCAAAAATGAAAGTTGTACTTACTTGGTAAGGTTGGTGGCTTTTGAGGTAATGGCCTGAAATTGAAATATTTAAGAGATTATGGGAAGATCTGAAGAGATGTACTCTATGTTTTAGAAACAGTGAACATGCAGAATGTGGGCAGTGATACGTATGTGCCTTATTGAGACTGAAGACCAAAGCCCAGATTTTTGATGCATCTAGGCACTGAAATACGATTGAACTGATTTGAAATCAGTTGATGTTAGTCATCAAGGAATCTTAAAAAAACAAAAACAAAACCCTGTCCTTAACTAACTTCAGCCTCTGAACAGGGTATATATATATCCTTTTTTGGTCACTTTTTTTTTCATTCTGTGGGTACATTTATCATACTGTATTTTTGGAACTGTGAATGATCAGGGCTTCAGGAAATACAACTTTATAAAAAGGGAAGTAGAAGCCACAGTGAGGAGACTGCTTCCCTCTGAATTTCTCTTGTGATTTTGTTCAACCTCAGTAGCAAGTGCAAGTATCCATAGCCATAAGAAAGGAAATGAAAATAGATTTTACTTCTGGCCTCCAGGTAGGGGTGGAAGTGGGATCTCTTGAGTAGAACCTCTGCTCCTTTCGACTGTAGGTACCTCTGTAATTTGTGGGGGGAAAAATAGGTAGATTAGGTTTAAAGTAACCTGCTTGAAAATGATCACCCCAAATGAGAGATGATTTAAATTTCTGTCTCTGTCTCTCCCCAAATTCATACACACTATCAAGTACCCAGAGCCATTCTGTATGCAGAGCCCCTCACTGATTCAGTTAGGGACTTCTCAGAAATGAGTCATGTGATGTCATCGATTAAAACTAGAGAATTATAGCATAGATTACTTAAAGAACAATGCCAGCAACTGAAAAAGGTGAACAATAAAGGTCTGATTCTCCCACCTTTACTCACTTCAGGGCTAGGGACAGAAGTAACACAAACTAGTTTAAGTGATCAACAAGGATCCTGGTTTTCTCTGATTAAAAAAAATCCCCAAATTTCAGATTTAAAAAAGTAACCCAAAATCAACATTTTTCTATGATTAAAATGAAACACTACTAATAGCTAGATAGTGGTGTTTCATTCTGATCATGGAAAAATGTGGATTTTGGGGTTTTGTGTGTTTTATTTTTTTAATTTGAAAGTTGGGTGGGTTTTTTTTTTTTCCTCATATCAGAGAAAACCAGGATCACTTGTGATCAGAAACCAATTTAAACCTGTAGCAAAACAGAAGTTCAGTGTACGTAAACCACTTTCAAAATGGCTGAAACTGGTTTAAAATAAACCTGGTTGACTGTAGTATCAGATCGGGTTAAGGTCAAACCAGTCAAAAGAACCCATGTCCCACGTTTAAGTTAACTTAGTCTCCCAGCATCCCAGTTTGCTTTGCAGCCCTGGGCTGGGCTGTGCTGTCTGCTTCAGCAAACAGGGTTGGCCCCACTCCTCTGCTTGCTAGCTGGAGCACTATCACTGCACCTACTGGCTGAGAAGGGGGTGCGGGTGGGAAACCCTGCTCAGGACTGCAACTGGGGTCTGCCTGGCAGGGGTGCAGCAGCCCCTGCCAGGCTTTTCCCTGTTCAAGGGCAGGGGACATGGCCAGACCCTGGCCAGCACACTGAAGCAGAGATGAGGAAGGGGGTTTAATCCCCCCACTCTCCCCTCTCCCACCAGCCTGGGACCCCAGCCAAGATCTGTCTGGCAGCCTGGCAGGGGCTGCTGTGCCCCCTTCTCCCCACTGATTGAGCAGCAGGGGCAGGCTCATAGGAAAGGAGAGGGAGTGGGGGTTTAAACTCCCATTCCCTTCCCCACTTTGACTCAGGCTGCCAGACTGGGATTGGCATCTGGCCATACTCCCTGCTGCTTGGGGATGGAAATCCTGCCAGTAGCTGCTGTGCCCCTACCAGGCAGACCCTGATTGGGGTCCCGTGCTGGTGGGAGAGGAGAGAAACGTGAATTAAGCCCCTTCCCCTCCTTTGCTGTCTGGCTGTGCCCCTGCCACTGCTGCTTGAGGGGGAGGTGGGGGGAGCCTGGCACCTGCTAGGCAGATCCTGCCCATAGGAGAGGGGAGGGAGTGGGTTTTATACCTCCCCTCCCACCCCCCCCCACCTTCACCTCAGGCTGCTGATACAGGGCTGGCATCTGGCTGTGCCCCCCACCCCCAAATCACTATAGTGGGGAGTGGGGGAACTCTGTCAGGGGATGCTTCCCCCGTCTCCCTCTAGGCACACCCTGGCTAGGGACTGCAGGTCAGAGTGAGGGTTTAAACCCCTCCACAATCATACTCGGCGGCCTCCTGGGGCCTGGCCTTTCCCCTACCCCAGCTTGAGCAGGGAGGTGGGGAGAAAGCCTGGAGGGCTTCTCTCCAGACTTGTGGTCGCTGTTGAAGGGAAGGAAGAGCTTGCTCTAGTCCCCCCCCCCCCCACCCCCCAGCAGGCATGTGGCTGCATTTCCAGAATCAAAACTGAATCTCTATTCACTTGCTTCTCAATTCAATCTATGCTGTTTTGTAGGACTGTGTGAAACTTCAGTTGCTGATTTGATTTGGCTCAATTTGGTGGCTGAATCTCTGAATAAAATTCAAATCAGGAGGCCCTTTAATCTCTCCAAATTGAATCAAAACCCTTCAAATTGATTCAGAAAGATTCGACGATTTGGACATAGACACACCTTGAGGTATGTAGAAAAAACATTTAAAGCTATCTGGCAGCTCATGAATGCTGTGATGGTGGGGTGGATAGAGTGTCCCACAGGAGCACGGAGGGGAGGGGTCCTCAGCATGCTCGACAGCAGACCTGGAAGTGGACCAGAAGCATTTCCGGCCCAACTCTGGGTTCGCTGGTAAGCACGCTAGCCCTTCTACCCCACCCCACAGGAGGCCCACATGCCTCCCTGGCTTGGCAACTGGTGCCTCCTGGGCCCGGGGAGGGGGCACCAAGGGTCCCCCTGTGGCCGATTGCCAAGCCGGGAGGGATGTGCACTCGGCGGTGGACCCAGTTCTAGGTTCGCTGCCAAGCACACAGTGTTCCCCCCCCCCCACGCTCTTGTGGGATGCTTCATCTGCCACACCATCGCAGCATTCATGAGCTGCACCTGGTTTGAAAGCTATGTCTATGGCCGAATCACTGCTTCTCCAAATCAACTTTGAATCTTCAGATTCAGCTGAATTGAACTGGGGACAGTGACCTGAATTAACTAATTGAATTACCGTCCCTGTTTCGGGATGAATCAAATATGGCCCATTTCACGCATTCATACTGTTTAGACTAACCTGCAAAGATTGAAATGATTCAGTCAGCCTTTTTGAATGTAATACTCACTGTGAGTAAAGTACCTCATTTGGTTTGTAAACGGGTTGACAACCTTTTACCACTGTGAGCTACCACTTATGTCCCAGCTAGAGCTATGGGAGGCAAATCTCTCCCTCCCTCCCTTCCCTGCTGACCAAAGCTGCGTATACTCACTTTTCCCACCAGCCCTATCTCCTATGGCAATGGAGAGGAACAAATTCTGTGTTAGGGTATGTAAGAGCAGCAGGGAAGGCTGAAAATGGGGGTGCTGCAGAGGGGATGGGCAGCACGTGCTGCCTTCTATCCCCTGTGCCACCTCAGGCTGGACACTGTCTATGGGCTGGGTCTGACCTGTGGGGCATAGGCTGCTGACCCCTGATCTTTATCACTAAAAAGCAACAATTGGGATGTGATGCTTGTATTTCTCTCATGTTTTATAAGACAAAGTTAAATTCTGGGGAACATAAACAATTGTGCACAGAAATAATTTACCTTCATTAACAATCAAGTTATCTCTGGGTGGCAAACTTGGTTTCTATAAAAAAAAAAAAGCCAGTAAGAAATACTTGAAGGACATCAATCTAATATTTTGCATAGCAGATTTTGCTATAAAGGAGCTTGGTTTTCAGCTTTATACAAAACTTTTCACTCAGTTAAATTCTAGATATAAACTGCATGGATGCTGTATAGCCACAAACATGGATGCACTCCTGAATAAACATTATAGAATAATAGTATACAAAAGTTGTATCAAAAGGCTGTTGGGTTTTTGCATCTGAAACATGCTACACAGTGTAGCTGCAAACCAAGTTCATTCTTGCTTCCTGCTGGAGTGTTTGCAACAGTTTAAATTAGGGATGAGTAAAATCCAGCTTGTGGATTTATCTGGCCTGTGGCAGGTCCTTTGGCCCCACCCAGCTCAGGCACAGGAGCAGCCCAGGCCATGGCATGTGCAGCTGGTTATGCCACTCCCAGATGAGCAATGGGGCTAGTGTGGATTCTGCTTCCTGGCAGCCCCAGTGGTGATGGCTCCTTCTGGCTGCCACTGCCAGTGTCACCACCATTGTCATTGAACTTGGCCCCACTGCCTAGGCACCCCAGACCATCCACCCCACACCCACTGCCAGGGGTGCTAGATGGAGTGGGCAGGTAGTGATTTCTGGCAAAACCCACTCCCTCCCCTCTTTCTGATGGAGACTGGCTTGGGGCCCCTATGAGCAGGGCATGCTTGGCCAGGAAGATGAGATGTGGCTGCAGGTGGGCAGAGTGTGACATCTGGGAGTGGGACAGGCAGCCAGAGCTGGGGTCAGGGCAGGGATCATGGGGCAATAACTGGTCTAGTAATCTACCACTTCGGGAGTTCTGGCGAGCTGTTGCAGGCCAGGGAGAGGGAGGAAGGGGGGAAGTACTGACCTAGCCTGAAACAGCTCACCAAAACTCCCTATGTGGCCCTCCAGCCCAAATAATTGCCTTGGTTTAAACCCAAAATCTTTCCATAGCAATTTTAAAAATGACTTTAATATTCTTAAATCAAAGTTTCTATATCATATTTGAAACTGTAACTTCGCAACATTCATTGAGCTAGAAGAAATTCAAAAGTAAATGCACTGTAAAATATATCAAGTAAATTTGGGGGATGGGGTTCAGTTTCAATAATCCAAGCTATTAGGTAAAATAATTTTGCTTAAAATATGTATTTTAAGTTGATAATATCCCCTTAAATAGATACGGTAACTGGCTAGCTCCAATGGAATACAAATACTGGAGATATACCTGGTAGTGACCAATTCTTAGGAGTTTATAGTGATTGGTGGGAGGAAGAAGTACTGAAGATGACCAGTGTAATGTTGACTTGAATCATAGTGGTGAATAATCCCATAGGTGTATTAACCTGAATATACTGCATATTGTCATAGTAAACAATCATGGAATACACTCTGAGTTGGGTAAGGGCATGTGTGTAAAATATCAAGAAACCTGTTATTTAAATGATTTTTCTATTTCAAATTGGCAGGAACCTGGTGGTTGGGATATGGGGGAAGCAGGATGTTTATGCAATTACGATCAGATGGATTTTGCAACATAAACTTGGAAGCATTTCAAACCTAGAAATATGAGCAAGATGGACACAAGTAAAATCTAGAATGGGGTGCTCAATGACTTTCACATTTTAAGATTTTGATATCCTAAAATTTCACCAAATTTTTCTGAACCAAAAATTAAAATGTTTGGTTTGGGTCAAAATCCTTCTTTGATTTTTAGATCATTTCTTCTCCCTATATTCACTTAAATTTTTAAATGAAAAGTTGTTTTGAATTGGAAAGTAAGATTTTTTTTTTTCATAACTTTCAGAAAGAAAAACATTTGGAATTTAAAAATTATTTCAGAACAAAAACTTTTGTTTTGAAAAATTAATTAAGCCAAACCTTCCCAATAAAGCTTTTGGTCCTAACAAATTAATATTTTTTCCAGTGAAAAGCATTTAGTTGAAGAATCATCTCAGACTTCCTCTATTGTACTTTGTACACTGAGCTATCGCTCATCAAAGGGTAGCGTTTTGTTTTCATTCTCTACATTACTCGCACAGAAGTCAGGGTTACTTTTTTCTACAAAAAAGTTGAGGGCAGAACATGGACTCATTTAATTCCTGTTTTATTTCCAGAGTCCCAAAAATGTGGATTCTGTCACTCTGTCATGGGCCAGAGGCTCCAAATATTGATCATTGTCTTGGGGAAAGGCCACAACTACATGTATATTTAATCAGAACTTTTTTTTCCAGGAGCACCCAAGTATTTTTCCCCATTGCTGCTTAGCTCATGTAGACCCATACTCAAATCTTATTCAAAAGACAGTTAATTTCTACCCATTATAACCCTCTACTTTCTACCATTAAATGTTTTCTGATGGTATCAGATGTATATTTATTATCAAATTTATATTGGACAAAATTACAGGTAAGAAGCTGTATTATCATGAAAATACAAAGTCAACTTACAGATGGTATTACTGGATTAGGGGTTTTCTTTCTGAGAATTGAAAAAAAATAAATGGTTACTTGACACACAGGATAGAATGAATGGAACAACTAAATATCCAGGTAACTGCTGCCACCAACTACTGGAAAGGTTATATTTTGGGTTAAATCCTACCCATTCTTGGGTGTTGTAGCAAAGGGGAAAAGAAGGGCTGAGATCGTTGTATGTACTTTGTTCCAAAGAAATCAGAAAATATCCTACTATGACGTGTAAGAAAGCACTGTAGAACACAGTATGGCATTGCATTGAAAAAGAATGTAAAGGAAGAAAAAGGAACAGGACTGCTGTGACAGACTTACCTGATCAAACTCCAGTGCGCCTGGGGGCTCCAATCCTCAGTTCCTATTGGTGGAGCCAATCCACCAATTGGGAATAAGCTGGGGGAAAGTGGGCACCACCCCTTTCCTGAAGGGAGGGGGAGCAGAGCCCCTGAAGCAGATAAAAGGAAAGTGTGCTCATCACGCTGGGAGGCGATGCGGCGAGGGATGGTGAGGAGAGAGGAGCTCTGGAGAAGACTGTCATCGGGACCCCTCCTGAGCCTTGATGGTGCATGGATCGGCAAATGGTGCTCAGGCTCTGGGAGCTGCTCGAGGCGGCTTGAGCCTGTGAACCTGGCAAGCAGCTGGGTGGGCAGTATATGGATCAGCTCATGGACAGTTGATCTCAAGAGCAGCTCAAGGCCACTCAAGTTAGCTCCAGCTCTAGGCCAGGTAACTGGAGCCCTGTAGTGTGGCTCAACATTAAACTAAAAGCCCCAGTGCCCAGACCAGGGGAAAGACCCTGGCATGAGGCCAGGGAACCAGAGCCAGTAAGGGCTTGGCTCCCATAGGACTGCCCTGGGTGCCCAATGCAGGGCACCAGGCCATCGAGAGGAGCTTGCAGGACTGGCCACCAGGGGATGAGCCTCATCATCGTGAGCGGGAGTGTAAGTTGTTGGGGAAGTGGGTCCCACAGAGGAGGTGGGCTTGGGAGAGGAGGGTCTGCAGCCTCCAGGGTGTGTCCACATCTTGAGGCCCTAAAGGGCAGGGGCTCTAGGGAACACCCTGTAGGGTACTGAATGCACCCCATATTTTGTAATTGGTGTTTGCTTTGTACTGTAGATGTTAATATAGTTATGGAAACTCCTTAAGGGGGTTTATCTGGGTTACCTGTCTTCATTACCTATGTATGTTTACCGTCTATTATCTGAACTTACCTGTATTGTTGCCTGTGAATGTCTATTGCATTGCTACCTCAACTTACCTGGGTCTGTCTGAGTTGATGCTTATATGTGTTTATTGTGTTGATGCCTTGACTTGCATGTTCCAGGGTGTTAATGTTCATCTGTGCAGGGTGGTTAATTATTGCTTGCGCTGTGGAACACCTATACTGAGTTCCCAGTTACCTGTTCTATGTTCTGCATTCCCTTGAAGCGGTGCAGTGTGTTGCAGGTTATTGTATATAGTGTCACATACCAATTCTACTGTAAATATTTAATGTCTCTTATTCATATTGATTTTTGTATAGCAGTACATTTGTATATAGTTAAGTGCTTTGTCCCAGTCTGGCTCTATAGAGAAAAGAGGGAACTGCTCCCTGGTGGCAGGCCCCTCTCACAGCACTCTTGCCTAGCCACACCATTCCTTCCAGTTGTGGACAGCACACACCACTGGATGTACCTGGGCTACGCTATCTTATTTCTAGGTACTTCTGCAGATCCGATCCCTTTAGTGGCTGACTGTCTTTAACTGGCCAGCCAGGTATCCTGTAACTAAGGGCCTGAACTAATTGGCAACAATGCTCACAGAAGTTCTAGTATGGCCTGCCAACAACAATCCTCTCCTCTCCTCTTATGCTCAACTCACAAATAGCAAGACAGATAACTCCCACTTTTTACTGGCTGCCTCTACCAAGGATAGGATTTAGCTCAGAATAAATCAAGCAGTTAACAGTTAAAGAGAAACAGTGATATGTGTTACTTACATGGCCCTTGGTAATGGTGATGGAGCTGCACCAGAAGGAAATTTGGATTCCTGCGCTCCACTGCTGCCATGACCTAAATAACCACATAAATATAATATACTCAATATGTTAACTTATCCAAACATTGTTTTTTACTGTTCCTTATTTAACTGGTATACTAGAACTGCCCTGGTATGTACAGACTCAAATAAAAATACAGTTTCCCCTCAGGAAGCTGTTTCCTGACTTGTTTTCACATTAGTGAACTGTTAAATAACTTAATTAAACTTCCTTTAACACTGATGGTTGTGGTAAAAATTACAGAAAGATACCAGTGTTTTTTTAAGGTCACAAATTGTATACTGATCATGTATTCAGTAGGAAATACTTACTTTCGTCATTATCATGTGCGTCGTACCTGTCACGCTCCTGAAATTTGAAACATAAACGTTAAATGACTTTCAAAGCAGTAGTTGGGGGGGAAAAAAAAGAAAGATAAATATGTAAAGCACGAGTTCTAAGATATTCTAGATGAGTAACAGGATGGACATATTGTACCAAGGTCTCAGTATGCAGGTAGGTACTGTTTGCAGATAATAATACTCTATAGTTCTTCCTGTGTCTCATTCAAGTATTTGAAATTGTTTAATAAGTAATTAACCTTTTACACCCTAGTATTTAGACACTGGATCTGGAACTCCATGTACTCTGCAGTGAAGTGGTCCTACACTAGGGTGACCATCTTTTCAAAATGGAAAGGCAGGGCACATGACTGCCTTCTCCCCTTGCCTTGCCTTCTGTTTCCCCCACCACCACTGCCACCATTGGCAGTGGCACAGCCAGATCAGAGTCAAGTGGAGTGGAACAGGGGGTAGATGCAAAGGGATCAGGACTTCCCACCCTGCTGTGTTTCTCTTGGAAGCTCCATGGTGGGGGCATGCCCCCTGCCCGCCTAGCAACAGCACAAGGAACAACTTCATGTCACTGCTGCTGCTGCTGAGCAGGCAGCACCTTGCCATGGTGGTACAGCCAGCATGGGACCCCTGGGGTCAGGGCAGCAGGTTGGGAGCCTCAAGTCCACAATGGGCAGCCCACATCTACACTGAGCAGCAGGATGCTGTAGATCATGTGGCCCTCTAAAGCAGGAAACAAGATATTCTGTATCTGATTCAGTCCCCAAGGGCCATGTGGGCTGCACCAGGTGTGCCATGCAGATGGTCCCCCACCTTCCCTGCTGCACCACATGGGCTTGACTTACACCCCTATCTTCCTGGCCACAGACCCAAACTCACCCTCAGCTCTCCCTCTGCTGCTGCACTGCCCTGGGGCAAAGGTAGGAAGCAGCTGCTGGAGGAGGGAGCGGGGAGCCTGAAGAGTCCAACTGCTATTGCAGCCACAGCAATGGGACGGAGCAGTGGCTAGGTGAGAGCCCAAACCTTTGTGAGCTGCATGTGATCCATGGGCTGCCAGTTGGACAGCTCTGAAATTAATTTAAAAAAACTAGGGTTTTTGTTCTGAGATGCAGCTGCAAATGTTAGCACTTGGAA
Organism: Crocodylus porosus; assembly: GCF_001723895.1. Taxonomy (NCBI): domain Eukaryota; kingdom Metazoa; phylum Chordata; order Crocodylia; family Crocodylidae; genus Crocodylus; species Crocodylus porosus. Next base: position 28,860,365 of record NW_017728951.1, on the reverse strand, counting down.
GGGGATTCCTCTCCTCTTTTGCTCTCTGTTTTAGGTGGACATGCTTTTAAATTAAATGTGGATTGAATCCTTAGTCTCGTCCTCCTTGGGCACTCTTGGTAGCAATCTGCTCCAAGACATACCAATGAATAAATTATCATCTAGGTGTCCTGAATACACGGGAAGATGAAAAGTATGATTTTTAATTTGGCTACAGTTTAGTTCCCAGATGAATTAAGGGAATAATCTGGCAATAATTCAGACATTGCAAGTCACTGTTAAATATAGCTATCTGCTGGAGGATTGGTATAGGATTGCTATATTGCCCCTTCCATAGCACGTCCCTAGCCTATTACTGAGACTCTACTACCTATCCTTCATGATGTTTAAAGGGCTGTAGGGATGGCACTGTCTGGTATGGCAAGAAAACATTAGAAACTCCAGCTGGTTCCCCAGCTTCTTTAATGCCTGCCCTTTCCTTAGTTCATTTCCAGTTCTGGCTTGTAAGGGAGTTGGACTCCATATGGCATGCATTGGATGCTTGCCAGTAAGCAGTACAGACTGTCAAAAAGCCTCAGGCTGAATTAATTCAGTCTTTGCAGATTAGTCTAAACTGCTAGATAGAGCATGGCTCTCTGGCACATAGCCAGCATGTGTGTTTGCTTCCTCTTCCTGCTTCCCCCAAGGTCTCTGGGATTAGCAGTCCACAGTCACAGCAGCAGTACTCTGTAGGGTCGCTCCTCACTTTCTCCTCCTGCTTCCAGGTGCCTCCGGGTTTTGTAGTCCACAGTTGCAGGCAGCAGTAAGTTTAGCAGGGCAGGGCAGCTCTGTACTTGGGGGAAGGGAAATGTAATGCCTCTCCCCCCTGCCTCAGACCCCAGCTGGGGTTTGCCAGGGAGAGGGCAGGTGGGGGGCAGTCAGCCATCCCTCACTGCTCCACCTGGGAGCACAGGGGTGGAGCACACAACACAGCCTATCCAAGGGCTGCAAAATGCTAGGATGCTGGGGGACTCTTGATTTAACTTGAACCAGGAAGGGGTCTGGAACAGAAGTTTCATGAACTGGTTTAACCCAAATTGGTTAAGTCTGATACTACGTCCAACCAGGGTTATCTTAAATGAGTATCAGCCATTTTGAAACTGGTTTATGTGCGCTAAACTTCTATTCTGTTACAGGTTTAAACCAGTTTCTGATCATTTAAACCAGCTTATGCGTAACTTCTGTCCCTAGTCCAAGTGTCAGCATTAGCCCCTTCCCAGCCTGAGTGCTAGGCAGTTAAACATTCCCTGTTTAACTTCAGGCAGAATATATACATATATATATATCCACTGACAGAAGAGATGTTACTTCCATTTTCCCTGAATAATCCTGCATGGACAGCGAGGGCAGGGAAGGTGGTACTGGCATGGTGTAGTGAGTGCAGCTTGTCCAACACAAGGCTCCAGCCACTAGACAGCCCTGGTTTAGGTGAAACACTATTTTCCAGCAGACACCTGTTCTTTCAGAAATGCTTCAAGTAGTTTCTCCAGTTGCATTATTTCTAAAACAAAGAGTCAGCAGCAGAACTGGCAGATAAATAATTTTGTCTCCTGCTGCCCTGCTTTAAGTGCTCACTCATTGCCTGTCTCTCTCTTTGTTGGAGCTTTGATGATGGTCTTTGCATGGTCATTAGAATGTAAAAACAATTGGAAAAGAAGCTCTCCATGTAAAGGCTACATCAGGATTTTCAAAAAGAGTCTTTTCAGAAGTCCTGGCACCATGCAAAAGTACTTTTAGGATAAGGAACTAAATTTTGTTACTGGATCCTATATCTGGGAAAGGAGAAAGGAAAGTATGTAATTATTGTTCAGATTTTCATACTGACTAGTTCTGGTGCATTTAGAAAATTGAAAATTGCAGAAATGTTCAAAACCTTGAACAAGTTTGGAAATAAAACTATAAGCCTAACTTTCAAGAGAGAGGAATGATTTTGGGTGCACAATCTGACATTCCTTTAAAAATAGATCTTCAGGAAGTGCTTTGAGTTTGGCAAACTTACTAGCCACTTCTGAAAATCAATGCTAGTATAGGGATTTTCCAGTACAAAGGCTTTACTGGAAGATTGATAATTTCATGGAGATTCTGATAGATGAGAGAGGCCATAATGGGCAGAAAATACAGAAATGGGATTCATTCTTCCTTACTGTAATAGATCCATTGAATTGCATAAAACATCTCCAAAGGGACAGAAGGAGCATACACATGAATAAAAGGTTCTGCCTCATATATTTATAGATAAATTATTTATTTTGAGCATTGTGACATGTAAGATATTATTTTGCTATTTTGAGCTAAAGGGACATGCTTAGAGTTTTAATTAACTTACAATAGTAGATGAGCCAGTAGACAGCTAATGCTTTGGATCCATAGAGCGTTTTAAATCTAAATCTGGCTGTCCATTTCTTTAATGTTTCTAATAGAGATAATAATATTTGCCTATGCAGCATGGAGATTGGTGCATCTCATTCACAATTTTAAATGACATGGTAGCTACTCACTGCTTTTTGCTGATGACGATTTCTGGGAACAGGCACTACAGGTCTGGAAAATACAGAAAACAATTTGAATTGTATACATTTTTAACTGATTTAGTTTCAAATTACTTTGCCAAAGTGTGTACATTCTCTTTAGTTTCAAGCTGCATAGAAAGTCTTTAGCAAATAAGCTGTTAATCCATAACTATGTACGGTGCTACAGCTTGTGTAGGTTTGAATTATGTCTTTAATTTATTGTCCAGAGCTACCAACTATGTGAAACTCAGAATTCCAGGACCACTCAGGTCCAGTTCTGCATAGTCCCTTCATAAACTCCCTAGTAAACATAGGAGTGGGTGTAGCCTGCTATTTCTGGTTCATATGACCTTTTCTGTGTGGCAGCATATGGGGATGAGACTCTACCTTTGCGTTTTCCCGGCCTATTCCCGTGCTTTTGGGAACATAGAGGAGAAGCTCACATCCACATGTTTAGCTCCTGTGCACCTGATCCATGGGTTGTATGAATTACTGATATGTATTTATAGCTTCACCATGCCCAATCAGGTCTTTTGTCATCCCTCAGCGTAAAAGCTTGCTGAGGCACAAGAATCTCTTGGGGAGCTTGGTTCTGGTTTGTAGCAGTTCTCGCTGGGCTTTGGGTCTTACAGTGCTGCCTTGACTATACTTAAAATTACACTGGCTGTACTACTCCAAGCCTTGGTGAAAGGGAGGCAGAGCTGCCCCTACACTTTTTTCTCAAATTGCTTTTCAGAATGAATTTGTTGTTTTGGTTTTGAATAATATGTGTCTTGATCTCTCCCTCTTCCCATCAGATATATTGACAGGGATCAACCACTCCACCTGTCTGCTACAGGTCATGGTAAACATCTAAAACCCTATTCAAGAAAGATTCCTGTCTCCAGCAGCTCACCAAAATAGGGAAATTGAGAGATAAGTAGGAAACTTAGGGTGCAGACAGTAGGGCTGTACAAAGCTTCAGTCACTGATTCGATTCGGTGGAAATATGGCCCAATTCAGAAGCACTTCTGGTCCGCTTCCAGGTCTGCTGCAGAGCAGGCGGGGGACCCTCCTCTAGCCCTCTGGCTCAGCGAATGGTGCCTCCTGGGTCTGGGGGGGTCACCTGGGGTCCCCCCATGGCCAATGGTTGAGCCAGGAGGGCATGGCGGCTCAGCACGCTTGGTGGCATACCCAGAACTGGACCAGAAGTACTTCTAGTCCACCTCTGGGTCTGCTGCTGAGCATGTGGTGGAGAGGGGGGGCTGCTCTCCTGTGGCATGCTCCATCCACCCCACCATCTCAGTGTTCACAACCTATGCCTAGTACCTTGAGGTATGCAGAAAAAACATTTAAAGCTCTGTCTATGGCCAAATTGTTGATTATCCAAATCAGCACTGAATCTTCAGATTCAGATTCGGCCAAATTGAATTGGGACAGTGATCCAAATCAACAAATTGAATCACTGTCCCCTGATTTACAATGTTACCCCAGACCAAACAGAAGTTCACTGCTGGTTCCAGTGGGGAGGGGGATCTAGCTGGGGCTGGGACCCTGGGGCCAGGTTCCCGTAGCAATGGCTGGGGTGCTCTGCCAGTGCTGGCTGTTTTCAGAATGGGAGGGGGGAAGACAACAGAGAAAGCTTGTTTTTGGGGCTCCCCAGTTGGTCCTGAAGGGTGGGGTGGGTGAATTAGACCCCCTCCACCTGTGTGGTGGGGAGGGAGCCTCCAATACATATGCTCTACCCTCGGGGGGGTGAGGGGAATGAAAAAACCCAAGACTGAACTCTCTCTGCTCCCTTTCTCCCCTTCCATTCTGAAAACTGCAACAGATGGGAAGCATGGCAGAAACAAGTCAGAAAGCAGATACATTTTGTAACATTTTTTTCTGATAACCTCATGCAATGAGGGGTCAGATTTTCACCCAGCTGGCCATTTTTTAAGTTGTTTGCAGCCACGCACTTGTGTTTAGTCACAGCTATAATCTGCTTTTTGTGGCCAGATCAGGTAAAAATTGTCACTTCTGCCTGCACCTGTAATTCTTAACTTGTCCCACCCATGTGTAGGGCATTTGCACATATGACAAGTCAATCATTCCTTGTTTGAAGGCCATGTGGTTGTTAGGCATGCTTTTGTAAGGAGATAATTTTGTTTTTGCTAGAATTTCTTATGCAACTGAGCAGACATGAACTCTGTTTTACTAACCTGGAAGTGTCCAATTGAGGAGGCTCCTTAGCGATGCTGTGGGTATGAGGATGTTTTGCATTTGAAGAAGGCTTGGAAGGGAGTGATTTAGTGATCCTAGTAAGAAAACACAAGTTAAAATAGGTATACACACAGTATAGAATAAAAATGAAAAATTCCCTGAAAGTCTAGAAAAAACTTGGAGGTACAGTCTAAACCGATTAGGGTGGCGTTATTGGACACTAGAGAAATGGGCTGGCATGTCTGGTGGATGACTAATCCTACAAGCCCATCACCAGCATAAGTCCTGCTCCATTTGGAAAAGGTGAAATAACCTTGCTGGTAGAAGGGAGACTTGGGTTACCGCTGGGGAACTTTGAGTATAGAATACAGACATTATGTTTTGTCAGCAAACTTTTGTAGTGTGCACCAGCCTACTTGGTATAAAAGACAAGGCATTACCTGCCTTTTGTAGCTGCCAAAATTCAAGCAGCTGTTGGATTAATTGCTTCTGCCAGAACTCTGAACAACAATGCAACCAGCCTAAATTAGGTGCTAACAGGTCTGAACAGGCTGAGCAGAGGGTGTTTTAGAACAACATATCAGACACTGTGCCTCACAGGTGATAACGACCCTCCTGAATTGTTGTTCTTCCACTTTTCAGGTTTCATTGCATCTCTGTCTGTTGTTTACCTAATAATTTCTTTCGTATCTTCCTTTCATTTACATATGGAGTTTTACTGCTTGCCAGAGACCTGATGAAGGGTATTGTGGTACCTGGAAGTTTGTCTAAGTCTCTCCCAAACATGCATTTGGTCCACTAAAAATATCACCCACAAATCCTCACAGATGCCTTTAATTAATTTTAAGCTATGCCTTGAATATACCAACCCACAGTATTTGGCTAATGACTCATGCCATTTGCAGATTTTAAACAGCTGCCTGCTTTGCCCCTAGCCACCTGAAGTGACTTGCCCTGTATTTCTTAGTGTGTAGCTTGTGTGTTCCAGCTGTCAAAGTTAACAGGAAATTCATGGCTTCTAATGTTCTGTAGCTCTTCTAGTGAGATATTTAAAGCTAGATATTAAGTGAATACAATCCATAGGCTATCAAAATATACTTCTTGACAAGATCTAAGGAACATTAAAGCATACCCAGAATTTCATAATAATGAATTACCTGTTCATTGGTGGCGATGGCTTTTCCTTTAAGAGAAAAGGCACTGTTAATTACTTGGTTATGTCTATTTGTAGGCATTTGTATTATACAATTGTTTTAATTTGCCATTGTGGTATTTTATTTATTTGGTGGAGCACAGTTTTCTAGTAAAACTTTGCCTGGCAATGTGCTGAAAATGGAATAGTGATAAATTAACCAGTGGTAAACCATGTAGCCAAAGCACAGGGTGCATCCAAATGCCAGTGCTATGATATAGGGAGGAAATCACTGTCAGTGTTTTCTTTTGTGGCAACCTCACGTCTGGAAAATACTCCTTTAGGCCCATGCTTCTCAGGGCTTAGATAAACACTTTTTAGCCACTTAGAAGGGGGAAGGAGATTTGCTTAGGAGTAACTGCTATTCTGTAACTGACTGTTGCATATACATGATACTGTAGAAGTACAAGTGAAAATCGCCCTAAACTGGACTGGTTTTGCTACCCTTGTATTGCTACAGAATCATGCAGATATAACAGTTGCATTGTACCAGCATCCTTTGACCGGGATGTAGTTGTTACAACTGTCCAAACCTTCAGACTAGATCTGTAGTATAATGTGGCATGTTGGGTGGGGGGCAACAGGGTGCTAACCTCAGGTGCCAGAATAGCAGCCCCAGTGAACTCCTGCTGCTGCCACAAGCCCTATTTGGGGAACTTGTACTGAGGTGGCAGCAACCTGCACTGCCACCACAGCTACAACAGCCCTGGCATAGAGAGGTAAACACTTGCCCCCCTTCCTGCGCCACCAAGGCCCCTACATTTCAAGTTATACCTCTAAGATAGATCCCGTTACACAGGGCTGGGAACCTCACACCATCTAGAAAATCTGGGTGAATAACACAAGCTTTTCCTGCTTTTTTGTGGAGGGAACCAGAACCATAAAGTTGCCAAGGGAATGGGGAGCCAGTCTTAGTAGCATAGGCTTATTTCCACACTCATAAAGACCTTACCTCCTCTTCAGGGATTTCATAGACTTCTGAAGGAAAAAAGAATATTAGGTAGTTAGCAAAAGGGGATTGCAGTTTTGGGGGTTTTTTTTAACAGGAATGCAGATTGGAATACACATCAAAGTTACCTCTGTTTTTAAAGAGAAAATAAGATTCCTATATGTAGTGGTGATTCAAGGAAGTGGGATTATTTTCACTTAGTGACTGAATCTACCTCTCTCGGTCACAATGAGCTGAAACTTAGTCATATTTGTTGCTTTTTCATCTAAACATTAGAAAAATTACAGGAAGTAATGACAAAAAGGATAAAAAGTCCCTACCAGCAGGCAGCAATTACAAGTACTGTATCATCCAATTTAATCTTTATCTTTTCCAGTCTTAAGCACCTGTACAAGAACTGGGAGCTACTTTGAATACAAGTGTTCTTTTCATCACCAAAATCCTCAAATACTGTAGAGTTTGGGAAGTTAGAGAGCAAACCCTAAAATAATTATTGCCCTAATCTAAATCCAGTTTCTTCAATTGTAGGTGAGCTATGTTTTTATCATATTAATGCTACAAGATCTTTGCTGAACATTGCTCAAACAGCCACTAGGGGGAGCTGTTTGTTTGTGTTGGGTTTTTTTTAAGTAATATTAAAATTTGTCAAGAATCACTTGTGTGGTAACTGATTTGTAGAAAACTATAAGACTGGATGGTTGTTTAAAGATGTCTGAAAACCTGTGATAAAACTGCAAGTCACTGAGATAACTGTTGTCCATGGGTTGGAATGTAATCAAATTACTAATGAAAAGACACAATACTTTTTAAGAATTAATTATTTTGTGAAGTGTACATTTTAAACAGTTATTGACATGACTAAGAAGCAAAACTCAGTACTATCCAGCTAAAGGTGATTAAGTAATTATATTTGATATTTCAGATGAAAATATGAGTCTGCTTTCTATTTCTTTCTGCTTTTACGTTCTCTTTCCAAACTAATATCTTTTTGTAGAGCAATTCTCACACTCTCATAATAATCTAAACCATTAGAATCCTTATAATCTCATTGAGACTTAATCTTGTTTCAGTATTTTAAAAATGCATTTTAGTTTCTAGATAAGGTGACCAAAGTCTGGGACGTGGTCCCAGATGCTCCACAGATTTGAGGGTAACAACAGATCTCTGGAACTGGAAGTAATCTAGCTGGAACCATAATGTAGCCACCTTAATGAGGCAGTGCAGGTGAGCTGAGTTGCTGAGGCAAAGCATTGTGAAACATGGCTGTACTCTTTCCATTAGAACTAATCAGCTCTCAGTAGAGGTAAGGTACCCCACAGAGCAGACTGGTGTTTGGAGGGGGCATTTGGGAACGTTTGTTAGGAGCTGTCAAACTGGGATGAGTCTCTCATTTCAGGAACTCTTTGGGGATGCTGCAATGCAGTCCTCAAATCCAGGATGATTGGTTGCTTTATTTCTGTAGTAAAATGGGATTAGTGATTTTTAGTTTGGTAATTGTTTGGGATGTAGGTCCTTTTGCATTCTATATTCTGTCTTTAAAAGAAAGCAAAGCATAAAAACAAAAATGAAAAACCAAAGCCAAGCAAACCAGCAAACAAAAAATAACACAATCCCAAATTCAGGGCAAGTGGGTAGTTCCAGCTTTAGTAATTCTTGCAATGCATTTATTGAGCAGGAAGCTACAGTATCTGAAATACCTATGACATACCTATGTATCATAATTTTGTTATTAATATGTCAAGTCAATTAACATAATTTACTCTGTGTATAGAAGTGATCAACAAGCAAAGCTTTGACATAAAATAGCTGGTAAATGGCCTTGGGTTAATTATATTTTTTTTTAGCAGAATGTGGAGAATACATAAAAAGGTTGATAAAATATGGTTTCATTTCGTAGTAATTAGACAGTTACAAGAGGTTCAGAATCATCAGAGCCAGTGTTGATAAGCATTCAAAAGAAATGTGTATTCACAGACATACAAGTCACCTGATCCATGTTAGGACTCTACAGAAGCCTCTGACATTTATGTAATGGCCTGTCCTCACTGGGCTTATGTTTCTTCTTGCACATGCTTATTGCTTCCTACCTGCAATAAATTTCCTTGCTTTTCATCATTATGTCCAGTTCAGCATTCCCTTCCTAACCTGATGTGACACCAAGCCAACTTTTAGCAGGCAACAGGGCAACCTGTTCCCTTGCTCTGGAGCAAGTGACCCAGTAAGCCTTTTGCTGGACAAATTTAGTAGTCTTGCTCTAACAGCAGGAATAAGAAAACACCCTGGAGATTTTTTGAAAACCACAATGTGCACAAGAACTGGGGCTGTAGGTAGGACCTTGGATGCTCCATGACTGAAAATGCCACTGCTGGGCACTTTGGAATTCAAGCACCAGTTGTTCTCAGTTGGGCAGGAATTCTGTGACTTGGACCAACTAAGTAAAGTGCTATCCATCTGTAACTTGAGGCTGAAAGTGAGGTAATAACATGAACTGAGGAATATGGGCCACTCTCTGAATAGCAGCTTCCACTGGAGAGAATAGCAGCCTCTCAGATATTTTGTTGTTATAGATGGAGAGCAAGGTTCCCAGATGCTCACCAAGAAATTGTCAGCAGATAAAATAAATATCATCTATTTAGTTGGTTCCAGGAATGAGGTAAGATTTGAGTTGATTCAGACATCTTTAATATGTCTGAAACAACAGACATCTTTAATATGTCTGTACATGAATGACATGCCCCCAGAGGTTGGGGGGGGCATGGCGACCACCCACAGGTGTGGCAGGGGCATGGCAGCAGGGATCTTTTGCAGGTGGCTGCGGTGATGTTGGCATTGGGGTTGGGGGGGGTGTGGTGACTGCCTACAGGCACCGCCAGCAGCATTGGTGGTGCACCCCCTGACAGAAGCACCACCAATCTCAGGGTTTACATGCACCCGAGTGCACCCCCTATGCATTGCCAAAGTGTCTGTACTTCAAAAGGGACGTACTTCACGAGGGATGTAGATAACCTTGAGAGGGTTCAGAGGAGGGCTACTCATATGGTTAGAGGCCTACAGGTAAGGCCCTATGAGGAGAGACTGAGGGACCTGAATCTCTTCAGCCTCTGCAAGAGAAGGCTGAGAGGTGATCTTGTGGCCGTCTACAAATTCATTGGGGGTGGGGGGTGAGGTGGGAGACAGCAAGGGATAGGAGATGCTGTTTACTAGGGCACCCCTTGGAGTAACAAGAAATAATGACCACAAACTGGCAGAGAGCAGAGTCAGGTTAGACATCAGGAAGAACTTCTTTACCATGAGGGTTGCCAGAATCTGGAATGGGCTTCCAAGGGACGTGGTGCTGTCCCCTACCCTGGGGAACTTTAAGAGGAGACTGGACAAGCACCTGGCTGGGGTCATCTGACCCCAGTGCTCTTTCCTGCCCAGGGCAGGGGGTCAGACTCGATGATCTGCTGAGGTCCTTTCTGACCCTAAGATCAATGAATAACTCATTTCACATGGATTCTCTTTCTTCCCAGCCAAATAGATATGATCCCTGGAATCTACATGAGATGCTGACTGCCTGATACTACTGCACGGTAGCGTTGCATGGCAAAAACTGTGCTGAGATGCTGCATCATTTAAAAGGCGTTTGCCAGTGCTACTGTACACTAACTCTGGTTACTGTGTTTATCTAGTGCTTGTTTATACAAGTAATAAATAACTGCACATTAACCACTGTGCAGTAGCATCTCATGTAGACATGCCTAGGGTGTATTAAAGAGGCTCCTCTTATACTAACACAAACTCTTCATACCTTGAATGGTAGAAGCAGGAGAGGGCTTTGCAGGGATAGGAACTGGTTTTGTTGTTGACTTCATATATCTGTTCACAGGAGCTTGAAAAAAGAGATAAATGTATCAATGTTATGTTTATGAAATGAAAGCAACTGGAAGGTCTGAGTTCCAGCTCCAAATTCTCTGAAGTGTTGAGAAAGTGAGTGGCAGCAGAAAAACAGCCTCTGATTCATGAGATTAACCTTATTCACAGTGCTCCCACCTTGCTGAAAAGGTCCAAGACTGTCAACCTTGTGAAAAGTTGTGCTCAGTTCACTTTTCACAGAAGACAGTGATTTCAGTTTCCAGCTTGCCATATGTGCAATCAAGGTAAAATAAAATGAATTCCCAAGTCCCTATTAACTAAAAACTTAACCAGTTTTTTGTCTTTATGGTATGTCTCCAATGGGTCGAGAATTTTAATAAAGCATTGTTTTGGCTGAGAAGAGGCACCTCAAACCACAACAAGATTCTCAACCGGAAGGGTGCAGAGCTTTTGAATAGCTTTGGGAAAAGAAAGTAGCATCATCCAATCATCAGCTGAAATAATTAAAACTCACGTTTTGGAGATGGTGAACTGCTACTTTCTGTAGGCTCAATATAGTTATCATCTTCATCGTCTACAGGCACAACATAATCATCCTGTGAGAAATTCAGAAAAGGCTTTATCAGCTAGGCATGTATTATCTTGGATACGCTGTAGAGAACAATATTGCCTTGGCAGCAATGGACTAGATGCACGCCTAACAGTTATTCTCTTCGTGGATTTTTAAGGTTGGACTTTTGCTTCGGACCTATGTTCTTGTACCAAATAGGAAATGTCTCTAACTGTAGCACAAGCTAGGGCCAGATTTCATTCTGCTTACTAGGCATGTAAACTGGACTTGTGTCTAAATATGATTCTTTTCTATCCTACTCAAGCTACTGGAAAACTGTTAATACAAAAGATAAGTGGGTCCTCCTCTTCTTCACTGCTTTTTTACGACTTCATTATAAGAGTAACATGATGGCTTTTTATAAAAGAAAATGCATTAATGGCTTGTCAGGACTTGAACATGGTGTAATAGAATTGCACTTAAGTGCCTAAGTCCACTTGGATACCTAATAGATGGAATAGAATATCACCCCTACTCTTTCATTACTCTGTAAGCCCATCTCAGTGTTCAAAATTTCCCATGGCTATCAGCAGTATGTCATCACGGATGAGGAGCAAATATTAAATGAGTGGAAGGGCTCTACAGATGATGTGGATAAATATTGCCTATGGAACTACTGTGAGACCAGCAAGTAATTCTCTAATGATTTAAACAATAGCAGGCAGATGGGAAAGGCTAAACTTGTGGACAGACTAGTTTGTGATATGTTCCTGGGGCTGCCATTCATTTGTGCTGTAAAGATGGGTGGATCTATGACTGTTACCTCATCGTCGACACGCTCATTTCGCTTAGGTGGCACTTTTGGCTTTGGAGCAGCTGACAGTGATGGCACAGCTGGTTTAGATGGTTTCTTGGGTTTAGATAAAGACTGATTTGGTGTGCTGGGTAGAGGCTTGATTATGGGTGGAGGTGGCTGGAGGCTAGTGCGATTGTCTTTAAAGGAAGGGGAAAATCACAAGGTTAGTACATAATTGCTCACTAGTTACAAGTCATTTTTTTTTATATTTTTGTAAACTGAGCATCTTTACTCTGGCTACAGCATAGGTCATGTAACATTTTATAACTGGAACTGAACAGAACATGCCAGGTGCTATAGTCATCATGTACTGAAACACTTTTGTACACAACAGTATGTGTGAGTTGGACCAACATAATATGACCAAGTTCTCTCATGCACCATCAAAATGAATTAGAATTATAGAAACCTAGAGTAATAGAAAATTAGGGTTGGAAGGGACCTCAGGAAATCATCTACTCCAACTCCCTCCTCAAAGCAGGACCACCTCCAAATATATAAACTCAGCCAAGGCTTTGTCTGCCTAGATCTTTAAAACCTCCAAGGATGGAGACTCCACAGCCTCTCTCGGTAACCTGTTGTAGTGCCTTACTACCCTCCAAGTGAGAGAGTTTTTCCTAATATCTAACCTAAACTTTTCTTGCTTCAGCTTGAGACCATTGCTCCTTTTCTACTATCTGCCACCACTGAGAACAGTCCAGCTCTATCCTCTTTGGAACCGCCCTGCAGGTAGTTGAAGGCTGCTATTAAATCCCCTCTCAGTCTTCTCTTCTCCAGACTATATAAGTCCATTTTACTCAGCCTCTCCTCACAAGTAATGGCCCCCAACCCCTTAATCATTTTCGTTGCCTTCTGCTGGACTCTCCAATTTGTCCACTTCCTTTGTAGCAGGGAGAAGGGGAAAAGGGCAAAACTGGACACAGTACTCCAGATGTGACCTCATCAATGCTCAACAGAGATAAATAATCACTTCCCTTGTTCTGCTGGCAAGGCTCCTACTAATGCAGCCTAGTATGCTATTAGCCCTCTTCACAACAAGGGTACCCTGTTGGCTTATATTCAGCTTATTGTCCACTGTAACCTCCAAGTTCTTTTCTGCATAGCTGCTGTTTAGTCTGTTGATCCCCAGCAGGCATCGGTGCTGGGATTGTTCCATCCTAAGTGCAGGACTTTTCACTTGTCTTTATTGAACCACATGAGATTTCTTTTGGTCCAATCCTTCAATTTGTCAAGGTCACTCTGAACCCTAGCTCTGCTCTCCAGCTTTTCAGCTACTTCCCTCTGCTTGGTGTCGTATACAAACTTCCTATGGATGCGTGGTATCCCATCTTCTAGCTCATTGATGAAAATATTGAACAAAACTGGCCCCAGAACCAACCCCTACGGCACTCCACTTGATACCAGCTTCCAACTAGATTGAGCCATTGACTACTACCCTCTGAGCCTGATGATCCAGCTAGTTTCTATCCACCTTACAGTCCATTCATCCAACCTGTACTTCTTTACCTTGCTTGTGAGAATGTTGTTGGAGATGGTATCAAAAGCCTTGCTAAAGTCAAGGTATATACTAGAAACAATGGCCACAAATTGATGGAGAGCAGATTTAGGTTGGGCATTAGAAAGAACTTCTTCACAGTAAGGGTTTCCAGAATCTGGAATGGGCTTCCAAGGGAGGTGGTGTTCCTCCCCTACCCTGCAGATCTTCAAGAGGAGACTGGACAAGCACCTAGATGGGGTCGTCTGACCCCAGCACATTTTCTAGCCCAGGGCAGGGGGATGGACTTGATGACCTGAGGACCCTTCTGACCCTAACATCTATTAATCTATATCATATTCACTGATCTCTCCGCATCCACAGAGCCAGTCATCTCATCATAGAAAGCAGTCAGGTTGGTCAGGTATGACTTGCCCCTGGTGAATCAATGCTGACTGTTCCTAATCAGCTTCTCCTCTAAGTTCCTAGAAATAGATTCCTTGAGAACTTGCTTCATAATTTTTCTGGGGACTGAGGTGAGATTAACTGGTCTGCAGTTCCCTGGATCCTCCTCCTTCCCTTTCTTAAAGATGGGTACTATATTTGCCCTCTTCCAATCATCCAGGACCTCTCCTCATTGTCATGAGTTTTCAAAGTTCATGACATGTTTGTGGCACTACAAACTGCATGAGCCTGCATGTGGGGAAATGGTTCCTGATTTCACTTCTGCATGCCAAAGCAATACTTTTATGGTCCTCCCTAGTTGTTTGTCCAAGTTTCCACTTCTTATAAGCATCCTTTTTGTGTTTTAACTCACTGAAATGTTGCCTGCTAACCAAGCTGGTCTTCTGCCATACTTGCTAGCCTTCCTCCACATTGGGATGGTTTGTTCTTGCATTGTTAGTAAGGTTTATTTAAAATACAGCCAACTGTTCTAAACTCCTCTCCCCATCAAACTGGCCTTCTAGGGGATCCTGCCCATGAGTTTCCTGAGTCAGACTGCTTTTCTGAAATCCAGGGTCTGCACTCTGCTTCTCTCCTTCCTTCCTTTCCTCAGGATCCTGAACTCAATCATATCATGGTCACTGCTGCCCAAGTTGCCATCCACAATTCCTCACTAATTCTTCCCTGTTTGTGAACAGCAGATCAAGAAAAGCATGGCTCTCAGTTGGCCTTTCCAACACTTGTACCAGGAACTTGTCCTCACTCTCCAAAAACTTCATGTATTACCCTCCCAGCAGATGCCAGGGTGATTGAAGTCCCCCATGAGAACCAGGGCCTGTGATAGAGAAACTTCCGCTAGATGTTTGAAGAAAGCCTCATCCACCACATCCTTGTTTAATTACCGGTTAACCCACATTTAATTACCCCACATTTAATTAAACTTTCCCCACATTATTTGCAGGATGTGCAAGTGATTCATTAATTATATATTTCAGTACTTACATGAGTAATATTTTATATACTCAGTATCAGAACCTAATAAAATGCAAGTAATAAAGAAAGAGAGGGTGGGGTATTGTTGATCAATCTTTTTCCCATGGGCAAAATCTTGGCCCAACAAATAACAAAAATTCCTTTGTCTAGTATTTGGTTGAAAAAGCATTACTGTGGAAGGACGAGGAGGGTCTGTTAATTGTTGTGATTTAAGTGGAGTAACCTTCTGCTTATACTGTTTCTTAGGGTTCCTACTCTGCTCCTAATTTTTAAGGGCAATCTGAGACTGATTTTTGTGTCTGTTATGATCCTTGCTTTGGTCTTCCTGGATTAACAAATAAGTATACTTGAATAAAGGGCTCCTTTAAACTTCATTCCTGTTTGAATAACCTTCAGTCAACAATGGAAAAAGCCGTCCTCCTATTAAAGCATCTTGGATTACATGCAAGGCATTCAGTGCAATTTCTTAGCAACTTTCCAATCCTTGGTTAGAAAAACACAACATGAAGTTCTAAGTGCCAACATATTTTGTACAAGTCATTGGGCCTTGTACAAAATATAAAAATTCTTTAGGTGAGACCATCAATATCATGGTATCTCACCCTCCAACAACTCCATTATATCCCAGAAGCTCTGGACTCTGACAATCTTTCTTCTTCAGGTTAACTCCAGAGGAAAGGATGAACTACCTACCATGTTGATACTATTTTAAATTCTTTTCTTTTTTCCAAGATGTTAATGTTTATGCTGCTAGTATTGAAAGCTGAGCCACTGACTCATATTATCACCAATTCCATAGATACCTGCATATTCTCCCCTACAAATTGGGAATGCTGAAGGAATTTTCTTTTTTTCTTGCTCAGTTGGAGGTGGCTCATAGCTGTCATCACCATTCTCTTCACTTGGAACCACATACATCTCTGAATCAGAGTGGTCGTCTGGATTTTCATAATCACTGTCCTAGAAAGAAACAATTTCATGTTTCTCACATTGTAAGATACTTGTAGCTTCATTCTTAGAAGTAACACTCAAACACCCCAATCACTGCATTATTTCATGAGCTACAAAAACACTTAACAGTTATGAACATTATTAGATTGATGAATATTACTTTATTTAGTCACAGATTGATGATGAAGGAATTAACCCTTGGGGGGAAAAAAGTTTCCAAGTACTCCTCACTGCTTCCTCATCTCAGCTGGAGTACCACACACAATTCACTCCTTATTTCCTACTACTTTCCGACATCTCCGCAGACTTTCTTCTAAGCTGAGAATCCACCCCCCACATCAATAAGCACATCAACAGCCTGGCCCACTTCCAGTGGGCCTCATGCTCTCAAAATAGGTTGTAAAGCAAGGCATGTTCTGGGACGAGGGATGGGTCATGACTTGCTTTTGTCTAATGTTCTGAAAAGTAGAGCTGGTCAGAAAAAAGCACTGTTTTCAATTTAAAGCCAAGATGATTTAGTAAAAAAAAAATGTTTAAAAAAAGGAAATATAACATTTTAATAATACCAGTTTTCATTCTAAAATAAACAATTGGATTTTGTTTTGAATTGATTTTTTTTTTAATGAATAAGAAGACTAAATGTCAAAACTGGAATATTTTTAGTTGTGTTGAACTGAACTGTTTTGACTGACTTGAAATGGGGTCTTTGTGGAATATTCCATTTTTTTCATTCCATTTTGAAAATCAGATTTATTTTTTTTTGTGACAATAAGGACTTTACTGTGAAACAGAAAATCCTGTTCCTGCCCACCTTTACTGATTAGACAGTATCTAGAAGTGCCTAGAGCCCTTCTACCTCCTTTACCTGACATGCCCATAAAAGTCCTAGTTGAGTCATTCATCAGGTGACACCTGGGAATTAGTGAATTTCCTAACAGTTAATAAATACTCTTAACACTCTGTACTCAAACCTAGGAGTGTTCAGACCTTGGTTTCTTTACAGGGTCTACTTCAAGAAAATATTAAAATCTTCCCATTTAAATCTGAAAGGAGAGAAAATGTATATAGATCACATGCTTTCTAGGGACCTTGTGTGTGGCAGAAATCATGGGCTAACTGAAATCAGTGGAAGGCTTGCTGTTGTTTTCACTAGAGACAGGATTGCACCCTATGTTTCCAAACTGAGTTTAGAAAATGGCTAACACATTTTGGGTATGTCTACACTGTAGCAACAGCGTGTCTCAGCTGGGCTATTCCCAAACAAATCCTGCCCACCTGCATGCTCTAAACCCCAAAATATTCCATGCAGGCGCTCCAAGGGCTCCCTCTGTGTCCACCCTTGAGACCTCTCTTTGGAGACTGTGAAGCAGCCTCATCAGTGTATTTCTAGCTTCAGAGCATGCATGCATGCAGGAGCAGGTTAACAGGGCCTGTCCTGGCTGGGACGTGCTACCAACTATGTGTAGGCATGTCCTGTGAATTCAACTGTTATCTAAATAAAAGACCATAAAAATAAGTCACTTAATTATCACACATTTTACATACTGATAAATAAGTGAATTCCATATACATCTACAAAAGAAGAGGCCAGAGTAATCTGGGGCCCCTTAGAAGCTTAATTGTTATGAGCCACTTCCTTGCAAAAACTTCACGCACCAAAAATTTGGACCCCCTGGGGCTTGGGGCTCTGGGCAGTCACCTGGTTTGCGAAGGCTGCTGTTGACGCATGATTTGGAACTGAAGTTTCATTATTATCTCTCCTGGGGAATGTGTTGATAGAATAACTGCCTGTCATCCCAGGAGTATATACTTACAAAATCATCTGGCCATTGTTCCTCTTCTTCATCTGCATGTTCTAAACCAAACATTTGAGTTATTTAGTGAAGCAGAATAGTAGTCACAAAAGCATGCATTTTAAGGACAGACCGAAAAATCTGATTGCATTTTAGTAAAAAAACTCCCAAAGAATCCCTTTAAAACCCCATACAAGATAACACTAGATGGCTAGTTCAGATCTTTTGAGAATTCAGGCCTTCATTCCCCTGTTGTAGTTCCTAGGGGGATGCTGGTTAACAGCAGTAACATCAATCACTGAACAGTTACTAGATTGACAACTTTTAGTCACTACCTGCTTCATTCTGCTCCTGTATTTTACTGTATTGCCTCTGAACAAAAAAAAAATCTCTAACAACAAGTAGAAAACAAAATGGCTAGAAACTGATTTGTATGATAAGCAATTAAAGATTCACTTGCACTTGAAACTAACGTTTGGCATCATCATCTGGTTTGGTTTTGGTGGAAAGGAAATCTTTTAGCCTCTTTTTCCTCTTTATTTTCACTGGGTACAGGGTAGGCTCCCCTGACAGAAAATGACTGGAAATGGGTCCTTTTCCCTCAATGGAGTAGGTGAAAGCTGAGTTAGTTTGCAGGGGAATTTGCTATCAGCTACTCATTACTATTTATCCTGCCTCTGAGACAGTTTTCCATGGGTTGGCCCTCTCACATTTAATAAGAGAGTTGCAATATGAGTTATTGGTAATGGTTCAGTCTTCCCTTGTCTAGAAGAAATTACAAGCAAATATGCCATTGGAGCACTCTTAGGAAAAATATACAAGTTTAAAGTTCCATTAAGCCATCCTTACCTGAAGCATAATCCCTTCGTGGAACACTTGGTGGTGGTGGTTTATTTGTTAGCCTGTAAACAATAATTATTGCATTTATGATACAATAAGTAGTAGTTGCTGAGAGGAAGCATTAGCCAGATGCACAAAAAAAAGCTGGTGACAAAAATTATCTGCCACTGAAGAAATATAGGTTATCATCACAGATGCTTAGCAAATAGCTGCAGGTGAATGCTCTAAAAAGCTGAAAATAGCTAAAAAAAAACCCCCAGAATCTATTCTAATTTTTTTTTTTTTTGCTATGAACATTTCTTTGAAATAAAATGGCTTGAAGTTATTACAAAGTAGGTTTAGATTGAATATCAGGAAAAATATCTTCACTGTGAGAACAGTGAGGCTATGGAACAGATTCCACAACATCCTTAGGCAGTCTCTATCCTTGCAGAGCTCTACTCAAGACCGTACCTGTGCTCTGCTATCTTATTTTCCATGTATCATGCTGTTGGTGGTTGCTGCATGGGGCTGGGAAGGATTTTTTCCCCCCCACTCCTGTTGCTATATGTGTCAGGTAGGAAGGGGGTTGGGTGGTTCTACTTCCTTGGAGGCAGTGGGTGTTGGCAGCAGCCAAGGTTGAGGATTTTGACTCGGGTATGCCAGGGCTCCTGCTGAGACTTCAACCTGGAGGTTCCTGGCTGGAGGGTCTTTCCCCCTCTGCTCAGGGTCTGCCTGGTTGCCATATTTGGGTTCATGAAGGAATAGTTTCCCATGATCAGATTGGTACAGACTGGGGGCTTTTGCTTTCCACTGTAGTGGGGCGCATGGCCCTCTTCCTTGGATCTCTCAGGCATATTTAGCAACCCTCACAGCAGCATGACATTGGCCATTGCTGTTCCCCTGCCTTACTTATGGCAGGTTATTATGTTATGCCTTCTGGTTGTGTCAGAGTTGACTGTGTTAGACAATGGATTTGTATAGGATGGTTTGGATAGGGATGATCCTGTCTCTGATAGGGGTTTGAATTAGATGACCTCTGAAGGTCCCTTGCAGCCCAACTTCTCTGTGATTCTAAACATCTCTCCCCTCCCATTTCCTTTACTCCAATAGGATTTCAGTGCAAGAACAGAAGATATAGCTATCTGGATAGATTGGGGTATATCTTTTTTGAAGAAGTGATGTTTTTGAAGTCACAAAAACCCCTTCTAAGACATTAGAACTGGAGAGTACTTTACTGTTATGCTAATTTACCCTTTTAGATTTCTATTCAATCTGATCTCTGACTGGGATTTAAATATTTCTAAACTCTTCCAGGGCCAGATTCTGCTCCTGTTCACAGAGATTTAATTTACATCTTATTTCCATTGTCTGTAATGGAGCTACTGATCTCTCACCAATGTAAATCAGAACCGACTCCTCAGCCTTTGTACATCTGAGGAACTGCAGACAGCATGATAGTAAACATACTAACCAGTGGATCTTACATCAAGCATATTTCATTGAGGAGAATAATTTAAATAACTTTGGACTTGCACTATTGAGGGAAAAGATTATTTGTAGAAACTAAAACAGTTTTTGTAGCTTTCTCTTCTTGTGCTTTAAAATTATGTTCAGTCTTATTTGCTAAGTTGCAAGCCTGAGGCATTTAGTGAAGTGATATATTTATTAGCACCTTCTAAGGAGAGAGACGAATTTCTGTTAAGTTAAAGTTAAATCCAATGGTTCATGTGGGACATTACACACCTGAGTTGATATTTTGTAATTTTGCTTTTTGTAATAATATAGAGCATTAATACAATTTACACTAAAATGTCTCTTTAGAAGAAGTTTTAATATAATCCAACAATTTTCTTTAGAATCCATGGGACTACATCAAAAGCCTGATCCAATGCCCATTGAAGACTTCCATTGACTTCAATGGGCTTTCAATCAGACCCCAAAAGAGAAGCTTCTTGGAATGCTATTCATTTGCAAAGCTGAGCAAATATTCACAATGAATAAAGTCCACAAAAAAACTTTCTCCTGGTCTTGAAGCTCTCTCAGGAATTGTGATTTCCTCAAAAGCTCTTTTACAGCTTATTGCAAACATTCAATACTCAATATTCATGACTTGGACATGTCTCTTAGTTCTGATTTTTTAGAGAAGTCATATGTCTAAGTGTTATTTTTATTCCTGGAAGAGTTATGTAGTCACTTCTGGACCAAATCCTGATATGCACATTTTACAGGTCAGTTTCCAAGAATAATTTCTGCCACCATTCATATTACTAGAACTCAGCCAGTTAAATATTTTTAAAAAGTCAATGCACATGAATGGATGGTGCAGAGTTGAAGTGAATTTACTACCAAGTTCAAGAAAATATCCAGGGAACATATTTTTTCATGGTGTTTGCCCAGCTTTGTTTGTTAGTGATGTTACAGATAAAGTGTAGATGATTATTCTTTACCAAATCTTTACTGACTCATACCAATGTAAGTGTAACTTAGCTTGCAGGTAGTACATTAAAAAGCATTCTTAACACCAATTTGCATCTCATCTAGGTTAACACAGGCATGTTAGAAAGAATAAGCGAGGGCCACTGCCAGGAGAGACAGCTGGTACACTTATACCAAATCTGGGCATAGAAGAGGAGGTTGATCCAAATGCAGCAGTTTGCTCTGCAGTGGATTTGTGTTGTGGTGCACAGAGACAGTAGAAACAAACAAAATAGTGGAGCCAGAGCCAGTAATAAGAAGCTCTTTGGTTGAGGATTTGAGATACCCACAATGTGGCCTAGGTCAGGTATTTGTAGGATAATCAAGTACGAAAATGTGCTTCAATACTTTTTTCCCCAGGCCTTGTAAAGCCTGGCTATGGCCCTGGCAGAAAGTGTAAATATGTTATAACAAAAGAGTACAAAGCACAGAATAGAGCTCTGTCTGAGCACTCTATCATGCCTTGCGTGGTTCTGAAATAGCATACCGATCCCAAGTATTTTTCCCAGTTTTGCAAATTAAGGCCACTTGTTCAGTTTGGAACCTAAATATCAATAGAAAATAATAATAATATAATATAATATAATAATAATAGTATAATAATAATATAATAGAAAATAAGTCATGTTTGCATCACAGGCTTGAAAGCATTTATGGCCACATCTATATTAGTTATTTTCAAGGGATGCTGGTTATTTTAAAACACAAATGCAAACACACAGAAGTTACTGTGCTGTAGTAATATTTATGAGCAAGTGCCAACACTGTAAAATCCTGGCAACTTGGAAATCAATGAGAGCTTTGCCATTGATCTCCTTGGAGCCAGGATTGATGTTAAAGCTGTTGTTCAGATCAGTGAAGTTAAATTGTGTATAAAGGGTTTGTAGGACTATGATAAAGTCACAAGATCAAAAGCTCATCCTGAGCCTAGTGGTTGATCTGTTTTGAGTGTTTAAGGCATGCCAGTTTTGTAGCCAGTGGCACCCATAGTAGTGATTTGATTGGCATGTTGTCTGGCCATTTTTGACTCTCTAGGCTGAAGGCCCAGATAGCATAAGGTATAATGGTTGAGTGGTTGAAGCGCCTCTCAAAGGAACCAGAGATCTGAGTTTGAGTTTTACTTGAGACTTGTGCTACTAAATGGTACCTCTAGCTGATGTAGCTGGACTTTGGACAAGGCGTTTTAATGACTGCAGGACTGGACCCTGGGGCATGTCACAGCACAATTTGTGTTCTAATTACACTTGGTTTTAGGGGTCCCTTTAAGTGAGCCGGAAATGGAGAGAGGACTCCACTTTTACTGTTTTCAAATTCAGCTTGGTTCAGCGTTTAATAGAATTCTTCCTAGTCTGGTCTTATGGTAACTATTTCTTTAAATCTGGGAACATCGAGCACCTAATGTACTAGTGGCCATTTCATATTTGACTGCTTATAAGTACTTTTTGTTCCAATTATTATTCTCCTTACATTTTTCCTTTCATCCTGTTTTGAAGAGGGGGAGGACATGCAGCATCAGAGGAGTACCATTTAAAAGCAGATTTTGCCTTCAGGCAATGATTGTTTATCTTTGCAAATTATAATGTTGAGATCCTCCTGTCATTTTTGCTATACACTTTCATTTTAGATGGATTTGCCAGTGACTCACTGCAATGTGACTGAAACTAACTGCTCTGAAGCTGCTACTGTAACAGTGTTCTTTATGAAGACTAAGAAACTTAAACTGCAAGATATTCTTTGTGGGCAGATGCTTATTGAAATCAAAGGGGTTTTATGCAGATACAGATATCTTCCTGGATAGCTAGAACAGTTTTTATGTGCACTATGACAAAAATCCTACTGAAACAAAATACATATATTTATATTGCCTTAAAGTCCTGGCAAACAGTCAAACCCTAGGTATAAACATTACATTTGGAAGTTTGGGAGGTTAGATTGGGTAAAAAATGGCCTCCCAAACTAACTCAGTGACTCCTCACTTGAATCCTCTTCTTTGCAAATCAATTGCAGAACAGTACAGTCATTCCCAGGATCCCATCTACAGTCACACAGCTTACTTTAAATTGCATGATTGTAGATAAGGCACTGGCTCTACAAATATTCACCGCTGTCAAGAACCTGATCTCTAAGTAAGTTGCGGGGTGGGTTGGGTTGGGGTGGGGGCTAGTAGGTCTGTGGGGGGAAGGGGCTAGTCAGGATCAGTGGTGCTAATGGGTCTGGAGGCGGGGTATTGGGAGGATTGGGGAGCCAGCAGGTCGTCTTATCCCAACCCCACTCCTGGATCCCATTAACCCCTTTGTGGACCTTCTAGCTCCCTGATCACCACCCCACTCCCATGGCAGAGCTGCTATCCCCTCATTCCTGCCCACCCCTCTCTCCACCCTGACTTACTTAGATTGGGCTCCCTGCGAATGTCTTTAACACTGGCATCAGGGGTGGTTTGGCAGGATCAGAGGCTAATGGATCAGGGTGGGAGGAGCTGGCAGGATCAGGAAGGCTAGTAGGTATGTGGGGGGTGCCTGGTGCCTCTACATAGGTGGTTGTCCCCCTGGTGGGATTGGGGGAAGGGGGTTGTTGAGGGGCTAAGAATAACCTGGTTGCATAGGGGGTGGGTAGGAAAGGTGCAGCCCTGGGGCTGGGGTGAGGGGTTTGGCTTTTCCAGCCCCAGGCTCCATTCAGAATGTGTATGCATATTCAGTAGATCAGTCTAACTATGCCTTATCTAACTGTAGTACACCTCAGGGGAAATTGGGTTGGCCATTCCTTGACCAATTTAATCTTTGGGGAACGTTTATATCAGGGTGGGCAATCACTTGGCCCTGGGGCCACACAGGGAGTTTTGACAAGTTGTCATGGGCTGGGTCAGCACCTCAGGCCCTGCCACCACAACTCGCCAAAACTCCCTATCCAGGGCCACAGGTGGGCAGAGAGTGGTGTTTGGGAGAGAGACGGGGGTGAAGCCAGGATCATGTACAGTGGCCCCGACCTGTGCGGCAGGGGGGGAAGGGAGTCATGGGGGGAAGGTGTGTGTGTCTGTGTGTCTGTGCAGGGGGATGCCTGGGTGCTAGGTCCCAGAAGCCAGCAGGGGAGTGAGGGGATGGAGGAGAGGCCAGGAGGCACATGAAGCAGAGCTTGCCTGAGCAGTGTGTGGTTCATGGCTGTCCCTGTGGTGCTATGTATGGGGCTGAGCCCCAGCCCATTTGGGTTGGCAGAGTGGGGGAGAGGCAGCTGGGAAATGGAGCCAGAGCCCTGAGTGCTGGGGCAGGAGTCACCCAGCTGAAGCTTCCTCCTGGTCAGGAGCAGCACAGCAGGAGCAGGAGGAGGAGCTGCTGGAGGCACAGGGACTGGAGCAGCACCCACTGGAAGCTGTGCATGGTGGCTGGGGCTGGTCCAGGCCAGAGGTCATGGGCTGGAGCATGGCACGGGCTGCCCTGGGCTGGGTTTGGCACTATGCGGTGCACTGCAGCGGTAGCTGTGGGCCGGATTCAATCTGCTGGCAGATCTAGCCCACAGTCCGTATTTTGCCCACCCATGGTCTCTACAGTTTGGCACTTTGGCACTTAAATAGTCTTAACTAGGGATATAAGTGTAGGATCAGCACATGGGTGAACCAAGTTAGATCAGGTAGTCATTTTTTTGCCTGATATAACCTTTTAAACCTCTAAGTATATGTACATAGTCAGATTGCAATTTAAATGTAAAATGGATGTTTAGTCCTTCACATGTTAAATGCAAGAAGAAGAAGAAGAAAATGTAATCTTTAGCTTTGGATTGCCCTACTGTTTGCTAGTGTGCATCATAGGATCACAGTAAAGTAGAACTCTTGTGTAGAACTCAGTCTATTTCTCCCATGCTTTCTCACCCTGAATTTAGGTTAACATGGTCTCTGTTGTTTAAACACATTGCTCTGTGTGTCCTACATTTGTTGTTTGTATGACATCATGGTCAGATAAACTCATACCATCTTGTAATTTACTTTGGTTTTGTATATGGTGGTAAATTACACTGCAGCCAGGAAAGGACAGATGCGTAACTATTTCAGGGTAGGTCAAGCAATAGGTGGCAATTAATTTGCTTTGCCGATAAGTGGAAGGGCAGAAGGTAAGAGCTATTCTGCCTTTAGCTTATACTTATATTAATTGAGTTTTACCCTGCTATGCCAGTAGATTGAGTAAAGTTAGGGGTTCATGTTATTCATCTATACTTTTTAACACTGGTGTAATGATATTATCTGTTTATGTCCTCAATGTTGCATTGCTATTCTATATTGAATTACAATGAGTGTTTTATATGGCATTCTCATTCAATGTGAAAGACTTGTCACAGCCGGCCTTAGGGAAAAGGGTGCCCTGGGCAAACTTGTATTTTGGCACTTCCCCCGCCCCCAATCCTGTTTCAGAAATAAAGCTGTAATCTCAAAAGTTTTTTTTCATAATTTACTACAAAAAATACAAAAGAGGAAATGACACAAAATTCAGTTCAATTAAACTCAAATAATAAATGATATAATAAAAAGTAACATTATAGCAGTGACAAATAAACTAAATGTTAATTTAAACACTAATATATAACAAAAATAAAAAACTTCGTGTTAACTAAGATTCCAAGACTCAGAAGATGACTCTGCATGCCTTTGCTGCCACAGACTGTTGTTGCTTGTGGCAGGTCTATATTTTGAGCCACAGCCCACTCAATAGACAAGATGGCTAGCAAAGATAGGCTGTCATCTCCCATGGTTGATCACAAATATGTTTTGATAAGCTTCAACTTCGAGAAGCTTCATTCACTGCTTGCTATGGGCATGGCTAACAGGATCCTGAATGCTATCCATGTGTTTGGGAACTTGTCATGAAGTTAATTGTTGTAAATAAATTATAGAACTTCTTGAGGAGCACTACAGTCCGTTGGGAGTAGACTTTGGGGTTAGCCAAGTTCTTTACAGAGGTTGATGCCGTTAATGTCGGAGCTCTCTCCGTATGTCAACGCTTCTTCAAAGTTTCTTTGTCAGGGAGTTGCATCATGTTATGTAGAAAGTCCCAACATTTCTCATGTTGATTAATTTGCTCAAACTGTTCTTCCACAGACAGGCTCACTGTGTCTATAAGCTGGTTGAAAAATTCAAGTGTGAACATGACTCCTGGATTGTTAACTGTTTCAAATTCACATTCATAGCTTCATTGAAACTTTTTATGATAAACGCTTGGGGCCAGTTTAAACATTAGAGCAACACCAAGATTGTGCAATTATCCTGTTTTATCCTTTGCTGTGCTTTGCTTCAGGATATTGAAAGAATTGAAATGACTTAGGCTACTTTTCATGTTGCATGATAATCTGAGACACGTGCTTTCAATCATTCAACTGCTAGGGAAGATTTTGGATTCAAGTCAAAGACCTTGCAGCATAAACAGAAAACATTGTCAGTGGACTCTGAGTAGAACACCCAGCTACCCTTCAGAACTGTTGTTTTCAAGGTTTTCATATAAAAAAAATCATAGAAAAAATGGGAATTCCGCTCATCCGCAGGAAAATGCATGCTTTTTTTTACTCTTAGTGGATCATTGGTCACTAGCAGATCTAATATTTTGAGGGTTAGATTAGGCTATAAAGCAGGATCAGAAATGGCATTGCCAATGACTATAATGGGAATAATTTCACACTATGACTAGTGGTATTATCATTATTCTGGTCCTGATGAAGAATTTCCATTTCATTTTGGGTCTCTTTGTTTCTCTTGCAATGATACCTGGAAGTTGAATTGTGGATCATCTATGCATTTTTCATCTGATGTCTCCTCTGTGACTGTCTTGCTACTACGGTAGTCTGTTGTTAACAGATTTCAAGTATTTTTTCATTGCATGTGCATCTTTTTGTTTCCTGTTCTGCACCCATGACATCCTCTTTGTAGGTACTTGTAACATTTTCTTTCCTTCTAAGTTTTGTGGCTGGTAAAAATAAAAGTAGTATCCTGGCACATGCTTGCATACCCTGGCACATGCTTGGACACCCAAAACAAATGCCCCAGCTCTGGCTTTCCTCCTGCTGCTACACCCTGCCCCTGTGGGGGGTGGGGGGAGCAGCTCTGGTATATATTAGAGGAGCGTATTTTTATGAAACAAGGATGTAGTAATACTGGGTTTACACGTGTGTGTGTGTGTGTGTGTGACATCAGCGTTTATGCAGCTTTTCAGTTTTGTACTCTGGTAAGTTGGCAGCAGTGGTGATCCCTCATGGTCAAGGATGATCACATCCATGGGTCAGGATAGTATGTTACTGCAATAAGTACATTGGGCTAGGAATCTGATTTTAGTTTTCTGAGTTTTAAAAAAATCTGCTGTAATGGAATGGAAATTTGTGAGAACTAAACATTTGAGGTTTCAGTTCTAAATATTATGGCTGATTAGTGGAGATCCTGGTTTTCTCTGATTAAAAATATCCAAACCCCTGCCCTCTCCAAAATCCATATTTTTCCATGATTAAAACAAAACACCACTACATATCCTTTTAAAAATATTTTTTATATTTTATCTGATTTTTTTTTTTATCAGAAAATTTTGGATTTTTCTTTATCAGAGAATACCAAGATCCCTGCTGATTAGCTGCCTGAAGCTGGAGTTCAGATTAGAAATCCAAATTAAATCATAGTAGATAACCATATTTAGGTGTAAGGGGAAGGAGATACATAAATGCCACTGAAATTACTTTCTCAAAGAATACATAGAATAATCTCCCACTCCCCACACCTTTTACCTGGATATTTTTTAATTGTTCCATCACTAAATATACAATACTTTTGGGGTACAATTCTGCAGTCTTTGGCTATGGGATACCTGTTAATACTAATGACACTTTTGCATGTGGATAGGTTCTGGAATATTACCTTCTCAGATGTTAGTATATGCATCAATCAACAGTAATGCGTTATTATTTTTTTGAGTGGCCGCACATCATTGGAGATGTTCTAGAAATTCTTATTGCTATATTGACAAAAGTATTATAACTTACTTTTTGAACTTGCTCATTATTCCTGTTTCATTTTTCTTGATATCATGGACCATCTTTTGAAGTTTCCTATAAGAAATCGAAGGAAACCATATGAAAATTGCATGATATGGTTGATCAGAGGATGAACAAAAGTATACATAAAATATTGAGAATTATTCTCCTTCCAATACAACCTGAATTTAAACACTCTTAGCGCTTGCTTACTAAATTGTTCACTTGTTATTTGTGTGTATAGTTTCTCTTTTTTGACATTTTGTGAAAGATTTATCTTTTCACTTGGTCTGCTTTGGTGCATATTAAGCAGTGCATTCAAAGCACGTTGCACTGCTGCAGCCAGCAAGCAACAAGGAAGTTGCTTGGGTTAAAGTGAAATATTCTGCTCCATAAGGAAACATTTTAGAATGGGATTTACAATTTCCTGTCACTAATGTGGTAGTGCTTTTGGGTTTCTAATTGACACAAATGGTTTAGACCAGGGGTTGTCAACCAGGGGTATGCGGGCTGGTCCAAGGGGCATGCATGGGTGGGCGGGGATGAAGTGCTGCTGCCTCCCAGGAGCAGGGCTAGGGCAGGACAAGGGTAGTGGTGCTCTTCTGTGGATCTGGAAAGTTTGCACATAACTGATGTCACGCACCAACACAGTGAGCTTCCCTGCCCAGCAGAAGGGCGCTACTGCCCTCACCCCAGCCCAGTGAGCTTCTGGGAAGCAGCAGCACTCCATCCCCACCTCCCTGCTGAGCATCTGGCCGTACACCCCTCCCCCCTGCTTGGCATCCAGCTGTGTGCTATCCCCGCCCCTCCCCCCCACTCAGTCCCCAGCTACTGACGGTACTTAGACTAAAAAAGGTTGAAAACCCCTGGTTTAGACCAGTATTTACTACTTTGTACTGTGCTCCTCTTTATTAAAACAGAAAAAGTAATAATAAAAAAGTGACCTCCTTCCTGAAATCCCCTTTTTCGCCACTCCCAAACATGTAGTAGTCCTTCTGGGAAGTCATGATCTTGGGCTGACAGCTGATAATTTAGATTATGGGTACATGATTTGATATCTGGGACAAAAGCATCTTTGTATTTTGCTGAATTAACATCCTTGACTTTAGAAGGAGTATACATGTGGGTAAGGGGATCTGAACTTGGCTCCTAATTTCTATTTGATCAGTTTAGAGCTTGGCTTCATTTTTTTTAAAGGAAAAGGCAACCAGGGTGGCTCCAAGGACATATAATTATTTCTTTGTAAAAATACTGGTTTTATAAAAATCATAGAAATTAAGGGCTGAAAGGGACCTCAAAAGATCATAGAGTCCAACCCCTCTGCTCTGGACAAAAATACTGCTGAGATCAAATGATCCCAGCAAAATTTCTGCCTAGTTTCCTTTTGAAGACTTCCAAGGTTGGGGATTGTACCCCCTCCTTCAGAAGTGTGTTCCAGATTCTGGTCACCCTTATTGTAAAGATCTTCCTTACATCCAGCCTGAAACCATCCTTGAGCAGTTTATGGCTGTTGCTCCTTGTCCTCCCTTGGGGCACCCTAGTGCATAATTTTTCTCCCAGCTTCTAATATTCACTCCTTACATTCTTATAAACGACTACCAAGTCCCCCCTCAGTCGACTCTTCCCCAGGCTGAACAGTCCCAGATCTCTTGGTCTTTTCTCATTTTGTAAGAAACAATGTTGTAAATGTAATAAGGAAATTAAGGGTAGTATACATTCATATAGAGAGACCATTTTATTTAGTTTTCATTGTTTTTTCCCCCCCAGGGTAGTCAGTCAAGTGAAAAATTGAACTATGCTCAATTTGTCTGATGATTTTATCACAACCAAAAAAGAAAAAATATGCTTTAAAAATGGACTTTCAAACTCCTGCCAAACAATCTTCATTATACATTTTCCACCCCATTCTACATTTCGTTTCACCTTCTTTTATCTCCAAAGCAAAATGATTCCTATTAGGAAGTTGTTGGAGGTTTTGTTTTACTAAGACCAATTAAAATGGCATTCTACTAATACCTGTTTCTAAAAGCTTTATAATATGGAAGCAGTGTCCCCTCTAAGCTGCACAGGTGCACTCATGCTGCGCTGCCAGGTGTGCCTGCGCAGCTGTGCTTGCTGCACAACTTGGAACGCTGTCTGGAAGTCTTACTCTTCAGAGAAGTACTGAAAGCAGAGTATTAGCTGAACGTTTCTACAATGCAATGTAACTTTCAGGAACTTCTGGCTTTTCTTAAAATGATTAAAATCATTTTCAAAGAAATCAGAATTAGCTCAGACCAAAAACCAAAACAAAGCAAGTAAAACAAAACAAAAACAACTGAAAAGTA
This sequence comes from Crocodylus porosus, assembly GCF_001723895.1. Lineage (NCBI taxonomy): Eukaryota > Metazoa > Chordata > Crocodylia > Crocodylidae > Crocodylus > Crocodylus porosus. The sequence continues at coordinate 28,829,982 of NW_017728951.1, read as the reverse complement.
AAAGAATTTGTCTATGCCATGTGAGTTTGGGTGTGGGTATGGCTATGCAATTATTGTGTGCCTGTGTCTTGGTTAGGAAACTGAGCTTAAACTAATTTTTTTCCCAAGCTTTGCGCTGCAAATCAGTGACAGCTAATCCATATGTGCTTCTCATCTGTGAAATTGGAAGAATAGTACTTAGACTACTGACTTAACAGGAGAGTTGAGAGCCTCCGTTGAATAATATTAAGTATTTTGGGATATCAAAGTGAAAAACAGTATGTAAAGAGTTTAGTTGTTTTTTGTTATCAGCATGACCCTTGTGTGCTGAGTAGAGGTCTTGAGCTTCTTTTCATTAATTGTGACTGTTGGACGTTCTGCAATTTTGAAAATCGACCTATTTATTCAGGTGACTAAAATATGGCTTTAGATGCCTTATATGGGTATATGCTCCCCTACTGGAGACTGTATACTAAATAAGGTGAACCTTGCATTACATCAAGTATGGCAAATCTCATGTTTCTGAATTGTTGTCTTCACTTTTATCTTACTCCTAATTAGCAAATAACTTAATCTTACTTTTCAGGTCCTCATCTGAAGAGGAAACCAGGGGAATAACTCTGTTCAATGAATCCAGAACACAATTTACAATGATTAAATAAAAGGCTGTCCTGCTGGTGGCCTGTGTGTTGCATCCGGCCCATAAAGGGTTAATATGCAGTTTATAGTCTTCCATCCAGCTACCGCTACCCCCATAGCTCTGGTTGCTGCAGTGGCAGGGTCTCTGGAACAGGACAGCATGGTGGGAAGCACCAATGTAGTGGGGCCCAAGGCCCAAGAATTGTGTGGTGGGCGGCCTCCAGCCTCTTTGAAGTTGGACAGCCTGATTTTAATATTTCAGTGTTTCTGAAACCACATATGATCAGGTTTAAATATACAGAATAAAGCCAAATATAATTGTTGAAATATTCAGTTCAGCTGGTCCAAAATCCTGGATGCTTATCTGAAATAGCTATTGCTATTGCATTTGCTAATCTGGAATTAACATCCCAGACCAGACTCTTTGATGAGATTTTTGCAAATTTTGTTTCTTGTCATGCTCGAAATGCCTTGAATAGTTGTTTTGAAGAAATTTGGATTTTTGCTTTTAGCCCTACCTGGATCCTGAAATGCCTCTAATTGAAAAATAATTAGGAGAAAAAAAAATAAAATAAAAAAATCAAAGCATTAAATGATTTAGTTTTAATTTTGGAGAATATTTCTTTGCAGAGGATGTTTTTCTTGCAGATGGGCTTGCCAGTCTTTAATCAGAATCAGCATGTAAGCACCAGCTATTTATTGTTCCTTAGAGATATATGCAAACTGAAGTTCAAGTCAACTGTAGATCTGCATTGCATATGGAGATTCTGTCATTCATGAATCTTTGTACTGGCAAAATTAAAGCTTTACTTTGAAAAATTCTGCTTTTTGCATGACTCATTTTGCTTCGTATAGTCACGGACAAAATTACTTCCAGCTGCCAGTTCTCAGGATGTGATCACTGTTATGAGCAGGTTAAAGTTGATCATTGTGACATCATATTTGCATTGAATTACACTGATATTTAAATGAGAAATCTTTCCCCTGCTTATTTCCTGCAAATAGGTTGGAAATAAGTGTGTACATTCAGGTTAAAGCTGAATTCAAAAGTGGCAGGATATGCAATTTCTTATTCTTGCTGTATAACTGGATTTAAGCCTATATAATTTTAGAATTTCACAAATTAATTTTCAGAGATCTTAACCATGTTTTTGCTTCTTTCTTTTCTTTCTTTTCTCAGAACCCATGCTTTACTAGGGCTGTAGCAAAATCAGATGCTGCTGCTTTAAACTTCCTTCTTCACAGAGTTGTAAAGTGGGGCTCCATTACCAGCTAATAATTAACTGCTTGAGATTCCTGAATGTATGTTTTTAACATCATCTATATTTGCCAATATTGCTGATGTCTAAAGGGACGGCAGTCAGAGTAATTCAGGTACATGTTGCATTCCAGCTGGCAAAATTTTAATTAAAAGGCCAAACTAGAGAACTCAGAACACTGAGTATCTCTTTGTTCAAAGTTGATTATGGGTTTGTTATTTAAAGCCAGGCTTGCAGATAAAGATGAAGGCATTCTCTGCTCTATTATTCTTTATCTGAAAACATTTGTGAGAAGTAGGTAGCTGATTGGGATCTTATCCAAAGCCTGTTGACCTCAGTGTACCTTGCATTGGCCTCTGGAGCATAGCCTTTTTTCATGTAGGAACCTCTTTTGCAAAGCTTTGGATTTCTGATAAAGAGATATTTTAAAATTCTCCAATCTTCAGGGAATGTGCCACCAAAGATTCTCCGCCGAATGTGTCCTCTGCCTCCATTCCCCATTTTGTGCCTTGTTTCACAGTGTCTGTGGTACTGGAACAGCTACTGAATTCATCCATCCAGAACAGCCTAGCATAATGTCAGGATTTGATTCCATGCTTCCTATAGCCTGATCAATAGATGGTTATTCTCATCTTTGAATTTTCTTCCCTTAATTGGCATTTGAAAGGCAGTGACTTTATATCTTCATTATTCTCTAATGGTGCCAAACTCCCTGCTTATGCCCCAAAAGGAATGACAATAAGTTACCTCATTTGGCAACATTGTGCATATTTACACATGCATTATTGCACTGTAGTTAGTGTGCATTTAGTTTAGTACTTATAATAACAGGTACTAACTAAATGCAAAGTAACTGGTGCTACTGCGTAATAGCACCGGTGCACGCCTTTAAGTGACATTAGTGCACTGTAGACTAATTCTACTGCATATTAGCATGTCATGGCAAAAGCCATGCTATTGCACTAATGCACAGTAGAATTAGTCTACTGTCCATTTTGCATCTTGTGCAGATGTGCCCATTATTTCCTTTTCTATCAACTCTGTGTTTATGAATTACTTGCTGGGCCCTAAATCTCAAAAGTACAATTATTGACTTATATAAAATACGAATTTCTTTCTAGGTGAAATAATTAAAAAGTTGAGTTAACATAAATAAAGCAGCACCCTTTCCCTTTGCTTATTTCCAGTCAGGTGTCTCCAAACATAGCAGAAGAAATACTGAATGAGAGAATATTGGCTAGCTCCACCCTAGTTTTTATCCTTAATGTCTGGGCAGCTGTTTCTATGTTCAAAACACTCAAACATATGCTAATACACTTCGATACTCTTTTAACATGGTAAGATCTACTTAATTTTGTGGTTTACAAAAAGAATAGAGGGGTAGACAGCAAGATGGCAAGCAACTGACTTACCAAAGACCATCATTACAAAACGCTAGCAAAGACAAAACTAGATCCAGGTATCTTGATTTACAATCCTACCCTGGTACTGTGCATCATGTTGCTTCTCAGAAGATCATAGTCTACCTGACCAAAACAGTAAAAATGCAGGAGAAGAAAGGGATTCATTTATGAAGTGGAGAGTTTGAGATGAGACATAGAAGTAATGTGCCTGTGCAGAGCTCTGCTTAGGGGAAAGATGGTAAAAAATAACAGCAGGGCAGATGTCATAGATTCCTAGATGCTAGGGTCGGAAGGGACCTCAACAGATCATCGAATCTGACCCTCTGCCCTGGGCAGGAAAGAGTGCTGGGGTCAGATGACCCCAGCCAGATGCCTATCCAGCCTTCTCTTAAAGACCCCCCGGGTAGAGGAGAGCACCGCCTCCCTTGGAAACCCATTCCAAACTTTGGCCACCCTTACTGTGGACAAGTTTTTTCTGATGTCTAGCCTAAATCTGCTCTCCGTGAGTTTGTGACCATTGTTTCTTGTTACCTGAAGGAGTGCCCTAGTGAATAGAGCATCTCCAATACCTTGCCGTGCCCCCTCTAATGAATTTTTAGGTGGCCACAGATTACCTCTCAACCTTCTCTTGCAGAGGCTGAAGAGGTCCAGGTCCCTCAGTCTCTCCTCATAGGGCTTGGCCTGTAAACCCTTAGCCATGTGAGTGGTCCCTGTCTGGACCCTCTCAAGGCTATCCACATCCTTCTTAAAGTACAGCGCCCAAAACTGGACACAGTACTCCAACTGCAGTCTGTCCAATGCCGCATAAAGGGGAAGCATCATCCCCTTGGTTCTATTTGTCATGCAGCTGGTGCAGTTAGCTTTGCTGATGATTTTGTCACACAGACAACTTATGTTCATCTTGGAGTCCACTATGACTCTGAGATTGCTTTCTGCTTCTGTGCTGCTGAGAGGGTCATTTCCTAGTCAGTAGGTGTGCTGGATATTTTTACGCCCTAGGTATAGCACTCTGCACTTGTGCGTGTTGTACTGCATCCTGTTGTGTTCTGCCCACTTTTCCAACCTGTCCAGGTTTTCCTGCAATCGTTTCCTACCCTCCATAGTGTGCACTTCACCCCACAAACTAGTATCATCTGCAAACTTAGACAGAGTACACTTCACACTCACATCCAAGTCACCGATGAAGACATTGAAGAGTACAGGTCCAAGTCCTGTGGGACCCCAGTACCCACATCCTTCCAGGTCAATACTGACCTGTCTACTACCACTTTCTGCATGTGACCCTTAAGCCAATTTGCCACCTACCAGACTGTGTAAACGTCTGTCACAACTCTTAATTTATTTACGAGAACGGGATGAGATACCATATCAAAGGCCTTCCTAAAATCCAGGAAAATGACATCCACCTCTACTCCTGCATCTAAGTGTTTTGTGACCTGGTCATAAAACAAAACCAGGTTAGTTAGGTATGATCTACCTGCTATGAATCTATGCTGGTTGCCCTGCTGCATTATTTTTCCAGCTGGACTCCCACAAATACAATCCTTAATCTTTTCAAAGACTTTTCCAAGGGTGGATGTGAGACTGACTGGCCTATAATTACTCAGATCTTCCTTCCTCCCCTTCTTGAAAAGAGGGATGACTTTGACCCTTTTCCAGTCTTCTGGGACCTGGCACAAGTGCCACGAGTGCTCAAACAGCTGTGCCAATGGTTCTGCTATGACACTGGCCAATTCCTTCAGCACTTTCAGATGCAGCTTAGCTGGGCCTGCTAACTTGAACGCATCCAGTCCATCCAAGTGACTCTGCACCAAGTCAGCGACAACAGTTGGTAGGCTGGTGTCCTTCTGATGCCCATCTAAGAACCTGTTAGGGGATTTATCTTGACCCTTGTTCAACAACACAGAGGCAAAAAACTGAAGAGCTCAGCTCATTGAAGAGCTCAGGCTTGTCCCACCTGTCTGTCACTAATTGCTTCTGCTTGTTCAGTAGGCGTCCTATGCTGCCCTCTGCCTTCCTTTTACTCCCTACATACCTAAAAAAAAGACTTCTTGTTGTCTTTAATTTGTGTTGCCAGCCTCAGCTCTATAGTTGCCTTGGTCTTTCTAACTGCCTCCCTATAAGTGCGGGCCAAGTAGGTATTCTCCTCCTTGGTAGCTTCCCCCTGCTTCCACCACTTATATGCCTCCATTTTTTTTTAGCCTTTTAGGCTCCCCTGGATTTTTATGTTTAGCCAAGGAAGTTTTTGGTCCCTTTTCCCCCTTTCCCTCGCGCTGGGATCGTCTTCCTCTGTTCCTGAAGGCTCGCTTCCTTTAGAAATGACCACCCTTCCTCGAATCCCATCTCACCAATGCTCCTATCCTGCAGTGTGTCATTAACTAAACTGAGCCCACTGAAGTTAGCCTTCCTAAAATCAAGCACTTCCACCCTACTAGTTATCTTGCCCACTCTATGCTGTATGGTGAATTCAGTTGATTGGTGGTCACTGTCCCCAAGGTGACCATTAATCTGCAGTTCCCCTACCAGGTCCTCCCCCGTAGCCATCACCAAGTCCAGTAAGGCATTCCCCCTAGGGGGACGGTATACCTCCTGCATTAAGTAAAGGTCCTTGACACAGGTTAAGATTTGGCTGAGGGTTAAAAAACTACATGAACAGTTGGATTTGGCTGATTGCTTCTCCCAGAAGATGTAAGGGTAGCAGATGTCATTTCCATCTGAAGGTTGGTTATCTACTGTGGTCTAATTCTAATTTTATTTCTAAGGCACTGAAGAGCCATCTTATTTCACTCTTCTTGAGTCCCTGAAAAACCATTAACAAGTAATGTTAGATATGCTTTACCTTGGCTTTAAGACTACATCATAAAAAGCAGCAGGCAGGAAGAGGACCTACCCACTTCTTGTAGCAATGGTTTTTCAGACCTTATGTAACATAAAAGAGTATTATGTTTCAGGTTCCTAAACACCACTTAAGTATCTTTAGCAGTGAAATAAGATTTGGGTCCTTGTGTCCCACAGCCTTTCTTATACGTTTGTTCTTAAAAAGAGAGATACTATTCTGCCACAGGGAACTCATTTTTCCATTTCTTCTTTTATGACATATACTATATAGAATAGTATTTTCCAAGTGGATGATGAGAAGAAAGGTGTAACTAGCTAGGATGTGTATGAATAGGGTGGCCACCAGTTCCTAATTGGGCCAGGACAGTCCCAAAATGGAAAGTCCTGGTCCCAGGCTGAATGACTCCAGGACAGCATTTGTCCCAGATTCCCTGTTCAATGGAAAGATGGTGATGGGGGGAGTGATGCCAAGCCCAGGTTTGGTGGCGGTGGCGGCCAGGAGGTTACAGAGGTAGCAGTAAGCAGGGCTGGAGCTAGCTGGACACAGGACACCTCTGGAGCAAGGTTTGTGGTGCAACCTGTCCCTGGCATGTGGGGCACTACCCCCTGCCTCTGTGGTGCTGGAGGGGCTGCTGCTGTCCACTTGCCCCTATTGTTCTTTGACTGCTTGGGTAGGCTGCACGGGGGCTGTGGGTGACCCGTTCTCTTGGGCTTCTGGTGGCAGTGATAGTGTGGGGGGAGGGGAAGGGAGAAGGTGGAAGGAATACATTTTCCCTCCCTTGTGGGCTTGGGGTATGGGTAATGGGGATGCACCACCCCACCCCCTGCTTGGCTGCTGGCCTCGTGTCTTGATTTTGCATTTTGAAAAGGCGGTCATCCTGCATGTAGCAGGCTGAAAAGCTGTAAGGAAAGAGGGGCAGAAGACAAATCAATCTCATGGGCCCTGTGTAAATAGTCTTTTCTTTAGCATCCACTCTCTGAAGTATGGTAGTAATCACTCTCAGTATGACACTTATTATGTTCTTAAGATTCATCATTGTAAATGTGCAGGATCCAGAAAGAGCTTGTTTGAGCTATGTAAATGTCCAGCTGTACCCAAGGACCACCCAGACTTCCCCCTAAGTTATTGCTGAGCATGTGAATAATAAGTGTGAAATGGAAATGATTTCCCTTATACACATCAACATTATTTCCTGTGGCACGTTATTCATGCACACAGTATGCTGAAAGACTGATACACAATGGTATACCTCTGGTATACAAACCATCTTTCAAATGCTTTCCACAGGTAAAATAAAAAGCCAGTGGTACATATGAGGAATTAGCTATGTAATATGTTTCCCAGGAAGTTTTGAAACAAGACCAAGAGTCCATTTGTTGAGAGAGAGGGAAGAGTGTTTCATTTTAGTGAGCTCTGTCTAATAAAGCAATACTTCCTTCAGCTACACAGTGGATGTAATCAGATCCTGTATCTTCTAGTATTAATAATTTGTTTGCATTTCAAAAATATACTGAGGCAGACAGCAGGGTTTTTGTGTGTGTCAGGGCAGTTGGTGTGTAAGGAGTTCCCAAGTTGCGCAAAAAATCTTTGCTCAAAATAGAGATGAGTGAAGTCAGAACTGGGTGTGGAGCTGATGAGGGAAATGTTTTTTTGGAGCAATTCCAACAGCAGAATCACTTATGGGAGTGGTAATGAAACTTAACAAAGCACAAAACATTAGACATGAATCACTGGCACAGGAAGGTATGTAATGGTGTTTCCAGGAATACTTTTTTATCTGTCAGGAATATTGTAAGAATATAAGACTCAAAAATCCCTGCCTCTAGAACTGGAATTTGCAGTGGTTGCTGAATTATCTGTTGTATTCCTGGAAAGATCCTAACTTTGAAAATAAAGCCAAATGAGTAACAGACAGCTATGTTTGTGGAATAGGCCCCAGGTTTCTAGTTACAAAGGCCACCATATTGAAGAGGGTCTGCTCTGAAGGGGAGAAACCTGTGCAGGTCCCAAGGGAGTCTGTGGAAGCTACTGTGAGGTTGGTATCAAACAAACTAAGTAGTCTGTCTCCTAAATTATATTATTATTTTTATTTTGCTATAACATTATGATCCAGTTTAAAATAACAGAAAAAGAGAGAGAGAAAAAAATATCACGGTAAGTGGGTCTCTCAACTACAAGATAATCCCTCTTTATTCCTGGGTTCAGCCTCCAATACTTCCCCAGCATAACTGCTTCTAACTGATCCTTTAAATTCTGCATGTAAAATGTCCCATATCTTAAAAATACAGAAACTGCTGGTGCTCACTTACAAATGCTATGTGCCCACATTGAAGGTGTCCCTCTACTGGCTTCTTAGAATAGCATATCCCTGTGCTTAAGTAGAAAACATATAATGAATGTATTTTTAGCCAAGCAACTATAATAGTTAAGGAACCTGAGGTGAAGTCACCAGAAATATATCACATTATCTACTTAATTGTGCCATTCTGGCATTGTGGTAACATCGGCATTGTCCTATGGGAGTTATTGGAATCAACTTTGTTTCAAGGACGCTGAATGCTTCCTTGGCATGTCAGAGAAGTGTGTCTGTGTTGGCGTATCAAAATAAATCTGTAAGCTACTTTGGAGTGAATGTTCTCTGCACTGAGACAAGAAGCGTATGCTTTTAAGAATTAAATATTTTATTGAAATATTGCATGATGCACAAACCAGAACTGTTTGATCTGCCAACTACAGTGCAAAACCCACCTTTCCAAAAAGGGGGATGAACTTATATGGCTGCAGCTACAACCTAGATCTTCTTACAAAAATGGTGGCTACTTTCCTTTAGCGAGGCTAGTGCCACGGGATGACATTTGACCTGCCATTTTGGGCACGATGTACATCCTTATAGGGACATGGGAACAGCAGCACATTTGCTTTCCCTTGTGCTATAGGAGAGGGTGGACAAATAAGGGACTTTTTGTTTACTCCCTCAACTCTGCTCAGTTTGCTTCCCCTGGAAGTGGGCAGTAGGAAGAGAGATTTAATAAAGGCAAATTGGGAATGAGAACTTGACATTTGCATAAACCATAAAGGTGGTACTGAAAAAAAGTCTAGTGGAAGACAGGAAAGAAGGGGAAATATAAGGGAAGTAGAAGAATAGAACGGAAGTTGTAGGAACATTATAAAATAAAATAAAAATAAAATAAGAAATCTGTAGCCATAATGAATTTAAATACAAATACAGGCAGTCCTTGACTTGCAACGTTTTGAGTTACAACGTTTCACACTTGTAACATTTATAAATTGACACCGTGTTTCAACTTTATGATGTCAGTTTAGACTTTACAACACTTCATCTGATGTGATGCCACACCAGCAAATGATTTTGCTGCATTGCTCATTTCCCTGGAGAACATCTCTTCAAACTTCCTCGGACACTTTCTTTAAGAAAGCAGACAAGACTCCAGAAAAAACTGCAGCCAGGACTCCTGAGAAGACTCCAGCCAAGAGCCCTTCAAAAAGTCCAGCAAAGTCACCTCAAAGAAGTCCTTCCAAATCAACATGATTGCTATTTCCAATATAAATACATTAATGTAGCTGTATTACTCATCTATAATTGATCGAGTACAAAATTTTGGGATATTTTTGGTGAAAATAGGGTGTTGGGCCCTGGTTCAGGAACCAATCCCCATTTATAACATTGTTTTGTATGGGAAAAATGGTTCCAAGTTGCAACGTTTCGACTTAAGACGCAGTTTTCAGGAACCAATTGTGTCGTAAGTCTGAGGACTGCCTGTACATAGATTGCAATGTGAAATGTTGCAGAAGAAAAAACATGCCAGGCCCCTTCTGCTGTTGTTCTTTACACAGAGAAGTCATTCCAACACTTCCTCTTCCAGCTGGTATTTATCTGTTTATTTTGGTTAGGCTTTCTATAAGCTTTTCAATTTTATAAACAAGTAGGCAGGTGAATAGTTAAGAAAGGTTTATTGTTCTTGGACAAAGGCAGAGAGCAGTTTTTGCCATGAATAAAGCTTACTTCCTCTGTAGAACAATTGTAAATGTTTTGCTTAAAACTTGGAAAAGTTTAAAGACTGCATGTCTCACCATCCTAACAAGCCAAGATCATGTGCCACCTCTGTCAGTGTGCTTCTGCCCAAATCATGGTCACAGATAGGTCTCTGTGCACAGGTACTGTTTTCAGTGAAACATCTGAATCCATGTTCATTTTTTTTTCCTTGATGAAGTAAATACAAAGCCCTTACTAGCTGCTGGTTTTCAACAGTCTAAAATGACCCTACTTTAAAATAATAGAAATAATAGAAGAGTCATGACAGACAAATGCACATGATAAACAGCAAAATAACAGACACCGTTATCAATTTTTCAAGACCTGAAGTTCAGTATAAGCCAAATTCAAATGTCCAAATGTGGCTGACCCTGAATTTCCCTCTTCAGGCTTCTTTCAGTTCTATTTGGGGTATGTCTATACTACAGCAGCAGTATGTCCTTGCAGGAATACTTCTGATTATGCCCTACCTATCTGCTCACAAGCTCCAAACCCTGAAGCACGCTTGTGCAGCCACGCTGGGGTCTTCCCCTTGCTCTCAAGACCTCAGTTTCCAAAAGACTTGAGAGCAGCTACTGGAGATAATCCTGGAACAGTGCCACTCAGGTAGTATATTTGGATTTGGAGCAGGTGGGTAGGGCATATAGGGAGTGTCCCTTATCTGATTATGCTGCCACTATTTTTTTAAGTATCCCTGTAGACTTCATCGAAGTGGCATTTTGGGGAAAGTATAAAATTCTGAAAATATTATCCTCTGATTTTACTATCTTGCCCATACTTCCACACTGTGCTATCTAGAATGTGAACACAGACTGTTGTTTGAAAAGAATTGTGCTTCAGTTTGGATCAAGGTCGTTACTATTCTATTAGGATTCCTCTGTGTGACTGTTGGACATGTCAAAATGCTGGCATGTAGCTACTGTGTGCATATGAAACTGGTTTCTTAAGATTCTCCTTGTTCATTGGGAGAGATCTGAAAGCTGTAAAGAGAGAGAGAAAGTGAAAGTCTATGCTAACTTTCAGGAAGAAATCAGACAGGCACCTAACCCTTTCCCATCTTTCAATAGAGGGGAAGCTGATATAACTTCCTCCCTTGCCTCCATTGCATTGATGGGATTTAGCAAAGGGAAGTGGAAATAAATCTTTGATTTTTGTCAGATTTTTTTTGTTTTGCTTCAATGCCACCATAGTCACCTCACTTTTAAATAACTTGCTATTCTGACAAAAAACACTGTGTACATTTTGCACCTTTGTTTACAGAGTATACACAATGGCCCAGAGAGGCTAAATATTGAATATATTTTATCTCTATGTGTCCCCTAGGTAATCTTGACAAACAGGCTGCTAGTCACACTTATACAAGTACTAACCTGAAATTTAAAGTTTCTCTATTTTGAAAATGTGGGCTCAAGTTTTAGTATGATGGCAAAGCAAGAGGTATTGCCAAAATCATCGAATTTGGTCAATAGCTAATGGTGTCCTTCTACTAATTTTCAAACAGAAAACCTAGTTCTCTTGGCAATGCTATATTACAACCTGCATATAAAAGCTAATTATTATAATATGCACAGTGTGACTAATGGAGTTGTACTCGTTTTGTCAATGGATGCTATGGTGTGAGAGAGTATTGTTTTTCCTGATGACAGCTTCCTACATTCTGAATTGGGATGGGAAGTTGTGTGTGCTTCAGCCAAGCAGAAATTGGCTGCTCCTTAGATGAAATGTTTGTGTGGTTTTTTTGGAAATCTACTGTATTCTGCTTAATGATTTCAAAGCAGCAGAATGAAATGAAAGGCATTAATGGTCACCTTACAACAAATATTAAACAAATCAAAACTCACTCAGCTCCAGGCTTACCTGAAGGACTAACATTACTATACTAAAGGGTATGGCAGAGCAGATATAATTGTTCAAAGGAGTTTGTATTGCTCTTCAAAAAAGGAAAGAAAAAAAAGGGAAGTACAAAGTCACTGGAGGGGAACCAATAAAGAAAATGCATAGTAGAGAGGTAGAGAATTATAACCTATTGAGCCTGACATCACTTTTAATCACAGTCCTACAGGCATTTTTGAATAATGACATAACCTTCCTCTCCTCCTTAAAGGTATGTGGGTTGAAAACATAGCATGACTCTATGAGGAAATAGAAAGTGATACAAAGAGTAAGGAGGCTAAAGGAAATAATCTGTTGTTCATAAATATTTTAAATGTTGTGTGTGAATTGAGCAATTGAAAATGAAGGATTAATATCACTGGTTTGAGATTGGCATAGCATGGACCCTAATAAACCTCTATTCTCTTGCTTTCTTGTTCCACTTCACTTTGAATCTGGCCTTGTCAATTTAGCCTCGGGCATTTAGCTCGGGCAGCAACTAAAAATCCATCCTGAATTATACAGAGGTATTGGATTTGGTAATATGTTTATGTTTAGGCACATCTTAAGCATTTTGCTACATTATGGTCCTGATATTGTAAACAAGAAAGAACTGAAATGAGACCTTCAAATTCCCTCATGATCTGAAACACCTGCAGCTTCTGCCTAAGTATAATGTTTTTTACAAAGTAATCAAGGTAGACTAATATATGAACCCTGAAAACACATAGCAGTTCCCCGTCCCTTAACAGATAAAATGTTTTGGTTTTATTGTGGGGTGTTTTTGTGAACAGAACAGTAAAGCTCGGTCTACATTAGAAAATGAATTATGTTTAAAAAAAGTCCTATTTTACTCCATCTTAAACTGAACATGTGTAGCTGGCTGTAGAAGCTATGCAAAATGATGGTCAGAATCCAGATCAAAAACCACACCTGATATCTGAAGTAACACATAGTGCAGCATTCAGATGAGGCACTAAACTGAGGTCCCCCTGGCCTATCCCCAGATGTTCTGTAAGTGAAAGTTATTGATTCTATATCCAAAGGGGAAAACCCCGCCTCAAATATTTTACTTCCAGCCAACATTCTCAATTTTGGTAAAGGGGTACAAATGGACAAGTAAGTCAGTGCTAGGAACGCTGAAAACAGGTGTCATAAAAACAATTGAACATATGACTTTTAGGCACTTTCTACAAGGCAAGATTCCTTACAAATCAGTTAAATTACATGCTCAGTAAAGTACTCCACAGCGTGAGTCAAATCAGTAGAATCTGGACTTCTGCATACTTAAGGAACATGCACGTAGCTGGATGCTAGGCATAGCTTAAATTTGTCTTTGACAGCCAGCTCCTTCCTTCCTTAGTGTCTGAATTGGATTCTTTGTCTTTCGTTCTTTTAGGCAGCACTGTCTTGTGTCATTGAGCTGGGAAAAGATTAGTTTTTTCTCTGGTCCTGGACTCAAGGAAATTTTTTTTTTAAATTTTCAGTAAGAATTGAGGCATAGGAACTAACTTTGCTCACCAGTTGCCCAAGTCAAATGACTACAAATTTGCCTGTAGTTGTCAATTATGGGATTGTGATGGGCTGACAACGATTAGCCCCAAGCCAATTTCCTAGTGTAGATAAGCCTTAATCAGTGCCAAAGAGGAGTGAATGTTATTTGCCTCTCTGGAAGAATGCCCTTTGTAACAAGTTTCAAATGCTTACCTGCCTGTGGTGTGGAGGTCAATCTTGATTCATAGATTTTTAAGACTAGAAGGCATTATTAAACCATCTAGTCTGGCCTCTGGCATACACAGTCCTTAGAATATCACCCTTTTGCCCCTGTATTGAACCCAATGAATGTATGTGGTGGTCTTATATCCAAATTGTAGCAGTATTGGTCCAGAGGAAAAAGGAATCAGGACTCATGGTAGAGGTAATATCTTTTATTAGACCAACAAGATTTTTGCAACAAAAAAACCCACCAACCCCCCCAAAACAAAAACAAAAAACAAAACAAAAATAACCCCCCCAAAAACAACCTCTCCACAGTACTTAAAAGAAAGGAAAGATTTTTTTCCCCCCTGAAAATCTTGTTGGTCTAATTAAAGACCACTGCCACTAGTCCTATTGTGGTCTTTTACTTTACTGCTTTGGGATGCATTTTCATTATTGCAAGAATGTTGTGTGTGGTGTTTTCATTGACCTTATAGATTTGCAGCATATCGCAGGAAGCTTCATTATAAGTACTCTGAAAAACAAGTGGCTATTCTGTGACGCCTGTAATGAATTTATTTTTACAGATTAGAAAAAAAGGTTGGCAGAACTTGCAGACTGCTGTTGGTTCTAAAGTCATTGAGCAGGGCTGAAGCAAACTATACAGTCACTCGTACCATTTGTGAGGTCCTTTAGCATTCTGCCAAACTCTATGAGAGTTCCCAAACAGCTAAATATGGCAATTCTGTCTCCTATTCAAGGGTAATTTTTCTGGAGTTTTCCACCTCTATTGCTAAGCACATATCAATAGCTCTGATACATGCTTTTTAAAAGAACATATCTAACACATTGCATTATACTGTAGAGTATTTAGAATATGAAAGATGGGGTATAAAACTAAATTGTGTCTTATTTTACAACTAATATTTTAACCACCACATAAAGCATTTAAGGAGAAACAATTACATTAATACATACATATTCCTTCATGTCTAACACTAGAGCTCTAATGAGCCATCTGCAGAAGTGAAAAGATTTTTTAAAATTGACTACCACGTTTAGTCTGTGGTCTATATTATCAGTGGTTTTGAAGCATTTTCATTAGACATGTAGGGCCTGTCCAGATGAGCACAGACACGTGGTATGTGGTGCTGCAGATAGGTCCGTACACACCACACATGCAGGCATTCTCAGCACTGCTACCTTGCAGTGCAGGGTTTTTTTGACCCCAGGACATCCCAGGGTCAAAAACCCCACGCTGAAAAAAAGCAGAGCGGCCCATACGGCAATAGCGTGTGCTGCCATAACCAGAACCTGGCCAGTCAGAGCTACAGTCTGGCTGCTGGCCAGGCTTTCTGCTGTGGAGGCTGCTAGGGCCAGCCTCTCCTACGCCACCTGGGATAACCTGCCATGTGCCAGAGCATGTGTGTGGCACAGGCAAGTTGTCCCTAGGGAAACAAACATCTGTGCTCGTCTGGACATGCCCATAAAGTATAGCTGGTTGGGAATTTCCCTGCCTACAGTTTTCATGAAGCAATGCCTAACAATGCAAAAATGCAGTCTAATATGAAAACTGGCTTCAGATGGAGCATTTCAAAAGGCAGTTCAAGAAACTGGAGAGAAGCATGTCCATGCTGTGAATGTAAAAATATTTTATTTCAGTAATAAATATCGAAACAAAAGCTTCCGTATTTCTGAATCAAATAGTTTTGGAGTATTCATTCTTCAACAATTGAAATTTCTTGAACTGAATCTTTTCATTTGGATTTAGAATGAAAACAATGGCTGAAATGTTGGAATTTCCTGCAGGATTGAAATGCCAAATTTCTCTCAGCTCTGTAAGAGGATTAACCAATGGGATTTTAACAAAGACGCAAGTAATGATGTGGCACACATGTTCTATCTATATTAGGAAAATTCACAATTAAAGTATAAGTCAAAAGATAACTTTAATCCAGGCTTGTCCTGCCAACTATGGATTTAAATAAAATCAGCCCAAATTTGTCTGCTGCACCTAATAGTTTTCAAGACCAAGTTCAGGCAGCAGAGATAAAAACCTAGCTCTATTAACCTTACTAACTTTCTGAATAGTCAGCTGGCCATGATTTGGCTTGGCTTAAAAAAAAAAAGACGAACCAAACTCAAATCTGACTTTCTTATGGAGAAGGATGGCGAGGGTATCTTGCTATGTGTCTAGAAGTGTGCCATTGAGCCAACTCCAGATTTGCATTAAAGGCCTCCTCCAGTCAACCCAGCTGTAAATAGGTTCCTGGTATTTCAGGCAGGGGATTCAAGGGTGACAGAATACCCTACCTTGTTGGCTACAGAAACAGCTGTGCCTTTAGTTAGCTGCATTTCTTCTACAGACTGTTTCTTGTATAGCTATGCAAGCCAGAGGTGTGATTTGGTGTGAGTTGTGATTGTTATGGCTGTGCTACTAAAAGTCCCTAGTGTAGATAAATAATGACACCAGCAAAATGATGACGTTAATAAAGCTGATTTTGCACTGAGGAGTGTGTAGGTGGCAGTTTTGAAATAAAGTTAGTTTTGCCACTGCAAGTCATACTAGTGGCCTGGACTGCATGAGTACAATTTAACATTGGTTCTGTGCATTTGTCTGAAGCAGACATGCACAGCTATTACAAGGTACTCACGTGGTAGGTAGTTATTGTGTCTTGTTACTAAGTTTCTAGGAAGTAGGCAGTAGCTTGTTTGCCTTGAGCTGGAGGCTGACTGGCTGGGCAGCAGCTCTGTATAAAAAGTCTTGGGGGTTATGGCGGACAATAAGCTGAATATGAGCCAACAGCGTGCCCTTGTTGCAAAAAAGACTAATGGCATTCTGGGTTGCATTGGTAGGTGTGTTGCTAGCAGGTCAAGGGAAGTGATTATTCCCCTCTACTCAGCACTGGTGAGGCCATATCTGGAGTACTGTGTCCAGTTTTGGGCCCTCCACTACAGAAAGGATGTGGATAAATTGGAGAGATTCCAGTGGAGGGCAACAAAAATGATATGGGGGTTGAGTCATATGACCTATGAGGAGAGGCTGAAGGAACTGGGCTTTTTTAGTCCAGGGAAGAGAAGACTGAGAGGAGATTTAATAGCAGCCTTCAACTACCTGAAGGGTAGTTCTAAAGAGGAGGGAACTAGACTTTTCTTGGTGGTGGCAGATGACAGAACAAGGAGCAATGGTCTCAAGTTGCAGCAGGGGAAGTTTAGGTTAGATATTAGGAAGAATTTTCTCACTAGGAGGGTAGTAAAAAACTGCAACAGGTTGCCCGGGGAGGTTGTGGAATCTCCATCCTTGGAGGTTTTTAAGATATGGCTAGACAAAGCTTTGGCTGGGATTACCTAGTTGGGGCTGGTCCTGCTTTGAGCAGGGGGTTGAACTAGATGACCTCCTGACATCTCTTCCAACCCTAATTTTCTATGATTGTATGATTCTATGATACTCTGGGGTAAGCTGCAGGCATACAACACCTACACTGCTATAAACCTACATTGGTGTGATTTCATGCTTGATTTTTCAGATTCATATTAGTTATAGCACTGGATGGTTGAACTTCCTGCACTTACACTTTTTTTTTTTTTTTTTTACCAGCATAGGGGCTGATTATACCAGTGTCAAACATGTGTGTCAAGGTTCTAGAACCACTAAGATAGTATAGCTCTACTGTCAAAGAATCACTAGTGTGGATTTGGCCTGAACCTTAAAGTTGATAAATATGCAAGATTATCCATGACTGCTTAGCTAGGGTTTTAGAATTATGGTGTTTTCTGCCATACAAACAATAGGTCATGGTTTAATAGGTTTAAGCCACAACCATGTTTAAACAATTTCTGTTTGTAATTGCCATATAAACAGGGCCATAGACAACACCACTGTGTAGACATAACGTGTGATGGCCAAACATGCTTGTATGTTCCGAGCTCCAGAACTGGGCATGTTTTAAATAGGCTTTAGTCTTATGAATTATTGCTGGAAGTGTTCACAGGAAATCTTTTTATAGAGGATTTCAAATGAAGAATGCCATCGGTTGGTGGACAAAATGACAAAGACTACTCTTAGGAATAAGAGGCTGCGAAGGGGTTTGAAGAGAAGTGAGTTTCAAGTGAAAGGAGAAGAGCAAAAAAAATGGGCACAAACATAAACTCTAATGGCGTTCGCCTTGGAGGTGAGGGCCAGATCAGCAGGTGGAAGCAGGGAAGGAATTTGAATATGTAAGTCATGTAGACCTTGCTGTGGAAAAGTGATTAATATAGTGGTATTTGGAGATGTTGAAATAGAGTGCGCCAAGAAGCATGAAGGAGTAAGTTTCAGTACTTGATTAGAAATGACAAATAGTGGGAAATGGAAGTAAAATGGCAAAGCTGTATAATTGCAACTCCACGTTTTGTCATGAATTGGCCCTAAATTCTGTGATGAGACCTTTAGTTTCTGCAGTGGACTGAGGATGCTGTAGAGGTGTCAGGGAAATTAACTTTTTCCCTTCATCATCCTGGTCACAGTCAGAAAAGAACCGAGAGACTTTTCTCTTCCTTTCTTCTTCTTGTGTCGTCAATCTTGCTCATCATGGATTTTTATCTGGCTACTTTTACATGCCTACATGGGTGTACTGAAAGGTTGAGGAGCTAAATATGGCCCCTTAAGTAAAATGGAAACTTAGAGTCTACTTCCATATTTTTTGTGGGGAGCATTCTGTGTCAGATGTTGAAGTCCTAGTTTGCACAGGGTCGCATGAATAATTAGTTTTTCAGACCAACAATTCTATGGTTATATCTGACTTTTCCTACAGGGATTTTATTCTGAGTATGACATGTTGCATGTCAAAGCTTGATTAGGAAAGATTCTAAACAACAACAACAATAATAATAATGCATTATTATAATAACAGGAATTAATGACTGAGATTAATACCAACCCTTTCTTATAGCCCAAAACCCAGCTTTCTAACTTTTCCAATTGAATTTTCTCACAAAGAAAACTGTTCTCTGTGATAAAATATCTGATACATAATAGCACACTAGGTGCCAATTTACATTAACATGTCATTTTGCTCCCAAATATTTTCATTTCTTGCTAGGTACACTTGAGAGAAAGAACTTAGGGTACTAGAAGAGGCAAAGTATACCTGTATTGAGACACCTATCACATGAGTTTAAGGTTTGGTTTACATTTTGCCAGCATAGTTAAGAGTATGGAGGGAAGGTGACATCCCTATATAGCAGTGTTTCTCAACCCATGGTATGCATCCCCCTGGGGGTAGGCAAGACATGGGCAGGGGGTACGTGGGTGCTGTATTTTGAATTTGGCCCACTCCCCTGCCTGGTGGGTTGGAGGCGTTTTTGCCTGTTCAGGCTGGAAGTTCCAGCCACCACCCCTCCCGCCGTGTCCGGTGCACCGGGGCTTTCACTCCCTGGCATCACTGTGCGGGGGGGACAGGGAGGGGGGCCCCGCACAGGCTGCTTTGCCTCTGGCCATGGTCCGCAAGGAAAAAGTGGGACTCAGCTTGTGGCGGCAAAACCAGAAGCGCCACAGTGGGACTTCTGGTTTCACTTTTGCTGTGTTGATTGGCAGGTGGTACATAAGGTACCAAAGGTTGAGAACCACTGCTATATAATACACTTAGGTTGGCAAAAGCTCCAGTGCAGAGAGAGTTAAACTGGAAAAAAGTATTTTTGTTGGTTTAGTTCATTCTGTTTGGGGAACTGGTTGAAGCTACATCCTTTTGTCCATGTATGCTGGGGCTGTAGTGGAAGGGTTTACCTGCTGGGTTTACCAGCAAATATTGCAATGAAGTGAAGAAAAGGACTAACAGTCATTTCCAAGATCTCTAGGTCAATAGGAAACTGCTGAGGATCATACATTCCTTTTAAAGGTGATGAGCCATTAATAGCGTACTCTTGAGTTCTTGGGTAAATTCCTGTGGATATCGATAGGATTAGGATTTCATCTAAATGTTAAACCTTATAGGTTTTTTGTAAAGTAACTGTAGGCACATTTGCTCAGTCCCAGAACAATGTCAAAGGCATTTCTTATAGTTAACCTCAGAGCTGTGGTTGGAGGTTATAATTTTGAGTTACAGCACAAAGGCATATGGAGTTAAAGAAAAAAAAAGAAAAGAAAAAAAGAGGGGAATCTGCCAAACAGCACCCAGGACTGTACTTTTCAGTTAGAAAGCTCATGTTTTCTTCCAGTCCTGGAAGTGACTCTGTGTGGGTGTAAGCAGGTCAATGCTTGTAGTTAATATATGGTATCACCACAGTTTGTCTCCCTACAGTGGTGATAGTAATAACACCTTTATATATTGCTCTGAGATATGTAACTAGTACTAAGTGATGAGGGTTGTTGTTAACTTTTGTGGTCATAATAGCGAATGTAGCAAGTTTGAGGAGTTCTAACACAATCAGGTCTGCAGCTGCTAGAAACAGCGTGGAGCCAGGAGTTCTGGGATCATACTCTCAAAAGAACGAGAGCCACTAAAGCTATTGCAGGATTCTGAAAGCCTGAAGCCGTATTTTTGAGTTAACAGCTGCACTTCACTTTTGCAGAGGGAAGGGGCCAGCCCTGGGCTCTGGAGAAGGCAGCACAGTGCAGCCCAGGGCTGCAAAGCATGCTGGGGAACTCTGATTTAACTTGAACCAGGAAGGGGTCTGGACAGAAGTTTTATAAACTGGTTTGACCTAAATCAGTTAAGTCTAATACTACATATAACTAGGCCCATCTCAAACCAGTTTCAGCCATTTTAAAACTGGTTTATGGGCACTGAACTTCTGTTCTGCTATGGGTTTAAAGTTTAGTTTCTGATCACATAAACCAGTAACTTCTGTTCCTAGCCTTCATGTCCACCATGTTTTCAGAGTAGCATGTAGAAAATTGCATTGCTATTGCTGCACCATATCCTACCAGTTGGTTTCTTGTATCCCACACTTTTGAGACATACACCGTAAAGAATATAGGATCCTATGTCTGTCACATAATTAATTTCTTTCTAGACAATCTTTTCCTGGAATCCAAACTTTCCCATTTGGAAGCAATGATCATGTGTAATGGTTTTTGAGGAAATGTCTACATAATACTATGCATGCATATGATGCCACATGAAAATAATGTTGGAACTCCATGAAACATGTCAAAGTGAATGAGTCTCACAACCTCAGGCACAATGTGCCTGTCCACAACATGCTGGGTAGAGAGGCCTATAGGAACACTCTGGTAGTCCTATCTTACCAAGATAAGCAAAGCAGCTGAATGAGTTAAATATGCAGATCCAGTGGTGTGAAACACTGATACAGTAGTATGAACAAAAGAGATCTCCAGTAGAATATACTATTATACCACTTGGGAGAAGATGAGAAATATTGATATCAAACCAGATCGTAAAATCTAGCTTTATGAATCAAGTCCTGAAAAGTTAAAGCTTTGGGCTCAGACACTGATTCAGCACTAAGGGCATCTTGATTCTTATGTAGACTGAGGTAGTTAGCTGTGTAACATAGCATCTGATGAAGTGGGCATATGAAAGATTATGCCTTTTGCTAGATTCTTGTGGCTACAAAATGAACCTTCAAGAAAGCTGCCGTTAGAAGTCTTCTGACTTTAGTTAGAAAGACAGTATTTAGTATCAGTAGGAATTTTTGTCCCCGTGTTCATTCTCAGCACATGCAATTATTTCACCAATGTAATATTCAGTGTTAATAGTGAAAACAAGGGAGTTCCCACTTTGTTGTTAGTAAACCATGAACAATACCTTGTAGCATGTTCCTGTATAAATCACAGGATGAAGCAATGCTACAGCCCCATTACATTCCTCCCCTGATATGTTTTGTGCCTCCTAACTCTGGGCCAGTTATGCAGTTATGGAAACAACTGCTACAAATCAGCAAAGCCTAACATATTACTACTGCCTTATGGGCAAATGTTTGGGTCCCCTTTTGAAAAAGGCATTTAGCCCTTGGCCAATATTTAAGCATGGGAGTACTCTTACTGAGAATGATGGGTCTACTAACATGTTGAACAGTAGGCAAGTTCTTACAGATATTAACTGGCCATGAGGATTCTTAACTGCTGCTTCATTTCTGCACTGCAAAATCATCTGAATTGACTGACCCAGCCTACCAGAAGCTGTAGTAGAGGGGCACATCTTTCTCCATATGAACGCTGAATTGGTACACTAACAATCAAGCCCAGGTTAGCATGGCAGCGGTACACTCTTGTTTGTGCTTGAGCAGAGTTCTGCTGTGCTGTAGCTGCAGAACACGGGAGAAACTCAGTAGCTGAAAACGCGATTTTACATAAGATAGCTATTTGGACATCAAACCTGTGTGGAGACTAATTTTTACTAACAGGTACCTAACAACACTACAATCCTTTGTTTCCACTATGTTTTTCATTATTATGATAGACCGTGTCTTCACTGCTTGTACTTCTGTTTGGCCCCTAACTCCCATTTTTTCTCATCACAGAAGGCTGGACATAGAGCTAGACATATTCAGACCACCAGCCTAGAGGATAGAGGCTCCATTAGAGGTAGAAACTTTCTGACTCAATTTTTTTTCCATCGGAAAACCATGATCAGTAATGTACCTAGACTCCTGGCAACCCCGGGTGAACTTTTAGTATCGGGCCCCCCTTCACCAGAGATGATGATGATGATAATAATCAGACAACGGAAAAAAAGTTACCATTTTTGAAACCCCTTTCTGTCTTGGTGCTGGGCAGCTGCCCGGTTTGCCCACACCTGTGCCTGGCTCTGAAAGTGATTTGCCAAACTGAAACTTTTTGCAGAAATATTTCAGTTGCATGAAAGTCTCCTTTGACAGGGAAACTGGGAGTCAGAGACTGACCCCAGATAATTGGCTGTTGGTTATTGTGGGATGAGTGTGTCTCAATCTTTTCCTCATTTTTAATGGAAAATATTCTAGAGGTATATTTTGTTCCTGTATGGAAAAGGTATTTAAAAAAAAATTAATGGTGTAGGAAAAGTGTGTTTCCTACTTGGTGCAGACTTTTTACAGAGGAGTTCTCTAGTTACCTTAGAAATTATTTTGTAATGATTTCCTTCTAATTCTTCCCAAGTATGCTATATTTAAAATTCTCTCTCCCTTTTTTGGCCTGTTTTGTGCTTTCCCTCCCCTGATACCGTTCCCTTCCAAGATTTGGATATATTAACAGTTAAACAGAAGCGCCCTCTTACAAAACTCTGAGATGTTTAAGCAAACTCCTGCCTATGTATCAGGGGCCAGGTGAGTTAATGTTTGAAAAAAAAAAAAAAAGACAACTTTAAAAAAAAAAAGGGAGGCTGCAGTTCACTGAAAATAAAAACAGCAAGGACAGATTCTGTTGTGAAAGCTACTAGGTTATATCTGAGTTTTATTCACATGACTGTTTTGTCATAATTTGTACTGTGCTTTTCTGCAGCTCTGTAGATAGGTCATGATCTTTTTTTACAACATGCTCTGCCACATATATTGTGCCTCAAAGTCATCAAATCCTTTTTAATTTTAATATGGAAAATGCTTTTCTTTTATGTTTAATCTTCCCTTTGTATGCTTTATCGGCTATGCTTATTTTCAGTTTTCAGAATTTTAGTGCCACTGGTAGAAGCTAGAAGGGACTGTGTTTTCCAGCACAACAGGTTGTTTGGCTTCGCACTTTTCTAAACATAGACCAATAAAAATTTCCCATTTCTAAACCCAATCTGTCCTCTAACTTCTCTTATTCAGTTCTATAAGCACAGCAGTAAAGGAGAAGTATTACAAAATCATAGAAAACAAAACATAAAAGGAATAAAAGCTCATACCTTAGCTTCTCACCAGCTGGCACAGTGATCTTATTGAACTTGTCCATATTCCTTGTAGTTAGAATCAGGTAAACTAGGAACCTTTTAGTGAAAACATGTGGTGGTTCTTATGATCGTAGGAAGGAGTAATATGTCAAACTGTCGACCTGAGATACAATCCCACAGATGATCTCTGCCTGGCTTCTAAGACTGTTGTGCGAAGGAGAATACTCATTTATTAGGAGAAGTAGAACTTGCCTGAGCACATAGTGAAGTTTCATGTTTCGAGTTAATCATGTGACAGAGCCAGCCAGACAGCTTGCTTGAACTACTGAATGTTGTGCAAACTTTGATAGACACCTACTGGGTATACACATTCTCCTGAATGTGCTCAACACCACTTATTACTTCCTCTTTGTGCCTTTCATGCAGCTGGTGTTTTAATCAGATGGCATGACTGGAAAATATACAATATGACCTACAAAACACACTCACTCCCTGCTGCAGGCTGGCTACTTGTTGAATTATCTTTTTTTCAGTGCTCTTCTAGCTTGTTGAAGACATACAAAAGACTAGAGCTCTTGGTTCCAAAATGATACCTTTTTTTAAGACTAACTGGAAAATGGCAAGCAAATTGTCCTTTTCTGGCTTGTTAACAAATTTATCTGGGTGCTGCAACTTGCCAAACTGTATCCTAGCATTTCCAATTACAAACAGTGCTGGCAACTTGTGTGAAAATAGTTTCCTTGTTTTCAGAATAAGGCGTCGATGTTTCATGAATTGCCCCTTCCAAGCAAAAGCAATGTTAAATGAGGGACATCATCACAGACAAAGGAACTCACTGATGATGCTTCCCAATGCAATCTGAAGCATGGTTGCTAGATGCTATGATTTTACTTAAGATGTAATGGAAAGAAAAGTCTTGCCTACCATAGGAAGCAGGGTTGCTGAGAGACAAAAAACCCCCCAGACAAAACAAAACAGAAAAAGAAAGAAGTTAAGCAATGAGCAAAGGGCAAATTCTCCTTTTAAAGCCTAGTGAGTGTTTTTTGGGAAAGGGCCTTGGAGAAAGAACTTAGAGGAAGTTGTACTAGTTTAACTAGAGGTGAGTTACTACAACAGTTGAATTAAGAGCTAACTCTGGCCTCAAAGGTTTGACAGTACAGGACCTGATGGTCAGAAGTGTGAAAGCGGCCCACCAGCTTCTAACCAACACAGCTGGGCTGACAAGGTCTATCTGCAGATGCAGTTATCTTCCTTAAGCGATTCCTTTTGCTGGATAATTTATTTCAGTTGGGAAATTTGTTCACAATTTTTTTTTCTGGTGTAAGTTGTATCTCCTGAGGGGACAGGTTCTAGTCTAGCTCTAATGGCAAAGCTTTACCTAGAAACCAGTCTTTTTATTTTATTTTTTTACTGTGTAGGCAAGACTAAGGATTTAGTTAAGCCCAGGTTAGCTTATATTTGTTTACCCTGTGTAGCTAGGGACAGAAGTTACATCATAGGTGACATGTGCCTCCTGAGGCTGGGGGGCATGGCGACCACCCGCAGGCGGTGACACAGGTGTTGGTGGTGAGGGTGGGCTGAGTGGGGACTGTCCACAGGTGGCTGTGATGGTGTCGGTGGTGTCCCCCCATGACTGGACGCTATGCCAAGAAGTGCCAGTGGTGTGCCTGGAAGTGCCAGCAGCACTTCTCGGGGTGGGGTGAGGGGGTCCACCAGTGCTCCGTCTGCCCCCCCGCCCATTGCCGAAGCCAACAATGCGTACACGTGCACCCCCATGCATCCCCTACGCATCACCACTGAGTTGCATATCAACCAGCTTTAGTGATCAGAAACTGTTTTAAACCTGTAACAGAACAGAAGTTCAGTGTACAAAAACCACTTTCAAAATGACCAAAACTGGTTTAAGATAAACCTGGTTGGATGTAGTATCAGACTTAACTGATTTAGGTCAAAAAAGTTTATGGAACTTCTGTCCCAGATCCCCTCCTGGTTCAGGTCAACTTGAAGTCCTCCAGGATCCCATGATTCTTTGCAGCCCTGCGCTATGCTGCCTGCTCCAGTGGAGCAGGGACTGCCTCACCCCTTTGCTCCTTAGCTTGCTTCCTACCTGTCTGTCAGCCCAGAGGGACAGCTGGGCAGGGGAACAGACCACCAGCTCCGCTTTAGCCAGGCTGTGCACAGCACGTGTGGGGAGGGAAGGGCCCTGTGGTGCAGGCTTTTCAGACCCTGGCAGCTTTACTTCCCCTCCTGATCCTTGACTTAGAACATTGCCTCAACCCTTGCGAGTCTCAGGCAGCTTGAGGGAGCAGAGGAAACCTCTCCTGCTTCTCCGTAGCCTGTTTTGCCTTAGCTGCTATGAGTCTGAGGCAAAACTAATGCAGGAGGGCAGAGGAATTTCCCTCTGCTCCCTGGGCTATCTCTGAGAATCCAACAGCTAAGGCAAATAGGTAGGGTTAGGAAGAATTCCTCTCAGCTCCTGAGGCTGGCTGGGGGGGACTCTGGGCTGGGTGATGGGAAGCCCCCCAAGGCAGGGGCTCCCTAGTGTCCCCATGCTGGGCTGCAGGGGCAGGCACCTGGCTGGATGACTCCCCCTCCCTGCACCTATAGTAGTGGCTGAAACAATCAGCAGGTTGGAAGCAGGAGAGCGGGCTTGGGCTGGGGAACCCAGGCTGGGGGAACCTCCTGAAGAAAGAGGCTCCCCCAACGTGGGTCAGCACCTGGCCAGGGAGCTCCTGCACTCCCTGTGTGGGGACAGTAGGAGGCTGGGGACATTTGGCTGGGCTGGCAATGACCCGGAGACTGGGAGGCATGCTCTAATGCCTTCTGCCTACTGGCCTGGGTTAGTGCAGGCCTCTCCTTGCCTTTCAGTAATGAAAGCTGAATGTCAGTTCTGTTGGTTATCCGTTCAAACTATGTAGCATAGAGGAAGCTGCCTACTTTGAGCTGATTCAGCCTCAGGCTTTATAATGAGGTACTTAGCCTGTGGGGTAAACCAAACTGCTGTAAACCAGAATTAAATCCATGAGTGTCTACACACAAATTTGCACTGCTTTAACTGAACTCGGACTGGTGAAAAATCTATGTATGGAAGTCCACAGTGCCTTTATACAGGTCAATCACCCTGATCCTCCTCAGTTAAGATACAAGAACTCATAACATACTTTTTAAAAAACTTTGTAACTGAGGCCAAATTAGCCAAAATTAATTCCAGATCCAAGAGTCCAGAACCATAAGTGGCCCTACTACTAGCAAACCTCTTCCACCCACACCTGGGGCTTCAGATGTTTCCATATTCTTTGGCAGGCATCCTACTTGCAGGCCCAAGCCCATAGGCTTGGGGTTCGGATGCCCCCAAGTTTTGCTTGCCCTGAGCCATAAGGCCTTCTGAGCAAGCAAGGGTTTATGAGCACTCTCTGAACTCTTCCATAGCTGCTTCAGCAAACACAGGAACTGGCAAAACTTCTGTTTCTACTTGACACAACCATTTCCCCCTCCTTTGTTTTGAATAATGCATGAATAGGACCATTCTTACCTATGACCCAGGCTGATCTAGGACACAATACTTATGTCTGAGTATATGAGTTTTCACATAGCCTTGGGCACAACTATTTGTTTGACTATGTATAGTGATGGCCTTTATACTGAGCTCACCTAGGCATGCAACTTTGGTATTCAGCAGCAAAATAAGCAGGCGTTAAAATCCATTCATCTTTTACCAAGACCACATTTGATGGGTCCTTTGAAGTTCTTGGGTGTTTTGGGCTGTGTTGGTGATTGTTTCCTGTTGTTGTTCTTGTTTAGCTATGGCTTTCTCATAAGCCAAAGCTTTTCTGGGTAAGAAATCTGTAGGATATTACCCATGCAGGGGTGGCAATGGCCATTCCATTATTATGTGCATTTTGGAGCAGATAATAGTGACTTCTTAAAAAGCAGTTTATACTTGATTTCTTCTTGGATGTGTTCTCTTCCTTGACTTCACATTTTTCATGTGAAAATACAGTAGTAAAACACTTTATTTGGGGGGGGGATTAGTGCAAATTCCATTCTACTGGGGAGATTAGGAATTGGCCACAAGAGCTGTCTCTCTGGTAAGGATGTTCTTTTGAATCTTGTCTTTTTAGCATCACTTCATCTTTTCTTTCATGTGACAATGTATACAACTTCTCTAAAGGGGAACTTGATGAACAAGCTGCACTCTCTTGTCTGTTTTGTCTGTTTCTAGATATCCTACCCTTCACAAACATCAGAAGAGTTATTTTAATATTTAAGACCCTGGGATACCAGATTGCATTATGTGTTTTTATGAGTCAGTATTCTTTGTGTATAAGTATAATGTGTGAACCTCCAGTGGAGTTTAAAGACCCTGAACACGGCTCTGACAGTGTAAATAGGCCTTGAATGGATGTAAATTAATTGCATTTACAACTACTCAACAGCCCTATTTTAAAGCAGCAGAGCATAATGAGGTTGCAATGTAAGTGAGAATTGGGATCTGACCTCACTAGATCTATGTCATGCCTGCGGTGGGTTAATTTGCAACTATGGTTTGAGATTGTTCTGATTCTTTGCCAGCACTTCCTTCCCGATTACTAACTCCTGATAATTATTGAAAATTCACAGTTGTTTGCATTCCTGTTGAGTAGCAAATTAACTAGAGTTTCCTGTTGGATCAGCACAGAAATGCTAACAGAAATTAGGGGTTTATTTATTTTATGCATAAAATATTTTATACATTTATTTTATATATGCATTTTATTTTATACATTTATTTTATCATATTTACATACACATACAGTGTGCATGTGTGTATTTATTTATGTAAATATGTATATGCATTTAGTTAGTCTCTCTATAAGGTGCACATCTACTCTCTGTTTGACTTCAGCCCAGCTAATAACTACATCTGTCAAACCGCTGAATACCAAAATAGATAAGCAACAGTAAATACATCAAGCCACAAACACTTCCTTGTTATAACACGAGAGGATTAAAGCCACAAACACCCTAAAAATAAAATAAAATACATAAAACCCTCTTGTGTGACACTGTAAGTATAAGGATATTATATGCCAGTATCCTCACATATAATATAGTATGATATGATAAAAACTTTTGTGAGCTACAGCTCACTTCACCAGATGCTGTGAATTTAGTGGCTTGCTAAAATTGCTGTTTTTGTATATGCTAAAGGTAACAAAACCTCCAAACTTCTCATATTCCCACCAAAATGTTTTATTTTACATTTTTATAAGGAACTAGATGATCTAGTTCTCTGACGCTTTTGTCACTTAGTTTTAATTCCTAATGCAGTTACCTTTTTCTTTCCCTACTTACAGACATTGGTACAGTGATCTATTGCAGTATCTTCAGACAGCATATGTCCAGTAAATGAAACTATTGTCATGACTCATTCCACAAACCCTGCAGGTCTCTCTCTGCATTTTATTTGCAATGTCACTGATGCATTATGTAGCTGCTTATGTATTTTTTAAACTTAGGTTCTTGTGATTTCTTTTTCTTTTTGGTTTGTGTGATATAGTATTTCTTGACAGTTTCAGTTGGGGGTGTGTGTGTGTGTGTGTGTGTGTGTGTGTGTGTGTGTGTGTGTGTGTGTGACTTACCTGAGCTCTTAGGATTCTTGGTGCTCTTTCATTAGGGTAAATAACCAGTATTTAATTAACTCATATTTTAATAGTCTGTCTTCATGTGGGATCTGATATTTTTTGTGATTATACTGATATCTGTTAACTTCTTGAGCATAATTAAGAAAAAGACGGATTAGTGTCTTGACCTAGTGATGGCAATGGATATTTTCCCATTTACTTCAGTGGACACTGGATTTATATATGTTATATTTATATCTCATTTTTGAGGCCCAACATGCCCTCCTGCTTTTGGAAGGTTCTTCTCAGTCTGCAGACAACATAACAAAAACCTAGATCCAGTAGTACTTATTTTCATCACAGCAAGTGTCATGGCTAGGCTTGTGTGTGTCACATTTTTCTGTTTGACCCCAATTTTGCTGCAATTTTGCAATTCTCTTAGGATCTCTAGTTGTTAAATGCACAAGGTGATCCTTTGTGTCCCTCTGTAGGTTAACTGCTTTGTTTATCCATTTTCACCCACCTTCACTTCATTGAGTACTGCCCCCTCCTTTCCCTAATCCTTTGTATTTAAATGACGTAATTCCTTTCTACTTGGCACCACCGCTTTCTGTAAGTCCATTTATAGTCTGTAGCAGGCTTGCCTTTTGGAGCTTGGGTTGAGTCCCAGGCTTGAAATCTTACTGTTTTGATTGGTAGAGCCCATCCACCAATCAGGAGGCAGCAAGAGAAGTTAAGTCATGCCCCTTTCCTGAGGGGAGGGGAAGAGGACCCCCTCCCCCCCCAACCTGATTGAAGACTGCAACACTCAGGTCCGGAAGACTTCAGGGGCGGAGTCGTGGAGAGTATAAAAGGAGCTGCATGCCCAGCATGAGGGGAACACATCAGGGACAGAGAAGAGAGAAGCGTGGGGCTTAGAAGAGCTGAGGAGAACTGCGAAGCAGGGCAAAGCAGTAGCCCAGAAGTGCCCCTGAACACTTCCATCAGTGGGGAACAGTGGACGACTCCAGCAGCTAGACTCTCGGTGCGTAGTCTGGTGCAGTGTCCAGACCCTGGGAGCTGCGTGAGGCAGCTTGGGTTTCCAACCTCTGACATGTGGCTAGAGACACAGTGCACAGGCCGGTGCATGGAGTAGGATTTTTGGAGCGCTTGAGTGGCTCAGGTCCTCAACCCCCGGAATGAGGCTGGGAACTCGGTGCAGGAGGTGCTGTATGGAGGGTCTGGGAGTGGACCAAGCTTGGTGTTACATGAGGAAGCCCAGGCCTCCGACCCATAGCAAAAGGTTGAGTCCAGGGAGTCAGGCAGTGCTCAGGCTCCTGAGCCAGCAGACAGGGCCGAGCCAGAGACCCCAGAAGCCCTGAATAGAAGAGCCCTGTTCCAGGGGACAGGGACGCCCCAACTCCCACTTCAGGTGAGAGAGCAGCTTGGCACAGTGGACGAGGGCCAGCCAGGTGAGTTTCAGGGAAAAGAGGATTCCCACAGGGGAGGGGGAGTCCCCCCTGGCTAGTTAAGGGCTTCTGAAAGTGGAGGTCCCACTGGGAGGGCCCCCCTAAAGTAACCAGCATCCTTGTGGGAAAAGCCCAAGGGCACTGGGGTTTCCCCTTGGGATTAAGTTTATCTTTGGGGTTCTTGCACCCTAAGTGGTGTGATGTCATGCCTTATATTTTGTGAACTCTCATGTTTGTAAATTAGTAGACGAGTAGAGTCCTGGGGCTCTGCTGGGACCCCCTGTTGCTATTATTTCACCTGTTGTTTACTTGTATTTATTTGTGGCTTATTTATTGTTCAGCCATACTTCTCTATACTTTATCTGCTGGCTATCTATGTTTATTTTGGGGTTTATCTGTTTCAGATCACATACTTCCTCGTCTCTGGACCACTGGTATAAGGTTTTATAGCATTTACCCAGAAGGTATTGTTTATGTTATTTGTTTAGATAATATATATATATATAGTACATACATTTATATCCATGTTTCTTTTCCTTGTGATAAGTTAATGTAAATAAACTTGTATATAGTTAAGTCCCCTGACTGTCCTGGCCTGGTTCTATAGGGATGGAGGGAAACAGAGTGGTCTGCAGTTCCTCTACAGTACACCTGCCAGCTAATAATTCCCTTCAATTGGAGAAGGGGAGTATATACCCTAGTTACCTGGGCTACATTTTGGGGGCTCTCCCAGGATTTGTTAGCAGGTAATTTGATATTGTAATGTGCTGTGTGTGTCTCTATAGAGAGCCAGAAAGGGAGTCATGTCAGATCCTGCTAGTCCTCAATAATCTGGGGAAGAGGATCCTCTGAGCAAAGCCTCCCTCGGTGTTACCTCTGAATGAATTGTGGCTTTGCAGCAGGTCATCAGGGAAGTGGTAAATTCTTCAAATGACCGAACTTCTCAGGAAATCTCACAGTCCCTGCAGGAGAGGAAGGGTTTGAGGCCTGGACTGCCTACATACAGGAAACTCTAATTAAATGGTAGATACTGGATGAAGAGAAGCGTCGTCGTCATCTTGACGTACTAAGAGAGCCCGCCTTTGGAGTCATCCAGATTGCTAAGCACCAGAATCCTGTTATCACCACACAGCAGTGCCTTCAGACCCTACAGGACATGTTTGGATGGTCATCCCAGGGTGGAGGAGCATACTATGAACTGCTTAGCACGTTCCAGCACAAAGGCGAGGCTGCATCCTCATATTTGTTATGCTTGGAGCATGTGTTGCGAAGAGTGGTTGTGCAAGGGGCCATTAGCTTGAGCAAGGTGGATCACATGAGGCTCTGGCAGGTCCAAATAGGGACCTGATACAGCCTGTCCCTTATTAGGGATCTGAATCTGGCTGGTCGGAAAACCAGCCTTCCTGGGTTCAGCCAATTAGTGAAAGAAATGAGGGAGTAGGAGGAGATCCTTCACTTCTGGGATGCCATGTGGGTCCAGGAGGAAGTTTCTTCATGTCAGGGACCTGTTAGCTGGGTAATGGTGGTGACCCCACAAGAACAGTGCCCCCCAGAGGCTGAAGAAGAGTCCTCCCAGCAAGTGTGGGCAGCTGTGGTCTCCTCCTGGGAGGCAGCCTTGGCCTCGATCCTTTGCCCCACCCTGGGCCAAGACCAAAGTTGGGACTAAGATGCTGGAGATCTGTTATAGATGTGGGGAATATGGGCACATGACCGGAGAGTATACACAGCCAGACAAACCAGACCTAGTTTTTCAGTGGCTAAAGGCCCAATGAGGGGCGGGAAATGAAGGATGGGTGGAGCAGGGGAGTTGGCTCCACCCCAGAGCCTGCCAGTCTCCTCAGCCCTGGTCTTAAACTCACTGCCTGAAGGACTAATAGGCCCTAGGGCAGAGGTCCCAGTGGCAGTGAATGGCCAAAGGTGTATGGCCATTCTGGATAGTGGATCGCAAGTGACCATCATATTTGAGTCCTTCTATAAAAAAAAACACCTTCAGCACACGGTGTTGTATCCACTTACTGGGCTGGGTCTATGTGGGCTTAGCCACAACATGTACCCATACCATGGGTACTTAGAAATTCATATTAAGTTCCCTGCATCTGTGGCTGGGGTGGATTTCATAGATTTCATAGACATCAGGGCTGGAAGGGACCTCGGGAGATAACATTGAGTCCAGCCCTCTGCCCAAAGGGCAGGAAGTCAGCTGGGGTCATAGGATCCCAGCAAGATAAGCATTCAATTTACTGTTGAAGGTGTTCAATGTAGGTGCTTGAACCACCTCCGCTGGCAGACTGTTCCAGACCTTGGGGGCTCGGACAGTAAAGAAATTCTTCCTTATGTC
>NW_017728951.1:28769266-28797054 GCF_001723895.1 Crocodylus porosus | reverse complement strand
AGATTTAGGCTAGATATCAGGAAGCGCTACTTCACAGTCAGGGCGGCTAGGATCTGGAACCAGCTTCCAAGAGAAGTGGTGCTGGCTCCTACCCTGGGGGTCTTTAAGGGGAGGTTAGATGAACACCTTGCTGGCGTTGTTTGACCCCAGTAATCTTTCCTGCCATGGCAGGGGGTCAGACTAGATGATCTACTCAGGTCCCTTCCGACCCTAGAAATGATGAAACTATAAACTATGAAACTATGAAATATGTGGGACACATCGTATCCCAAAATGGAGTTAGTATTGACCCGGAAAAGGTCAAGGCCATGACCACTTGGCCACGTCCTTCCAACTGCAGGGAACATAAAGAGATTTCTAGGATTTGCAGGGTTTTACAGGAGGTTTGTAACAGACTATGCAGCCATCACAGGCCCCTGAACCAACTTACCCAAGGGTACCAAATAGGGACGTCTTCTAAGAAGTGGGGGGCCCAGGACCCAACCCAAGGGATTCAGAAGGTATGCAGCCCTACAGAGCCTTTTGGGTTGCTGTGGGATGCTCAGTGGGAGGATGCATTCCATGAAATCATCCGGCACCTTATGGAAGCACCCGTGTTGGCGTATCCTGACTCAAATCACCCATTCATTCTGCACACAGGCACCAGTCTATCAGGAGTGGGGGCTGTCCTGTATCAACTGCATGAAGGATGGAGATGCCCAGTAGCTTATGCCAGTAGAAGTTTGGTGCCCAGTGAGACCCAATATCCAGTACACAAGCTTGAGTTCCTGGCTGTTAAGTGGGCCATCACTGAGAAGTTCAGGGATTACTTGTATGGAACCACGTTCCAAGTATGGACCAATAAAAATCCCTTGACTTACATACAAACTAGCGCAAAGCTGGATGTGGCTGGACATCGGTGGGTGGCTGCTCTGGCGGACTATTCATTTAGCCTGCACTACAGTGGAACACTGACGCTGATGCTCTCTCAAGACTGGCATCCCCAACTGACCGGGACATGCTGCTTCTAGAGATGGTCTGGGCCCTCTGTGATCTGCCTGCGTGGGACTCTGTGGCTGAGGGAGTGAACATGGTCTGAGACCCAAGGAATACCTCCCGATGGGATCCCACTGGCATGGATACTGTATATGACCCTGGCCCCTGCTGTTCTTCTCCAGATGACAGCAGCCAAATGGCACTGGGCCCAGGAGCAAGACCCTGATGTGAGGGATGTGTTGTGGGCCCAGTGGAAGAGCACTGAGCACCCTCTGCCCATTGGCGAGTCACCCCTGAAGCCCATCTCCTGGTGAGACAGTGGGAAAGGCTGTGGCTCATTGATGGGGTGCTGTACTGTGAAGTACAAGACCCAGAGGGAAGGATGCTGCTGCAACCTATCTTTCCCAAGCAGCAGCAGGAGCTCACACTCAGGGCCCTGCATGATGATTTTGGTAATCTGAATATGGACCGTACCCTGGCTTTAGTTGGGAACATTTCTTTTGGCCCTGGATGGTCAAGCACATGAACGATAAATGTCTCAACTGTGAGAGATGCATAAAGAGGAAGACCCTGCGAACCTGAACAGCATACTTGCACACCATACCGAGCTCGCAGCCGTTGGAGCTGGTCTGCATGGATTTTTTATTCATAGAAGCGGAAGGAAATCAAAAGGGCAACATACTCATGGTGACTGATTACTTTACCCAATAGTTACAAACCTTCTCCACCCGTGACCAGACTGCTCAGTCAGTGGCAAAGGTGCTTTGGGAGAAGTACTTTTTGGTGTTTGGTCTGCCTGCACGAATACACTCAGACCAAGGCTGAGATTTTGAAAGCAAACTACTAAGAGAGGTGTTTGCCATTGTGGGGATTTGAAAGTCCCAGACTACCCCTTACCACCTGCAGGGGGACCTGCAACCAGAGTGATTGAACATAACACTCCTGAATATGCTTGGCACCTTAAGACATGAGCAGAAGGCCGCCTGGAGCCAGTATTTGGCTTACCTGGTACATGCGTACAATGCTACTCATAACAATGCCGCTGGGGTCAGCCCCTATCTATTGATGTTTGGGTGACAACCCTGATTGCCCATAGACTTGTGTTTTGGGGTGGAGAAGGCCTACAAGCAGCACTTAGCCCGTGGGCAGTATGCCCAACAGCTGCAGAACTGGTTGAGGCGAGCGTACCAACTGGCAGCCTACGCCATGGGGAGGAATCAACAGCGCCACAAGAAGAACTATGATGCTCATGTATGGGAGCAGGGACTGTGCCTAGGGGACTGGGTGCTTTTACGCAATCTCAGATTGGCTGGCAGACATAAGATTGCGGTCCAGTGGTGGGCTGAGCCCTACATTGTACTTCGACAAATGGGGAACTTACTGGTATCTGAGATTGTCCCAGAGGCCGGGCCTGGATGAAAGTGAGTTGTACACAGAAACCTTCTGCTGCCTATAGGGGAACTGGTGGGGCCTTGCCCACTGGCTCAACAACCTTCACAAGCCCGGCCCTGACTCTCGTGCCAGGAGGGTACACCTCCACCTGCCCCTCCACCTGCCGTAGCGGCAGAAGATTCTGACACCGACTCGGACTCCGACGGTGGCGTGTGGTGTCTGTCTGGGTTCCACCCCAGCCTGGGGCCCCGCGGTCTGGAAGGTGAACTGCGCCCGGGGTCTGATGTGCCTGAAGCCCCACCCATGGGAGTTGCAGGGGAGGGTGATTCATCTGTAGGTTCACACAGAGAGATGTCTTCACAGCCTCCATCCACCAGCAGAGAAGGCACCATGGGTGACATGAGACCTGCACTGCCTGGGCCTCCTGGGAGCCCGGAGCCTGACCACGCTCCTCGTCCCAGACGTGACCGTAGGCCTGTAAGGCGGTTTACGTATGATGCATCTAGGATACCAGGACAGGCACCTATCACCGCTCCACGGGTCCAGTGAGAGTTCGGCTTGGGCATGTGACCTTCACCAGGGGTGGTGAAGATTCCCTCAGGCTTGCCTTTTGGAGCTTGGGTTGAGTCCCAGGCTTGAAATCTTGCTGTTTTGATTGGTAGAGCCCATCCACCAATCAGGAGGCAGCAAGAGGAGTTCCCCCCTTTCCTGAGGGGAGGGGAAGAGGAGTCCCCCCCCCCAGCCTGATTGAAGACTGCAACACTCAGGTCCGGAAGACTTCAGGGGCGGAGCCCTGGAGGGTATGAAAGAAGCTGCGTGCCCAGCATGAGGGCAGCACATCCGGGACAGAGAAGAGAGAAGAGCGCAGGAGAACTGCGAAGCAGGGCAAAGCAGTAGCCCAGAAGTGCCCCTGAACACTTCCATCAGTGGGGAACGGCAGACGGCTTCAGTGGCTAGACTCTTGGTGTGCAGCACAGCACACAGCGTCCAGACCCTGGGAGCTGCGTGAGGCAGCTTGGGTCTGCAACCTCTGGCATGTGGCTAGAGACACAGTGTACAGGCCGGTGCATGGAGTACGACCTTTGGAGCGCTTGGGCGGCTCAGGTCCTCAACCCCCGGAAAGAGGCTGGGAGGTGCTGTATGGAGGGTCTGGGAGTGGACCGAGCCTGGTGCTCCATGAGGAAGCCCAGGCCTCCGACCCATAGCAAAAGGTTGAGTCCAGGGAGCCAGGCGGTGCTCAGGCTGCTGAGCCAGCAGCCAGAGACCCCAGAAACCTTGAATAGAGGAGCCCCGTTTCAGGGGACAGGGGTGCCCCGACACCCACTTCAGGTGAGAGAGCAGCTTGGAGCAGTGGACAAGGGCCAGCCAGGCCTGGGAGCCATGAGTTTCGCTGAGTTGTGGGAGGAGGGGGGAAGCTGACCTGACCTGCAACAGCTCATCAAAACTCCCTTTATGAACCTCAGGCCCAAATAATTATGCACCTTCACTATACAGTATTGCCCCATGCTTCATTTCTCTAGAGCCTATAGTTAAGATGGTAAGTTTTTATGCTTTCACTGGCAATTATAAAGCCAGTGTGACTCAGGATCTCCGAGGATCTTTCCAATGCATTCTGGTACCTAATAAATGATGTACTTGAAAAATAAAAATAATGTCACCCAATACCAATTGTCAGTAAGAAAGCAACTGGTAAATTTTCAGCATTGATCAACATCAGGCATAGGTGTGTGGGTTAAGGTTTATGCTTTTCCTAGATGCTAGGTTTTTATCTCACTTAAGCCATATCTCTATTTTATTTCCATTGAAATGAATGGTGGTAAAGCAGTATATTTTACAAGGTGTGTTTTGTGAGTTTTTCTTATTTTTCAATATGTTTTGTGCCTTTATCAATAAACTGTATAATAAAATCTAAATAAACGGCTACCTTTGTTTTGTATCTCTTAGGACCTTTTCTAACCAGTCATGACTCACTGCATTGATATGTGGTGCTGTATGCAGTTTTGTTTATAATAAGCTGAGTCGCCACAGTCATGTTGTTAACTTTCACAAGTCTTACCAAAGATAAGTGTGTTTTTTCAAGTCCCTGCTTGTGATGTTGGTAGAGAATCTGCACTTTCATTCAGAACTGAGGTTTCATATCTTTGCAGTGAAATGTTGGAAATTATGAACCAGTTGTACCTAAAAGCTTAGGAAAAATTAGTTGTGGAAATGTTATGATTAAGTTAATCTCTTGTTTGAATGCAGTTCTAGAAGTATTTCCAGAAAGAATCTCAAGGGACCATGCACTGCTTTGATTCAGGAAGAAGGCACTGCATTTTTTTTTTTTGCATACCCCATGCCCCTGAGCAAGACAGAGGGGTTGTTTTGGGAAGGCAGAGTGAAGCAGAAAAGACTTACCTGGTCAGGGGCGAAAGACTCTGGTTATGTGGAGAGGAAGAAGAAGACTCTCTTCAGCCTCACTCCCCAACAGCTGTGGAGCTAACCTCAGAGTCACTGACAAACTTTATATGGAGTGATGCTGTACAAGCCTTAATTTAGCAGTGCTTATAAGATTGAACGCAGTAACTGTTGGCCAGGCAGACACGTCCACCTGCACCCATGGAAGGTGGCGTGAAGCAGATAAGGATATTCCTGCCCCAGCTTTGTGGGGCCAGAGCCTCCAGCCATTTCAACAGCCCCACCTAGTCAGTGCCCAAGGTGTGTTTCCTTGTTTAAGACATGTACACTGATTTTTTAAAAGTTCCTAATTGTTTGAGGAAAAGGTGCAGGTGGTATGTGAAAAAATAAGGGTAATTAAAGATGGCATTAATGCTTATATTCATTCTCTAGGGGACTCTTTACAGATTCATTATAGACTCAGCTGAGATGCTTGCTTTAGAATAGGCAATCAGAGTAATATTCAGGATTTGACTATATTTTTGTTTTGATTAAGGTTTCTTCTCTACCTCTCAGCCATCATGGGAATATCTTTTTAAGAAAAGGTTTCAGTTTGTTCAGTTTTATCCCCAGCAGGAACAGAGTAGATGCAGCCACAGAAGTGTTTTCAGAACTATTTGAAAGTCAACTTTTGCCATGCTGTCACAAATGATTTTCAAAAAAATGTTAATTCACTATGTCCCGTCTGCACTAAAGATATAACTAAGCTCTCTGAAAAAGTTTCCAACACTCACTTTGTTCACAACCTTTTTTTGTGGTACAGCTGGCACTTTCGCTCATCTGTGGACTTCCCCACCTCTGTGCTAAAACACAAGCTGCTGAAGATTTTAAGTTTTATGAACTTGATTGAAAAATCCTGATAGCCTTTTTTTAATCCAGAGGCCACATGACTCAGTCTAAGTCCAATGGTGTGTTTCCTGACAGACATCACTGTTTCCCTAGAAAGTCTACATCTGTTTCCATGCACTTGCTGCTAATAAGCTGTGGCTCAAGATTTGTCCGATATTTTGGAAACCCTGAATATGTATGATATTCATACTGTTTATTGAGATTTTTAATTATCTTTAGGGACTCATTAAAATAGCCATTCATTTAATTTATTTAGCATAAAAAGAAGCTACCTGAATAGGAAGCAAAACATTCTCTTGGATTGATGATTAGGAAGCCTAATTTATACCCCTTTCTGTGAAAGAATTGAGTGATTTCATGCTGGTTATGCTAACACGAAAGATAAAAGCCATTTTAGTGACAAACATTGGGTCAAGCTGCTCTGTGACACAGTAACTGAACTCCATGTTAACTCTGGAAGAATCCTAGCATTGGCATCAGTAAACCTCAGAAGATGACATTGGTAACCATTTTGGATGGCACATAACTTTCTTAAAGCTGGGAGAGCAGCATTCCTAGGGGGTAGGTGATTTTTTCTTTTTTTAAATATATTGCACATAAAATCAGATCCACATTTAGGAGTGCCTCTTGGCTTATCACAGAAAGGAAAAACCTTGTGCATTTTGGCAGTACCGTTACAACTCTCATCTGTGGGTTGGGCAAAAATATGAAAGCAGCAAATTCAGTCTGAGTTTCTTATGTGGGAACAAACTCATTTGAGCACCTGCACAGGCCATGTGTTTTATTTCCCCTGAGGATAAAGCCCACTGTCTGAAGAGCGATACTTCTGCTTTTTCATTTTAATGCAATCTATTCTCATCTGCTCTTAGGGGAAAAAGAAAAGAAACCAAACCCACAGACTGACTAATGATCAAATGCGCTCAGCACTGGAATGTTTGGGGTTGGACTGGGGACATGAAGTTCAGCTGCATCCCTCCTGAAATGCAAAAGAGAAGAGGACTTGCTGCATCACCTTCCAGGATGACCCTGTATGCTCTTTCTCAGTCTACACCAAGTCAGCTTGACAGGTCCCTTGTTCCTCCTTAATTTAGTCTGATGGTGTGACTATGCTGCAACAGGGAGCATGACTGTAACAAAGGTAGGCATTCCCACACTAGCATTATGCTAGCTAGCCCTGGTAAGCATAGCAGTAAAGACATGGAGACACAGATTTCAATGCAGGCTAGCAACCCAAGCACATACCCAGACTCCCTTGTGAGCTTGTTCAGCATTTGCTGACATCTGTGGTGCTCTGTTCAGTGCTGTTATTACCCAAACCAGCTCTATTAAAGCTAGTTTGCACATGTATACACATACAGTGGTCATGCCTCCTAGTTGCACTGTAAATGTACTCTCTGTAGCTTACTACAGGGCATCTGGGGAAGTGCGAGGAGTGTGTTTGTGACAGGCTCTTGTGCAGGGATGTAGAGGGTGGGGTACAAGTGGTGAAAGCTCCTCATGCTCTTCTTATTCTTGTGTGCCAATCCCCAGTTCAACTGTGTTTGTTTGTAACTGACTTTGCCAAGGAGAGGAGTCTTTCTGCCGCCTTCTAAACAGAATTGATGAACTAAGATAAGACATAATTTGTGCAGCACTAACTGCTGATTGCAAACATAGTGGGCTAGCTCCTAGCTTTAGTTCACTCTCCTTTATGCCCCTAATAGTACAAAGCAGGTGCAAGGCTTCTAAACAACCTCCTCTCCTCTTCCTGAGCTTCTGGTGTGGCCAGGGAAAGCATCTGGAACATCTCTTGTTCCATCCGAGTATGGATGGAACACCTCTTTGCCTAAGTGTAAGCTGCTGTAGCGGCCCCCATTAAAACAAGAAACTCACAGTATTCAAGAACAGGAACCTGCTAGTGACAGAGGCCTCTTGCACACTGACAAGTTTCTGCCTGGTCCTCTGCTTTCTAAACTATGTGGCTTCATGGCAGAAGGAGGCATTAAGGAGTGTCAGAAGGATGCTCAAGGCTTTCTTGGCTAAAAACTCGGTAGCTATAAAAGCAACCTTTAAAACCAGGGTGGATACAATGTGTATATGGTTAGAGGAACAAAAGAAAAATCCTATCAAGTTGTTAAAGTATCAAAATAGTACACAAAGTAACGACATGTATGGTTTTACGTGTGTAGATGCTATATCAAGAAGGCTATGTGACTTGGCTATGATGGACTATCAATAGACCAGTAAGGCTTCTTTCTCCAGGGAACAATTCAGAATTACAACTACAGCCATGAAACTTGCCTTTTTATCTAAAACTATAGATTTTGTGAATTGTTGCTGGTAATATGTTTGCACAGTTGATAACTTTAATTGAGTTAAAACTACAAAAATATAGCAATTTAATAGGAGTACACCAGTATATCAGAAAGGGTCATTATTTTTTATGTGTCCGTTGCAGCATTTATTGTGAAGTGCAGCATTTGAAAGAGTTATTTGGTGAGTTTGAAGTCATAAAATCTTGTAACTTTTTATACTCTAGGGGAATAGGAGGAGGAGAACACATCTACATTTAACAGCAAAGTGTATGTTTCAATATAACTATTTTTTTCTTTTGGGTTTATAAGAGAAAAGGCATCAAGGGAATAATGTTTGTAAAAACCTACATTTTAAAGGAATGTTATCCAGATTAAAATATTTGGGAAAAGGTCAACTGGAAATTTGAATGTAAATTTTAATGGTACTAATTCTTTGTATTGTAATAACAACTAGGCATCTCATGCATGGATAAAGGCCCCATTGTGCTAAGTCCTGTACAGACAAAAAACAGAGAGAAGGTTTTTGCCCCAGGTAATTTATAATATAAGTTTAGGATTAAGGAAGTTTCTGTGAAGAGATTACTTTCTAAACATTTCTAAAGTGGCACTTTTAGCAGTATTTAGACACCACTTGATTTTTCCACAGATGGCTATATCATAATTTCTTGCCATTAAAACTTTTGCATATTATATATATTTGATAGAGATTTTAGGTTGTTCTACTTTTGAAATTATCTTCTGTTTTATTGCCATAATATTAACAATAGTTTGGGTTCAGGGTGTTTACTGCCAGGAGAAAGTCATGAGCTAAAATCTATACAGGCATACCTCGGAGATATTGTGGGTTCGGTTCGAGACCACCGCAATAAAGCGAATATCGCAATAAAGCGAATCACACAAATTTTTGGTTTCCCAGTGCATATAAAAGTTATGTTTACACTATACTGTAGTCTATTAAGTGTGCAATAGCATTATGTCTAAAAAACCAATGTACATACCTTAATTAAAAAATACTTTATTGCTAAAAAATGCTAACCATCATCTGAGCCTTCAGCGAGTTGTAATCTTTTTGCTGGTGGAGGGTCTTGCCTTGATGTTGATGGCTGCTGACTGATCAGGGTGGTGGTTGCTGAAGTTTGAAATATTGTGAGAATTGCCAAAATGTGACACAGAGACACGAAGTGAGCAAATGCTGTTGGAAAAATGGCGCTGACAGACTTGCTCGATGCAGGGTTGCCACAAATCTTCAATTTGTAAAAAACGCAATGTCTGCGAAGCGCAATAAAGTGAAGCGCAATAAAATGAGGTATGCCTATATTCTAGTAAATGTACTATCTAATGTTAACTGTTGAACATTTATGTGTCTGTGAATTTTTAAATGTTCATACTTATTAGCAAGTAATTAAAGAAGCATGGGGATATTTTGAGACTGTACAATGGGAAAGTAGCTTTTCTTAAATGCTTTATAATTGGGGGCTCTGGGCTCCAAAACATTTATTTCCAGGTTTAGTTTCATTCTAGGTCAGCATCTTAAGTTTCAGCACTATATTTGTAGGTCAATTTCCCTTTTTATGTTCTGGAGAAAAGAAAGAAAACCTCAGAATGTCATCAGCTTCTAAGAAATTGTAATCTGCATGGCTTGATGGTACTGGATTGCAGTGAATAGCATCAAAACTTTCTATGACTATTTGATTTGAAGTGCAAATTGATTCATTTGAACAGTATCCATCAGGGTATGGTATACCAATTCTGGTAGGGGAACCATGATCATAAATTTCCATGCTCATTCTCTGCAACTATGTTATGCACATGGCAGGGTGCTTTTTGAATTGTAAGTGAATATTGCAGAATATTATGATGGAAGTGAATATTACATTGGTAGCTGCAAGTTTTCAGAGTTGCAAAGAGCTGATTCTAAGACTGGCCAGGTAAGGAAGAAAACTATATTGTGTGATCTGTATTTCCAAATGTTCCCAGGGAATTTTTCAGGAATGATCAACATATTACAACTATACAAAAGGTGGAACTGGCATAGAGGCAGTCACGTGTTTAGTAGGCAGGGGTTTCATGTTATAAGATTTTCACGGGGTACTTAACATTCTCTGGTTACATTTTAAGATGTTGTTTTCGACTGAGGAAAATCTAAATGACCCAGAACAAGTGTACCTGAGAAAGAGTTTACTTCCCATTGTTTGCTGCCACATCTGTGATTAATATGAATGATCATGAAGCATTCCCCTCAATATGCAAGAGATGAGGCTGTTGGAATGGCACCTTCTTTAAAGGCCCTGGAGTTCTGTAATGATGGTCTCATTACATTAAATGAAACAGGCTAGATTTGTTGATGACCAGGATGCATTCTCTATAGCAGTTCTTCTTAACTAGGGTGCCATGATATCCTTTCAGGGGTGCTGCAGGATGCCATGTAATGTTAGCACTGTTTGGTGCAAAAACATGATTCACAAGATAAAA
This sequence comes from Crocodylus porosus, assembly GCF_001723895.1. NCBI lineage: Eukaryota > Metazoa > Chordata > Crocodylia > Crocodylidae > Crocodylus > Crocodylus porosus. Next base: position 28,786,636 of record NW_017728951.1, on the reverse strand, counting down.
CAAATCATTTCCAGTACAAGTCCATAGTGTTAAAAATATGCTGACCTGCTGTGGTGTTTCTGAGTTCTTTGCAACAGAAAAATATTTCCATAGTCCAAAAATGAGAGAAAACTAACAGCTAACATCTTTGGAGGGGTGCTTTGAGCCTAAAAAAATTGAGACTTATTGCTCTATAGACAGTTTGTTTCCATTAAGGAGAATTAGAAGACAGGAGCACTGACCAATATATTGAGGCTGATATGTTTTAAATTAGCTGTTTGGTATGAAGGGTGGTATAAAGGGATGGGAATTTCAGTTTGATCTGTACTTTTAAATAATTGTCAGGGACACTTATATAATGTCCTTGCAGATGCTTAATGAGAAAAATTGGAGTAAAATTCAGATGCAGAAATTATTTAGAAACAAATTTCAAATTATGAATACATCTGAGTAGAGTTCACTCTGGAAAATAAAGAAGGTGATATGTACTGAGTAAAATGCTGATTATGAATTGTTTACCCAGCAGCATTGTGCACCAGTATTTAAAAAAAGGAATTTACCTAATAAGGCATACTGATGCTATTTCAAGCTATATAATAATCCTGGTTATTTGTATGGTTTTGAACAACATTGTCCACTAAAACAAGGAGCAGAAATTTCACTTTTTTCCAACTAGATTCCAGGAACTCTAATCAACTGGGATGTTTAATAAGAGTTCCAGTGAAGATCAAGGGCAGAGACAGTCATAGAGACAGAGCCAGGCAGTTCTGCGCTGAGACATGTGCCTGATGCATGCCTGTCTCTTCTTGAAATGGAAATAGTGTAGTCTGAGTGCAGAGCTACATGTGCACTGGTTAGGTCTGATGAGACTGAATGTCTGATGGCGCATGGCAACAACTGCATTTTATGAAGAGTCATTCCTGCCATGCTTGCAGAGGTTTGTGGCCATTAGAGAACACAGGTGAAGGAAAACCTGGTTTCTGCATCTCACTTAGCCTTAGCTGTGAACCAGGCACTAAAATGCTCAGATTGGGGCAGAGTTCTAGGAACCTGAGGAACTTTCAGGTCAGACTGGGAGACCTCTTGTGAGTTCAGCTGTCTCCAGGGCAAGGTGGCAATTGACTAGGGAGATTTTTAGGTCAAAGTTTTAATTTAGACGCCTTAAGTCCCCCTAAGCCCATTATGATCTTATGAGGATAAGATGAGGGCACTGGGCTTATTTAGTTTGGAGAAGAGAAGACTAAGGGGGGGATTTAATAACAGAAAGATGTGGTGGATTTCAGTACAGTGTTTCCAGACGTCAGAAGAGGATGACAGAGATTTGTTCAGGGGGCCTTTTTCCCTCTGGAGGAGAGTATGATATCCTCTTTTTGGGGCTGGGTAGCCACTGAAGGATAAGCCTACCTGGTCAAAATTATCCTATGATGTAGGGAAGCAGACACTGCATCAGAACTTGGGGATTTAAAACCAGGTTTAAAATTAATGTAGTGCTTAGGATAAGTGAATTAAAATTACATTATAGTCTAGACTATAAATTTTTGTAAATTTGCAGGATTTTCAAACTGAGACTGTCTATGCCCCAGCACTATGATACTTAACTTAACTACACACTTTTTTCCACAGCACCTCTCAGAAACTAGGAATCAAATATGTGAGTGTTAATATTATCCAAGGATGCCCATGCACAGGTACCATGATACTAGCCTCATGTTGGGTACTTTTTTGCTGCTTCATGTTAGAACTGCTGGAAAGGCAGCTTCATACATTTGTGCTGTGGTTCACTGTTGTCAGTAGCATGTGTTTGCATGAGGGGATGTGAATTCAAGTCTAGCTGGGGTAAAATTTTAAATATCTATTTTGAGTAAGGTTAATCATTGTATGAGCTGCTGACTTGTGACTGCTCGGTCTGTTCTGTTAATTCTGACACATCATTAAAGAGGCATGTTAGGAAGAGGCTGAAATATCAAAAGCCTGCAGCAGCATTCCCTCTGCACTGCAACTCTGTTTGGACAGGGCCATCCGTGCTGGGTGAACTGTGTTGATACTTTCCTAAGTGACTGAATGCTATAGTACCTGCTGTCTGCCCAGCTGTAACTGGTCTTTCTGCCTCTGTCAGATTAGTCTTACTTGCACCTCTGCCTGCACCTTGCATTTAGCTTATAACTCCATCTATAATTATTACAGTCCCCTTGACGCTTATACGAGAGGCTTTCGCTCTCTCCTCCAGATACCTTATTACTATTTGTCTTCAGTTGTCAATAATTCCTTTGAATTCTCACTTCTGCATTTTAAAAGTCCAAATTTGATGATGTTTAATTATTTTTCTCACTTTAGGAGTACTGGAGAGTCTAGCCCTACCACAACACAGCCCCCCTAATATAGTAAATTAAATATTATATTGTTGTACAAAGGCAGGAAAAAATTACTTTTTCATTGGTTATCAAAGTAGCCACTCTGAAGGACAGAAGGAGGCAATAATGTACTGTAAATTAAGTAATGTATTTCAAAAAATGAGAGGATTCAAGCTAGGAGATTTGGAGTGAAATGAGTTCTGTTCTCTGTACAAAGTGTGCTTGAGCCTCTGCACATGTGGAATTCAGCTAAAATGAGATTATAAATTAACAATTCTTCATGCTTCATTGCTTGAGTGACCTAGAAGTTATTTTCTTCTGATTTTGAGTCCCAGGTGCAGCACTTTCCGATTTACCAAATATAACTTTTTAAAAGGGAAGAAAGCCCGTTGAACTGAAACAGCAACAGCCTGTTTTCTGTGGTCTTAATGCAGCTTTGCAATACAGGAAGGCAAAGCAAATCAGCTGAAGGGGTAGGGGAAAAGTGCTTGAAGGAGACTGAGGTTCTGTTCTTGACTTTGCTGCAGACTCCTATGAAAACAAGTGGTTATGGACCTACAAAGATTGACCTAAGGTGGCTGTTTCAGGTTTTTAAGAAGCACTCCAACTTCAGTTATCCAGAGACCAGTTTTCAAAAGCAACAGGCATCTGCAAAGCCAAATGTGACTGTGAACTGTGGAGACTTAACACTTTTAAAAATCACAGCCAAGGCATCTCAAGTTGGGTAATTAGGTTTCCTCTTCTGTCTTTTCTCTCTCCGTCAATTAAATTGGGATAGCAATGTTCAACCATCTAATAGGTGGGTTGGCATAAGGTTCTTGCTTCAGTGCTCAACCCACATCCGTTCAGCACTCATTCTTATGAGGCAGCTGTAACCATTAATTGACAAACCATGGCAGCATAAACTCCATGGTTTACCAGACTAAAAGCAGTAGTGGTTCATGATTCACCTTCCTGGCTGTCCCTAACAGGGAGTAACAGATCCTCCTGTAAAAGAGATACTTATGATAATGCCTTTCAAAAATACTCTGAAAGTACACACAAAAGTGCAACTCCCTGCTTTAACTCATAGCACTTCACAGAAAGCACCATGAGTTAGATCAACCCTCCTGACTCAACAGACATTTGCTATTGGGTTGGGAGGGTGGGGGATCAAGCTCTGATTTGGAGCTGATCCAGCAAGAGGGGCTGTGCCCTACAGCCTCTTCCCATAGCCTTGCCCCACCTTCTCCCAGCTCTGATGCTGTCTGCATGATGGGAAGGGAGGAGAAGGGAAAAGTGGGAGCTCAGGCTAGGGTTTTCCCAGTCTATGCTGGAGTGGGGGTAGGTGGATTGGAGCCAATCCACCTCCTTCCACTCTAGCACAGGCTGGGCAAACACCATACTGAGCTGGGTTGCATCAACCCAGCTGCTTGAGTAGAAGGAAGTTTTAAAGTGATTTGCAGCCATGTGCTTCTGTTAGGGCACGGCTGTAGAGTGCTTTTGTGGGGCTGATCACACAGCAAATGTAACTTCTGTCTGTGCATTGAGTGCTTCTTCACAAATGGTTAAATTAAGAAAGATTATTATAGATAGAGCTGTTGTTATAGCACACACTGCCCTGTTTTTCAACATCTTTCTACTTGTTGAACTAACTTGAGGAGGACTTCATGGAAAGGAGGGAAAAAATATGTGGCTAAATTGGGGAAACCTTAGGAGAGAATTGTTGAGAACAGGGAGTGAAAGAGATTCTGGGGTATCAAATATTGAGGAGCAGTTAACAGAAGATGTAGGCTATCACTAATATACTCTTTTGGTATACTGGTTTCCCTTGCTTTATGTGGTACGTACATTCTCAGAAAACTGTGCATAAATTGAATTTGCATAAAGGGAACCCAGTTTATAATGTAATCAATAGGGATACATTCCCACAGTGGTAAGGTAGGGAGGGAGAGAGGCTAGGGTTAGGGAAGGGGCAGGGGGAGGGGCACGGTACAGCCCACTGGCTGAAGGCAGGTGGTGTTAGCTGCTCCTGGGGCTGCAGCAGGGAGCAAAGGAAGGGAAACTGTCAGTGGGTGCAGGGTGGGGGGGGCACGGCTCTTGCTGCAGTATGCACCCTGGGAGGGCTGCAGGATGTGGCTGTGCCAGATTCTTCCCAGGGGCACATGCCCCCAGATCTGCGTGTGGGATGAGAGTAGGCTGCCACTGCAGGCTGGGGCTGGCAGCAGCCCCGGGCTCTTCCCAGCACTTGGGGCAGGTGGCAGCCTGCTCTCACCCCATGCACAAATCCAGGGGCACATCCCCGTGGGAAGACCCCACCATAGCCCCCCAGCCCTTCTGGGGCATGCATAGCAGCAAAAACTGTGCTCTCCTGCCCCACACCCACTGACAAATCTATCTGCAGGTGGCATTGGCCATTGCCGGGGCCACTGCAGCAGGGGATAGGGCGAGTGAGAACATGAGGAGGCCTGGGGGGCACGGGGCACAGTGCAGCTTGTCTGCACTCATCCTATACCCTGCTGTAGTGGCCCCAGGATTGGCTGATGCCAGCTGCCTGCAGCTGCTGGGCTGCGCTGCACCGCAACCCCCCCCACTTGGCTCCACTTGTCCTGACTCACCCTAGCCCCTGGGCTGTGCCATACCATGGTGCAGGCAGCTGGCATTGGCCATTCCTGGGGCTCCTGCAGCAGGGGCTGGAGTGAACAGGGACAAGCAGCACTGTGTCCTGTGACTCCCAGGCCTCTGCTTGTCCCCACTCAGCTCAGTCTGTGCTGCAGCAGCCCCGGGAACAGCCAATGCCGGCTGCCTACATCATGGCATGGAGCAGCCCAGGGGCTGGGGTGAATGGGGATAAGCAGAGCCCTTGGGGGCTTTGGGGCATGGCACAGCCCAGTGACTGCAGGCAGGTGGCATCAGCCACTCCCAGAACAGCTGCAGCAGGGGCTGGGGTGAGTGGGGCCCTGGATCTATGGCCCTTTCCCCTTCCCCCCACAGACTTACCTGTTTGGGTGAGAAGGGTACACATCTATGCTGATCGCATAAGAGTGAATTTACTTGGCATATAATGAATTTGGGGTATAAAAAAGGTCATCACCATGAATTCCACGTGCCCCTGGAGGCTGGTGGGGCATGGTGATAGCCCACAGGCGGTGGTGTCAGCAGCGTGGCTGTGGTGGCGGCGAGTGGAGAGCTCCTGTAGGTAGCTGTGGTGGTGTTGGTGGCAGGGAGTGGGTGGCGAGCACTGACCAGTGGTCAGTGACCATCTGCAGACACTGCCAGCAGCATTGGCAGTAGCCAGTGGTAATCAAGGACCACCCACGGACACTGCTGGCGGTGTTGGTGGCGGTGGGGGGGGGGCTGACGAGGGGCAACTGCTCACAGGCACCACTGGCAGTGTTGGTGGTGCTTTTCTCAGGGTTTGCATGGCTAATCTCAGGGGGTGCACATGCACCTTTGTGCACGCCCTATGCATTACCAATGGTCATTACATAAGAGCAAATTCACACATACAGAACCTGCATAAAGTGAGGGAAACCTGTAGATGAGTAAAAGCTTCCATTGTTGATTCCTCCCATATCCAATTCTGTTTTCACTTGCTGCTTTCACTTGGTTGGGCATCATAAGGTGAGTTGTACTAGTGAGGAGAGAGCAGGAAAGATTACCCAGCAGCCTGAGACATGCTTCGAGGGTGGCCCTTGCTTTATTTACCAGCAGAGCTCTTGAAACTATCTGCAATAGCACCATCTGGTGATGTTCCAACAACCAGTATTTATTTTTATATCTTTCTTTCTCTACCCAATACTCAAAATGTACCAGTTCAGGTTAACAATTTTTTTGTTGAGAAAGAAAGGCAAGACCAGCCTGGTCCTTGCAGCTGTTTCTGGTCAACTTTTATTTAGAATGCTTGTGCAACGGCAGTTGACATGGTGTATCCACCTTTGTGTGAGTTGACTTTTTTGTGAATTATAGGCATTTATAGACCTGCTCTGGGAGGTGAGGAGAGAGGGAAATACTTTAATTAGAGTGCCTCCAAGAGCTGCTTTAATTAAAGGGCCCAGAGTGTCACATGTATCAGCATTCCTGCACTGAAACATGGTGGTGGAGGCACTTTAACTGAAGCACACCCCGCTGCCTTTTTTCAGCATGGGGATGCTGATGCACATGATGCTGGAGTCTGCTGGTGTACGGTAATTACCATGTGCTCTGATGCACTGTAATTACAGCACATTGGACCAGACTCAGTGTACATAGATAGGTGCCCTTAGGTATTAATCGACAGGACTTCAAAGGTACAAATGGGAAGGCACTGAAACAAATGTTTCAAAGTGCAGATTCAACAATGGGAATGAGCAGCCACAATGGAAGTTACTGAGGGGCAAACCTCATAAAGGCACTTACATAAGTAAGTAGGCATATCATTGTAAAGCTATTTTCTATGCTTGGCATCTAAGCCACCATGTCTCCAATGACATTATCTATGGGTTGGCATACTTACTTTCTGGCATCAGTCAAACCACTCAAAATGTAGACACCCCCCTCCTCCAATAACTTACCCAAACCTAAGAGTAATAAAAATGAACTAAAATTTAAAAATGGCTGTTTGGTTTTTTTGGAGGAAAGTCTGGGCTGATTCTTATGCACTGGGAAATGTTATAGAAATTTCCAGTTAGGATGATTTTGTTTTTCAGCTGTTGGAGAATTAAAGTATGTTTGGTGGGCATCCCTTCCTCCGTAGAGCACTTTGTATCACAACAGTTGGGTAGCTGAGGCAAGGGAAATAACCCAGGTAGACAGTGCTCTTGGTTGATGGCCATGCAAGCTGTTTTGGTGCACTGAGACAAGGATTTCTTATGGTGATAACCTTTATTGAACTAACTAAGTAGCTGAGATAAAGTTAGACAAGGTTTTGAATGCAAGTTGTTCTTCCACAGGAAACATCCTTGCCTACTATGTAGCAGACCCAAACATGTAAACTACCGTAACTTTGGTGCACCGAGTCATTCACCCACCTTTTGAACTTAATCAATTTTCTTTAGTATTGCTTAATTCCTATATTATATGTTAGGAGTAATTTGCAAATAAGACTCTTTTTTACCTTTCTTTTTGGATGCAAGATTAAAGGTACTAACTAAGGGGTACCATGGGCTCTTTGGCTGCACTGAAAATCTTGCAAAGGAGAATTTCAGCTTTTGGGGAAACTGAAGTGAGGTTAAGGCAAAATTATCAGTTTAATATATGGAATGTGTTTCCTTTGAAGCATTTATATTGCTGTATATTCTATGCTAGCAGCTAAGACAGCACCCAGATAAGATGTTTATTATGCTAAAATACAAAAGACTTCTTGCAGGCTATATTGGGTGTTATTTTTATTATTTGGGAGGGAGCTATATTAAGAAAAATAATCTAAATCTTAAACACAATTTTCTGTGGCACTGTTTATTTTCAGCAACAGGATAAATAAAAAATTTTGAAAGTACTATTGAAACTACACAGGGAAATTAAGAAAAACAAGGCAACAAAATCTGCATGTTTAAAACTGTACAACTGTGTGCCTGAGTCAGCACTGGCATTTTGAAGCAATATGGTAATTTAAAATCTATTATAATATAGATGTGCTTATGAGAGGGGTAAACTTTGCTTACTTACTAATTATCATGATAGAAAGCACTAGTTACAGAATGGTTCTCAGCTTGAAGCCTTCATTGGGAAGAAAGTGCAAATGTGGAAAGTTGCAAGTTTTCTGTACAGTTACTACTCATTTAAAATTGGCAGTACTAAAAAGTACAAGTACAAAACATTTTTAAACTTATATTGCTTATAAAGGCTCAATTTCACACTCATGCAAATGGTGTAGTACCATTTCCTGTACTATGAAGTACTAATCCTAATGGTAAAGCTGAAGTAGAATGTAGAAATCAAGTATTCAGCCAAGAGACTGAAAATGTTAACTTTTGTACTGAAGCATGGCATCACTGCTAAGTCTAGTACTGACATAGCCCCAGAACACATGGGGAAAATACTTGATGTAGCTGATATACTGGCTTTTCCAATTCACATTTTCCTCATCTCTTCCAGGTGAAGAAATCTTGGAAAATTTCATCCCCATATTAATTTGTTTAAAAAATTTATAAATAACCGAAAAAGAAAAGTTAGAAACTAATTTGTAAATCAGTCTTAACATTAAAGTATCTACTTCATGGATACCAAAAGTGTTTAGTTATCTTATAAGATGATGACAACTATAAATCACCACTGTGAAAAGTGGTGGATGATTATTGCAAAAAATAATCCAGACACTACCCACATTATAATTAGAAGGCTTTTTAATTATGTGCTATTCATTTGTTCATCTATTGTACAATGACTGAGATACATGCAGTGTTATTATATATATATAAATGAGATAAAACCAAGACATGACATTTCAGATCTAATTTAGAGCATGTTTATACCACAATGGCAGGGGACTCTTGTTGGAAAGATTCTGACTGCACCCCATCCCTAGTTGTATTATATATAATGAAGGTCTTCCAGTTTAATTATTCCTGGGAACATGAAATGTGGGTAAATGAGGCACATTATGATATAGTGTCTGTATAAATACCTGACATTGCAAGCCTTGAACTATCTATACCCTGCTTAATTAAACTATAATTATGTCTCTCTTTCTCAAGACTTACTTCCAAATTATGGATATGTAGCACTCAATTATACCTAAGACTCATATGTCAGTTTGGCGTGAGTTTCACAAACTCCCTTGCATTGCCTTTTGAACAAAACTAAGTAAGCATTTTCAGAAAGAATAAGATAAAATACTTCAGAATGCTGCTAAGGCTATTTTGATAGGATTTCCTTTCTGTCTTACATCCTTGGTCACGTCCAGACAAGTGCGGTTGTATGTTTTGTGATGTCTCAAACGTGTCTGCAGCACCACATACTGCACAGTCAGGTGTTCTCTGTGCTGCAAAGGCACATGGCCCATGCATGCACTGCTCCATTTTCCCCCCCTGCAGGTTATTCAGGATATCCATGGGTCAAAAAAACCTATGGAAAAGAAAAATGGAGAAGTACGTGCACGAGAAGCATGTGCCACTGGAAAGTGGAGCTGGGCCACCTGGAGCTGCACTGTGGCTGCCAGCCAGGTTCCACCCAGCAGGATCACTACTGTTGCAGCCCCAGGACCCCAGGTAAGCTTGCTGGGGCCAGCACAGTGCTGTCCCCAGCCTCCTGTACTGCCCCCAGGGTAACTTGTCACACGTCAAAGTGTACATGGCATGGGTGTTCCCTGGGGACAAGTAGCAGTGGTGCAAGGTTTGCTGCTGCTACTTGTCCCTGGGGAACCAAACGTCCACTTTTGTTCGAATGCAGCACCTGAGAGTACTGTACTGTTCTGGTTATCTTTTTCCTTGAATAAATTTCAGAAGTGATTAAATCTGCTTGTGACCACAATAGCTAGGATGTTATAGACCTTTCCCAGGGAAATGCTCTTCAGAATACCATCCACACTTGGAAACTTTGGACAGATCCCAGCCTGTTGAGGTGAGAGTGTTTGAATTGGCTTCACATTTGTGGAGTGTAAAATGCCAATAGTAGTTGAGCTGTCTATTAGTGTATACCGGTACTTTCTACAGCAACCAGGGGATTACTGGGACTTTCCTCCACATGTTGATGGAGTCTGCTGCTGGCTAATTTGTCAGATGCAAGATAGCAGTACAATTTAGAATGACTATGAGCTTTAGCCTTTAGACTGCCTTTGGTTTTCTAATTTCAATATATTTCCAGTTATGTGATAATTAGAATATTTAGAGTCACAATAATAAAGATTAAAAACCAACAGGGGGCATATTTCAGGACAGCCAACTTCTATATAATGGGAGTTAGAAAGAAAAAACATTCCTTTTCAGCAGGGTATTTCATAGCTGCAAGAAACCTTAAAATAGACATCTTACCCTAAGCGTCTGGCATTGGCCATCATTAGAAGGAGAATACAGGATTGGATTACTAGTCTGATTTTATCTGGCAATTGTTCTGTCCCTATTTTCCAACTCGTATGATCCTTGTGTCAGTTTAGCCAGTTAAGACATGCAGTTCTATAGGAGGACTGAGAATTCAGAGCCCAGTGATGGAATATAGCCACTATAGTTCCCCTATTGCCCACAGGGTATTAGCTTGTTATATTGCTTAATTAAGTTTACAAATTTTTCGCCAGTTTTATGAGTACAAATAATTTCTTTCACTTTTTCCCTCTCCAAGTTGTTAGGGGTGCATTCTCCTTTTAAAGAAAGCACAGAATAATATTTTGATAGCTTTTGTTAAAAATGAATAATGAATTAAAGTCTAAAGTGTTCTTTTAAAGAAGTAATTTTGTAAAGAAGAATTCAGAAAATCCTAATATATATATATCTACATCATACCATTGATCCTGTTTACTTCAGAAATCAGAACTTAAACTTTTTTCATACAAAATGAAGTCCATTTTGGAGTTTTTGTCTTGGACTCGATGACAGCATTGACATTACAGAAAAGTTTACGTTCTTCTACTTATAATTAGACAATTGGATGATTAAAAGCTCACATCAATGTAAGTCAATCCCTGACAGCAAATCAAGGGATTCTATTGACTTTCGCTATGTAGTGGATCAGACCCATAAATGTCATGGAAACAAAGGTCATGGTTTCAATCAGCTTTATGTTATTAATATCCTCTACTGTCAAAATTGCACTTCATTATACTTAATTTATTTGCAAGATGGTCCTCTGACATTTCCTTATTCATCTAGTTAATTATTAATACGAGCCTATGATAATATTAACTTTCTTTTTCATCCAAGTCTTTATCAGTAGGAATACAAGTGTGATGGGGAAAAAACAAGACTCATCAATAGAGAGGAATTTTGAAACTCAGCCTTTTTTTTTAAACAGACTGGCATTAGTGTTTTATGAAAGAGGGGAAAAAAATAACCATGCATAAAAAACCATGGGGTGAAGTATAGCATCCTGCTTCATCACAGCTGAGTGCATTTTATCAGTTAATAAAATACACTTCTTGATATCATTGTTTCACATGAGAAAGCACTTCCATTGTTCCTAAACCCTAGCCTATGGGCAACAAACAGCTCATAGCTACAAGAAATTGAAAGATATTTAACAGGGAAAGCAAAGTATGATGATACTTGCAGTGTTATTTGCTTGGCATTATGGTCAATAGGCTACCCAAAGTTGGGGACTGGCAGTTAAAATGCATCCAAGAAAAATAATCTCCCAAATATTAAAGCTTTTACCTTAAAGGGATTTTAACTGCCATGACTTAAGTGTGTGAAAAAGTTTTACAACTTTATCATCACAGTTGTTTGTATCATAATTTTATATTACAAACAGTATTCAGAAGGATATTTAAATGCCAAATGTTAACATGGGTGTAGGTTGTAGCCATGTTGGTCTCAGGACATAGGCAGATGAGGGTCTTTGGGTGAATCTAATATCTTCTTTTAGACCAACTTAAATAGTTGGGAAAAATTTTTTTAGCAAGCTTTCAGGTTTAAAAGCCCTTCGTCAGGCTGAGGAAGTTTCTGCACTTGGTGTGCACTCTTCCTGGAATTCATTCAGAAGAGCACACACCAACTGCAGAGACTTTCTCAGCCTGATGAAGGGTTTTAAAATCCAAAAGCTTGCCACATTTTTTTCAACTATTTAAAATGTTAACATGAGACATTGCCTATAAATATTGGACCACATGAGATTTGGATAACATTCATTTACCACGAAGTGAATGAAAAACTCTCACTCATTTTACATAGCCCATACATAGTATCACTTTGGGGTCATTAGTAGCTTGCATCAGATATGATTAAGTGACATAGACCCTCTGAGCTCATTACTAATCCTGTGAGAACTAGCTGGTGCCAAAGAAGGTAGACTGAAATTGACTGCAAAACAGGCCAACATGAAAACCTGAGTAGTTTGAATTTGGACCTGATTTTATGAAAGTGGTCCTTGTTTTATACAGAACAGACAGTACATAGCAATACATCATATGCTTTCCTCACTGTGACCTTTGCTTCCCTGAACTGATTATTTACCTGCAGTCTGTGCATACCATGGATTATTATCAGAACAATGTAACTGCTGCCAAATTTGCATGATTTTCAAATCTCAAGGTCAGGTTGACAAAAGAACTCCCTTACTCAGATAATTAAATAACAGCATATTTTCAAAAGGACTGTGCACCCAGTAGCTCTCAGTGTGTTTTCAATGCACCTTATTTACTGAGCTTTGTTGAAAATCTGGCCACCTAAATTGGTGTCTAAATGTGAGAATTGTTCATCTGCATATGTAGTACCCTACAGTGCAAACCGTATCATGCTTTTGGGTTCCAGAAAAGTTGATAAAGTTAAACTTGCCTTTTTCCTAAAGTTGGGAAATTATGCTGTTTTAAACCTGATTACACTGTTAAGAGAGTATCGTATTACATGAGAATAATTGTTGCAAGAATAAGAGAAACTATATTGTTAGCTACTCTGGGCCTCAGTTCTGGTGAATATTTTACTACCTTTTTGTTGAGTAAAACTCTAATTGCTTACAGTCTATAGCTGTTTGGTGAACAGAAGTTTACAGTTCTTAGCATCAACCCATTGATCAACAAAATGAATGACAGTATACAGTAGAGCATTAGTAAATTCATGTTCATGAGGAAGCAGAAAGAAATGAGAGACTTACGGCTGGTGCATTATGCTGAATCTTTTCAGCTCATAGTCAGTTATATTCTGAAATGAGAGAGAAAAAGACAATCTCAAGAAAACTGCAAAATTAAAAGTTAATTTAAATGGAGATCAATGTATAGACTGAATTATATTCTTAATTGTGTTAAGCAGTGACTTATTTTAAAATTGGCCTGTTCATGCATTTACACAGCCATCTAATCTGAGTTAAAGCTTAACTTTTTATTACTAAAATACAGTATAGTTAGGAATTTAACTTAGAGTGTCGCAGGTTAAAGTGCACTAGTTAATGAATTACTCTTAAAAAGACAGACAAGCTCTTTTGTTTGTTATTTCTCTTTTCCAGTTCAGTCACACTTTCCAGATACATTTTTCTGCCTTCTCAAACTTTTACTTAAATTAGTGGAAATTATGATTAAATATCGATGGGAGACTAACCCATCATACTCTTGCAACACTTTTCTGTGATTCTTCATGCCCAGTTTTTCATTGGGGTAGGAAGTAAGTGGCAGAACTTCAGATTTACAGCCTGACCTTAAGAAGTTTCTGTCATTCTTTGTAGATTTTCAAGGGATATGTATATTTTTTTGCAGTGCAAAATTGCTGGTATAATTTCCATGCTTGTTGTTACTTGACTACCTTGGAGCGCAAATAAGTGACTTAGAGGAAGTGAATAATCAGATCCACAATTCTATGCATTCACAAAAGAGGAAGATAGCAGATGGAAAAACTTATTATATGCAGGAACTGGAAGAAGGAAAATATATCTAAAAGAGAGTCAATTTATGTTTTGAAGTAAGTTTTTTCTATAGTTGATACTCTGGAGCAGGGGTGAGCAGTTATTTCAAGTGGAGGGCTGCTTAACAAGTTTTGGTGAGCTGTCAGGGGCCGCATAGGTAGCCCGCCCCTTGACAGTTTCCCCACCCCTGGTCACTACACTGGGACCGGAAGTCCTGCCCCCCTAACCCCTGACCTTTGCTACCAGAAGTCCCTCCCCTTGCTGTCCCCCCATACTCCTTTTGGGAGCAGGGGGGTTGCCATCTTACAACCAGAAAAATCCAAATCATACAGTAGAAGTCAAAGATTTACTATAATATATTTTAATTTTATTAGAAAAATTATTTGTCATGACTTGTGATTGTGTACTGTATATAGGAGGAATTGCATAATAACTCAGAAATAAAGTGTCACTCTTATATTGTGTATGTGTGTGTGTATAGTGGGGTGGTGTGGGGGTTGTGAGAGGGTGTGGCTGTATTAGGGGGGCATATGGTATGTTGGGATATATGTATATGTCATTGGGGGTTGTTGGGGCAGGGTGTGGGGGTGTGAGGGAGGGGGGTGTGTACAGACCTCCTCACCAACTCGCCCCATGGTGTGCAGCCCTCACTGCCTGGCAGCAGAAGCAGGCAGGGAGGTCAGGGCAGGCGCTCAGTGGGGTGCAACTCTGCGCAGTGCTGCACGGGGGGAGAGGGTCAGGAGTGCAGCCTGCTTGGCTGCTTTTATTGCTGGGGCTCTGCACCATGTGCCTGCAGCTCCACTTGCAGTGGGGGAGGCCCCATGCTGGAGCCTGCTGCCTGCCCTGCCCCTACTTCCCCTGGAGTCCAGCATGGGACTTCCCTGCTGCAAGTGTGGGAGCTGCAGAGGCATCTTGCTGAGCCCCTGTGATAGAGGTGGCCAGGTCACCTGCACTTGGGCTGCGCTTCTTGCCCCCAGTGCAGCGATGGCTGCCTCTATCACAGGAGCTTTGCGACTGCTGGAGCTGCAGGTGCATGATGCAGAGCCCTGGCGATAGAGGCAGTGCTCTCTTCCACTGCGCGCAGTGCTGGCCGGAGCCACACTCCACTGAGCACCTGTACTGGGCATGAGCTCCCTGACCTGTCTGCCTGCTGCTGCTGCTGGTAGAGGGGGCTGCATGCGATGTATAGACTGAATTATATTCAGTCTATACCAGGGTCCCTACACCCCTCACCCTCACACCCACACCCTGCCCAGCTGAACTCTGTGCTCCTGCTGCCCTTCTGGGTGCAGGCTCTACATTGAACTCTTGTTTCCTCCCAGCTGCAACTCCACCCTATACCTCTCACTAGCCCCACCACTTCCCTACCTGCTTCCCTGAGTGAGTTGGACTTCCAGGAAGCCAAGCAGGTTCCCATGGGCTGGCTGCAGCAGGAACCCCACCCAGAAGCTGCTGTTAGCTGGGCAGAACCCTTCCTCCCAAGACCGTGGGAGTGGCACAATAGGGTATGTTGGGGGTTGAAAATGTGGTCACCTTGCTCCCATCCTCCTGGGCAGAAGAGCTGGGTGGGGTACAATTCATTGTGGGGTACCACGTGCCAGATGAAAGTGCCTGGCGCAGGCTGTATTTTGCCCACCTCTGTGCTGGAATAAGCTGGTCAAACTCCATTGACTTCAGCAATACTGACTTTATTGCAGCACAGTTGACCTGATTATAATTGGTCTCAATTTGCAACTTTGAATGCAAGAAAAACAAGTGATTCCATTTGTCTTTTTCAGTTGGTCCTTTGACATTACAGACATATACATACAAGCGATAAAGTGATAAAACTACACTGTGTTAATCAAATGAAATGAACACATAAAGTGAAGCACAAGCAGAATCCCAACCAAAGCACATTTTCTCAACCTATATTTAAATTCAAGTGTCTCTCTGCAATTCATTAAGTTATTTGATATTTGTTGGGAAAATGTGCCATTTCAGACAAGAGAAAATCCTCTGTTTGTAATACTTATCCTATAATTATACTGTAACAAAAAGCAGCTGCCTATCTGCATATAGTGTGCACAGTAATTAGCAGATGATTTGCCAGATTTGGAAATTAGAAAATTCCTGTGGAACTTTAAAAAACATATCTAGCTATTTTATTGACATATTGCACAGCTGAACATTTTTAAGTTCAGTCAGCAACTAATGGGCCCTCAACTCCTCATTGTAGAGTAGTGGCTCACTGTAGTAGAGGGAGGTAGTTAGTCTGAAGTTAGCCATTATTTTCTGGTACTTAATCTTCTAAGCCAGTGGTTCCCAACCTTGGGGTTGTCAGCACGTTTGGGGTTGTAACAATAAGAAATGGGACTATAAAGACACTTAACAGTGTTTACTGATTATGATGAAAATCACAGAAAAAAGCAGGAAATGGCAGGTTCCCTTTGCAGACTGGCAGAGTTCCAGCCTGCAAGACGCTGGTTGGAGTTGTGGGGGGAGTGGGAGGAGGGCGATCAGATTGGGACACCGTGTGTATGTGCAAACGGACACAGGCATGTGGCAGCCAGGCAACATGGAGAGCAGCTCCCACACTCCTTCCAGGTAAGTCTGTTGTGGAGGGAGCACAGATTGTGGCCCCCATGGTGAGGGAGGGAAGGAGTGGGGCAGGCCTGGGGCTGTGGGCAATGCCAGCCAGTGCATGGGGCCCAGGTGGGAGAACAGGATGGACCTATGGGAGGCTCATCTGGGGGGCAGCAGGGGGCCTGGCTCCCTGCCCGTGCCCAGATCTACACACAGCCAGGGAGGGAGGCATGGGGGGGGCACATATTCCCCAGATTTATGCATGGTGGTGGGGTGGGTGGATGTGTGCTGCCCGCTGTGGGCTTGTGGCTCCCTGCCCTGCTGCCCTCCCCTTGAGGCCTCCATGGCCCAGAAGGCAGGAAGGCAGAGTGGGATGCAGAAGCCCAGTGCTGCTGCTGGGAACCCCACGCTGGCTGTGCTGTCATGGTGAGGTGCTCCCTGCCCACCTGACGGCAGCAGCGAGGGGCACGATTCTGTGCTGCTGCTGCTGGGTGGGCAGAGGGCACCTCACCGTGGTGGTGTGGCCAGCATTGGGCTCCCAGCAGTGGCACCGAGCCTCCCCATCCCCGCTCTGCTCTCCCCCACCAGGTCCTGCCTGCTGGACCGTGGAGGCGCCTGGGGTGGAGAGCAGCAGGGTGGAGAGCTCCGAGCCCACAGCGGGCAGCCAGCATCTGCCCCCACCACGGGCTCTGCTCTGGCCGTGCTGTCCTCACGGGGAGGGGGTGTTGATCTTGTCTGCATCATTTTGGGGTTGCAAAAAATTTCCAATGTTTAAATGGTGTCATGCTGAGGGAAAGGTTGGAAAGCACTCTTCTAAGTACTGAAGAGAGAGAAGTCCTCACATCTTTGGAAGATAGCCAATGTGGTCCCCATCTTTAAAAAAGGGAGGAGGGAGGACCCGGGCAACTATAGGCCTGTCAGTCTTACCTCAGTCCTACGGAAACTCTTTGAGAAGATCATCGTGGAGCACATCTGTGATGGGCCGGTCTCAGGGATGATGCTCAAGGGCAACCAGCATGGTTTCATTAGGGGCAGGTCA
>NW_017728951.1:28711113-28769166 GCF_001723895.1 Crocodylus porosus | reverse complement strand
TGTTCAATTTCTTTATAAGCGATTTGGACGATGGGGTGAAAAGCAACCTGTTTAAATTTGCTGATGATACCAAAAATTGGGGTGAGGTGAGCATGCTAGTAGGGAGGGAAAGACTGCAGCAAGACCTGGATAGGTTACATGGGTGGGCTAGCAAAAACAGGATGCGTTTCAATACTGACAAGTGCAGGGTGCTCCACTTGGGCAGTAATAACCAGCAGCACACTTATAATTCCAGTATTGAAATGCATCCTGTGTTTGCTAGCCCACCCCTGTAACCAATCCAGGTCTTGCTACAGTCTTTCCCTCCCTACTAGCATGCTCACCTCACCCCAAATTGGAATCATTATTGACTCCAAGATGAACATGGGCCGACAATGCGAGGCCACGGTTGGAAGGGCTAACCGCACCTTGTCGTGCATCCACAGGTGCATCTGTAGCAGGGCCAAGGAGGTGATCCTCCCCCTCAATGCAACACTGGTCAGGCCACAGCTGGAGTACAGCATCCAGTTCTGTGCGCCACACTTCAAGAGGGATGTGGACAACATTGAGAAGGTCCAGAGGAGGGCCACTCGCATGATCCAGGGACAACAGGGCAGACCCTACAACGAGACACTGCAGGACCTGAACCTGTTCAGCCTTCACAAGAGAAGGCTGAGGGGGGACCTGGTGATCGTCCATAAACTCACTAGGGGGGACCAGAAGGGTTTGGGAGAGACTTTGTTTCCCCTAGTGCCCCCTGGCATAACAAGGAATAACAGCCACAAGTTATTAGAGAGTAGATTTAGATTAGACATCCGCAAGAACTGCTTCACAGTCAGGGCAGCTAGGAGCTGGAACCAACTTCCAAGGAAAGTGGTGCTGGCCCCTACCCTGGGGGTCTCTAAGAGGAGGCTTGATGACTACCTGGCTGGTATCATTTGAGCCCAGTTTTTTCTCCTGCCCAGGCAGGGGGTTGGACTTGAAGATCTACAAGGTCCCTTCCGGCCCTACTTCTATGATTCTATGATTCTTTATATACCTAGTTGTTAATCACTCCTCTTTCACCAAAAAAACAGTATTCAATTTGATCAGATATTGCATATGAAAATCCCTAAGGCAAAACTGCATGTAAATTGCAACTGATAGTTTTTCTTTTCTTCAGCCATCATCCTCAGCAAATATCATTTAATTTGGGAGCATATTAGTGCCTCAAAGAACTGCATGAAGTCATGGCAGATTCACTGAGATGTCAGCTAATACTACAGGTGAAACAACCAAGGAGAAAATTCTCTCTTTTAATCTATCTTTCTCAGATGTACATGTAGAAATGACATTTGGCTCTGAACTTTACCCATGTTTGGCATTAGCAGATTAAGATTTATCAGGGCGCTGGGCAAACAGAAAATTGGAGGCTCCCCATACCCCTTTGGAGGCTCCCCCTACCCTAATAGAACCCCCCACCCAATTCAGCTGCCATTAGAGACAACCTGCAGTGGCTGTTCTCCAATGTGTGGGGTGCAGGGAGTGGGGCTGGGATCAGGCCTGGGCTGGTGGTGGTGGCAGCGCAGGCAGAGGCTGCAGGCTGGGCCAGGTTCCCTGAGACCGAACTGCCCTGGCCCTTCGCCTGCCCTGCGGCTGAGCTGTGCTACTCTCTGGAGTGCGCTGGGCTGTGCCTCATGATCCTCAACACCTCACCAGCTGCCCCTGGATTGGGACCTCCTGGGATTGGGGCCCCCTGCATCGGGGCACTGTCGCTGGGATTGGGACCCCTCTCATCGGTAGCATTAGAGATTATTCCCAGGGGGCCCCTGATTGGCAGGGGCTCCACAGGCCCAGGCATTAATGCTCCGCTGATGTCTGGGAATGTTTTGGACTCAGTTTGGTCCCTTCAACTGAGGTTTGAAGTTCTACTCTAAACTCTTTCAAAGTTTGAGGGGATTGTAATTTGTGGTTCCAGCTGATGCCCATCTCTTCTTCGCTTGCTTGGCATGTTCACCTTTTGTAGGTGAACATGCTGTATACACTGCTGATCATAGCTCAAGGTTGCAGCTATCTGGCTGCCCAACTTCTGAGTGGCTGGGCTCTGCAATGCTGCGCCCCCTAAGCCCCTCAGATATGGGCTCTCTCAGTCCCACCAGCTGTATGGTGCCACTTTGCTCCTAGGGGCTTGGACAGGGGAAGGAAGCAGAAGCTGGAGGAGGGAGGAGGGAGCCTGGAGACTCAGGCAGAAGCAGCAGGATGGGGAGAGTAGCACCTGGACTAGGACCCAGAGGGTAGGCAGGGAGGAAGGGGGGGAGGTGTCAAGTTAACCCCTTGGGGATCAGATGTCACCTGCAGGCGGCCAGTTGGACAGCACTTATTTAGAATAAAGTACAAGACACCATGCAGACTCAGAATTCATGAAATTACATGATAGTTTGTGGGAAAAGATGACTCATTCTCCCAAGTTTTCATTATTTACTGCTTCTATTGTTGCAAGTTTTAGAGCTTATAATATGTATTGGTTGTGACTCACACCAGCAAGGTTTGGAACATACTGCAAATGAATGTGAATGGCAAAGAAGTTAAAATAATTTCTTTCCTGGAAGGAGTTCAGATGAAGACTGCACAATGAGGAACTACAGAGAGAAACTGGAGACTTTTGTCAAAAGACTTCATGGTAAAGTGTCAGTGAGCCTTTAAACAGGGTAAATCAATACCATATTATCCTTAATACAGACTTAAAAAAAGTGAACCCTTCCCCCACAACCCCAAACAGGTCAGGTCAGTGTCCAGGTTTTAATTTTTCACAACAGGAGCTTGGTGTTTTAGCTATTACATAAAACAGCAATGTTATGAGTAGTGACTGGTGCTGTGAAAGCAAACAGCTTTTAGTTCTCATTAGTTACACAAGATAATGAAAATAGTTCATTAGGGTAAATGTGTTTTAATTACCATTTTATATTTGTTAGTTATTAGGATATGCTTTTCATGCCATTAATGAAAAATGAACATGAAATAATTGTTTCATTATGGGGTCAAATTTACTACCAAGAAATAAGAATGTGTAACTAGTTTTGCTGTCACCCTTATGGTGGAGTTTGTGGATTCTTGCCTTTTGTTACTGTTAGTTACACAAAGCAGTGGAATGAACAGAAATTGGTTATCATACAATGTAAGGAGAAATACAGGTTTGGTAGAAATGCGTCTCATAGGCAAACTAAATAAGATATATATACAGTATAAGCTTTTTGTGAACTTGAGTTCACTTCATCGGATGTTGTGAAAGGACAGCATAGAGAAGTGTATAAACTGGAGTGAGTGATTTGAAATGTATCTCTGAAATAGTTTTCCCTGTCATTACAAATGTGTACTGTGATTTCTTTCCCCCTAGACAGCATTTTCACCGAAGAATAATTATTGAACCCTACGGATAATGTCTTAATGATTCTCTGCTTTAACAGTTTACTATTGCTTTTTTGTTTCCTCCCTGCTTCTTCATTCTCCTGACCTCCTTTTCTTCCCTACTAAGGTAGCAGGGAGAGCTAAAGTAAGTAGTTTATCAAAACAAAGTTTATATGAGGAACACAAGCTCCCTCTAGCCGCTTGAAGTAGCAAGGCAGGCAAAGTTCTTTGGGTAAATCCGGTATATTTTATTAGACCAACTCAAAAAGAAGAATTTTTCCAACTATTTGAGTTTGTCTAAAAAAAATCAGATTTACCCAAAGAACCTTATCTGCCTATGTCCTTAGACCAACACAGCTACAACCTCCTATACCCTGAAGTAGCAAGCACACTTTATTCTGTGTGTGGAAGGTTCATAAGTCCCCTGCCCACTGTGGTTGCCAGAAGCCCTAGGAGTGGGCATTTCTTAGCTTAAACTTCCACTGTTTGCCTGGGGTTCAGGAATTCCTAGCTGAGAACTTATTGAGGGGTGTTTTGTTTGGTCAGTTCCTAAAAGTTCAGATGTCCCTGAAGAGGGGTTATTTGGGATGGCGTGTTTTTCCAAATGGAGCTGTTCTTCAGCTATGTGTTTGGCTCATTTTCAACAGCACTGGTATACTAGCATGCCCATGGAGAAGCAGCTTACTAAGCACATGTACCACCTGAAAGTGACAGCAGGTACAGGCTGCACTTGAGAAGAATAGTATACATCTACTGGAAGCTTGTGAAAGGCCGGTCATTGTTTGGGAGTAGGTGGTAGGGATTCTCATGACTCTGCTTTGTAAACATAGTGCACTTCTTGTAAGGTCTCAGCACCTGAGCCCTGAGTGATGTCTTTATGCTGCTGTCCTTGCTATGACCTGACAGTACTGTGAGTTCTGGCCTTTTCTGTGGCTAAATGGCTATCGGAACTTAATCCTCAGGGTCTTCTGATTTGATGAATCCACAAATAGAGGGGTGAACTCTGGCTTTTTGGTGAGGTGTCTGACATAATTGGAGTTTCTTGGGTCCATTTTGGAATCCTAGCTTCTAAAAATGCATACATCATGCTGATGGGATCAATAGGTATGACTAAAGGGTGAGAGGTACCTGTCATGCCATGTTGTTCCCCTGTTCTACATCAGAAAATCATAAAGGCTCAAACAATTATTCAAACATAATATTCTCATGCATTAGTGTCCAGAAGGGCAGATAAGACTGGATAGTCACAGTGAAAAGTAAATTTTCTGCTGCATAAGTAGCAATATTATTTTATTGTGGTCCACATAAATGTGAGTCCCTAGTTCTTTTTAAGACTATAACTGCTCAGAACCAGAGGTGCACAGATATATAGGTCTGATATCAGATTGGCACTGATATAAAGAAAATTGACTGCATCAGAAATCAGCCTGATGTAGCCGATAATTTGGCTGATACATGCCCATGTGTGCATGCAGCTGTTAGTGCAGCATGTGGGCAGTGAGAAGCACAGCTTGGCAGCTTGGAGAGCTGCGTGCAGGTGGTAAGTCTGTTGTGGTGGAAAGGGGGTGGGGAAGGAAGGGGCATTGGGGGGGCAGGCAGATCAGTGCCCCCTGCAGTGAAGGAGGGAGTGGGGTTGGGGCTGGGGCAGCTGCTGCCCAGCTGGGGTGGAACATGGCACCAGATGGAGCCACAGCTAATCTGGAGGGCATGGGAAAGGAGGGCGGGTGGGCAGCTCCCACTGCTGCATGCACCCCAGGAAGGCATGGGGGGGTGTGCCCCCAGATCTGCATGGGTTGGGGCAGGGTAGGCTGCAGCTGCAGCTGCAGGCTGTGACTGAGGTAGTGCCAGGCTCTTCCTGGCAGGGGTTGAGCTGGGCTGCACTTGGGCTGGGCACCAGCAACGCTGGGAGGGGGTTATGGGTGGGGCTGCAGCCATCCCAAATTTCACTGTAGCTCTACACCGTAGTCCCACCTCTCAGTGCTGCCACCCCTCACCCCGAGCATAGCCTGGACCAACCCCCTCCAGGAAGAGCCCAGCATAGCCTCTGCTGCAGCTGCAGCCCACCCTGCCCACCCTGTGCAGATCCAGGGGGCACATACCCACCTATACCCTTCTGGGGTGCATGCAGCAGCAGGAGCTGCCACCTCCTCCCCGTGCCCCCCAGATGAGCCAGAACTCTGCCCCATGCCCTGCTGCCCCACAGCTAGACAGTGCCTGCCCAAGCCCCAGCCCCACTCCCTCCCTCACTGAGGGGGGCGTTGAACTGCCCACCCCATGCCCCTTCCCTCCCCTCCCCTCCCCTCCCCTTGCCTTCCACCACAACAGCTGGACGGAGCTGTGTTGGAAATCAGATTGGTATTGGCTGATACGCCTCCTTAAAAATCAGCTATCAGTATTGGCTCCCAAATCTCTATTGGTTCACCTCTACTTAGAACATGTCAAGACTCCAGATCTCAAAACACCTAGTTTCTACCTCAGTTAGTGAATAATGTGGCAAATCATGAGCTATAACTGATACACTGCAATGGAATTATGCTGGGAAGGACGTGGAAAAATGGGTCAATATGCTGGATGAAGGGGAAGACTAGATTTGCTCAATCATGCCTGGTTGATGTAAATGAGGCACAGTATATAGAATATATCACATGGGTTGTATAGATAGACTTATTCACTTGGTGAGCTTGCTACAGTTTGCCTGCTACTGGTGAAAAGCCCCACAGTAAGAGACAACCACGAGGAATCTATTTGTAGATGGATTAGATATTCCATATCTGATTGCTGGATATATAGAAATAAATAAAACTGGTCAATATGCAGGAAGCTAGCAGAAATAACATTAGAGAAGTTATAAATTTATAATGGACCAGGCTAATGGTGGTCAAAGTTTTGGCCGCATGGGGCAGATGAGTGGTGTGGGACTGGTCCATGGGCGTGGTTCAAGCCCAGCACTACCTGTGCCTAGCCCTGTGTGGTGGGATCAGGCTCTAGGGCTCTATGCTGCCCCTGTCCATCACCATGCACCCCTCTGTCCCTACCCAGTTCCATGTTGCCCTGTGCCTTACCAAGCACACAGGCCCATGGCCTGTGGGGCTCCTCATGGACATGTGTGGAGCTCTGGGGGCTGGATCTGGTCTGTAAGCTGGGGGTCAAGCACCACCCAACTAAGATAAAAAGTATGTCTGCTGACAGAATTGTGAATTTGTTCTACATCCTCAGAAGACATATGACCTTTCTTGGTGGAAAATGGCAATTACTGCAGTCTTACTCAGTATGAATACTAAATATGACCCACCAAGAATAATATCTGGACTCTGTGGGGATATGGTAGAGATGTATGGTGAAAGATGTCGATGTGTTTCATACATGGTCATGCATAGACTAAAATTTGCAGTGGTAATTTCTTGATCCCTTTTCCTTAGGTGAAGGAAAATGGTGCAGTTTAGGGAAGGTGGGAGAAGAGAGTGTAACTCTCCCTAACTCATTGGCTGGCTCCAATCCCCTGCAGGGACTAACAGTGGCAGAAGACCCTTTAACAAAATGGCAGCCCACCCCAGGTGCAGCCACTGATTGATAAGCTGGGTGTGGAAGCAGAGGTCAGATAACCCATAGTGAGTACTAGAGGCCTTCTAAAATTGGGGCTGTGGTTGATGTCCGAGGAGAGTGGGGTCTGATTGTTCATGGTGACCTGCAGCTGCTGCACTTTGCTTGCTCTGCAGTGCTCCCTCGCTGGGCTGATTTTGCCTTAAAGGGACAGAGAGCCCCAGGCTCTCTTTTAAAATGGTATAAGTGGGCCAAGGCTTGGCCATGAGCTCTGAGAAGCTAGGAGGCTGCAAGCAGCTCCTGGGGTGGGCACTGCTAGCAATTGAAGGACTGTGGTGGGTGGCAGAAAAGGCTGAGGGCACAAGCTCAGAGTCCCTGAAAAGTGAGACAGGGGCTGAGGGGCCTGGGAGCTTAGGGGCCTGGGACAGTAGACCCTGGGCTGGAGGTCTCAGCCAGAATAAAGAGGGCCAAGGTCAGGGGCTGTGGCCAAAGACAAGGATTTAGGACCTGAAGCAAAACCCCCTGATCTCTAGGGACAGCTTCCCAGTCTAGTTATAATATCAAAGCATGACAGGTGAGATGACAAGGCGGGACCTTGAAAGGCAATGAGTGAGGCAGGATCCAGGCAGCTGCTACGTGGGGGACTTGGCCACCCCAGGGTCTGACTTGCTATGGAGAGGAAGAAAGATAAAAAAATTACTATCCTTGGAATTAAGACTAACATGTTGTCGCTCTTATTCAATAACCCAATGTTTTTGCCTGTAAAACTGGGAAAACAAAGGAATATATCTATATGGTAAAAGTCACTGATTTATTGATGTATGCATTTACTTCAAAGAGTATAACTCTGACATCTAGTGGTAAAAATAGGACACGTGTATAAAATGGAGTTCTACAGCAAAGCAGATTCACCAGCTGTAACTATACTACAAGAAAGCTTAGCCACAGTCTTGCCTCAATCAGACTGCCTTCTCTTCTGCCTTAAATTGAAAAAGTCCTGGGAGCTGGGCAGCTGGACTGATGGTGAGCTGGGGAGTTAGGCAGCCACAGGAGAGTCATGGGAGAGCATGCAACTGTGGAAGAGCTTCCAGAGAACTGGGCAGCCGCAGGGCAGACTTGGCAGTGCCTAGCCATGCCCATGCTTCCCAGCACTCTAGTGGCAAGTCAGAGCTATGCAGGACAGAGAGGGCATTAACTCTTAATATGTGACTGCTCACAGAAGATTATAACTTTAATACCACGTAACATCCCATACAGTTAGTACATGCAAATTGTAACATCAACTCACACCCTTAGACAAGTCCACTATGGCCTGATTCAACAAACCATTAAGTGTGTAAGTGCCTGTTAAAGAGCCTTTACTACATGTGAAAGTTAAGCTTATGTGTAAGAGCTTTGCTGAGTCAGGGCCTATGAATATTCCTGTGCCGCAGCTTCCAATCTGTACATTTATAGTGATGATACTTTTTCTTCTACCTATTGTCTGGTGTTGTCTGTGTAGATGTTAAGCTCTTTGAGATGAATGAATTTTTCCGTTGTTCATACAGTGTCTACCATGACAGAGAAGTCACTTGATTGTGGGCAAAGCCTTTAGATGCTGTCATACAAATAACCTTTAAACTAACAGAAAATAATAAATGGAACAAAACAAATGATATATAAATGGTAAATGAAATATTATTAGATAATTAAATATATGGATCCAATATCTACTTTTAAACTGGTGGAAGGGAAGAGTTGAAAAACACCTATGATACCATCTATTTTACTTTTTTCATTTTCCAGATAATGAGATCATCGTACTAAGCAAGTAGTCCTTAGTGGCTCAATGTCTAGCTGGGACTAGGTATCAAGTGGACTTCCCCAGGGGTCTGTCCTGGGTCTGGTATTATTCAGCATCTTCATTCATGATTTGGATGGTGGGATTAAGTGCACATTTAGTAGATTTGCAGATGACACTGATTGGGCTGGAATGATGGACACTCCAGAGGGGAGGGCCAGGTGCATAGCCTGGTAGTATGGTGGAGGCCATAACTATGTTTAAAATTTATTCCAGACATGTTCAGAAGTCACACTGACCTTGCCAATGCTGAATATCGGATACTATGCCATGATTAGTTTATCCCTGGTTCAGCTCCATCAGTGCTAACAATGGTAGAAGTATTGGTATAGACAGTCAGGACTTGCAGTAGAGATGATATCTTTTATTAGACCAACAAGATTTTTGCAAAAAAAAAAGTTTAATTGCAAGCTTTTGGGCACAAACACCCTTCATCAAGCACTGGAGAAAAGGTTGTAAAAGTTCTCCTGGGTAGAAATGAAAGTTCATATTTTATAGCATTCCTATGAAATATGAACTTTCATTTCTACCCAGGAGAACTTTTACAACCTTTTCTCCAATGCCTAATGAAGGGTGTTTGTAGCCAAAAGCTTGCAATTAATTTTTTTTTGTGAAAAAATGTTGTTGGTCTAATAAAAGATATCATCTCTTCTGTGAGTCCTTGATTGTCTTTTCCTCTGGACCAATACGGCTACAACCTGGATACCTGGTATAGACAGTGGTATTCAGCCTTTGTGGGGCTGGATGGCAGTGCCCAACCTTCTTCAGCCAGATCCGGCTGGTGGACCCAATCCAGCACCCAGAGCATCCATGGCAGGGCTCTATCCAGCCACACAGAAGTGGATGGGGACAGCCTGGTTCTATCCATCTACATGGGAAAAGGAGGCATGATCCTGACCTGGCCCTGTACCATGGTGTCATGGCTCAGGCCTAACCTGGCCATATGGAGGGAAGGGGTGTGGCCCAGCCTCGAACCAGCCATGCAGGGAGTGGGAGCCTGGCCCCACAGGAGGAAGCAGGCATCATTCAGCTCCAACTTGGCCAGATGGAGAGAAGGGGCTATGGCTCAGCCCTGAACCAGCTACACAAGGGGATGGGGTGCAACCCAGCCCTGTGGGGACAAAGGGGCACAGCCTGATCCCAACCAGGCCACTTGGAGGGTAGAGGGTTGTGGCCTATCCCCAGGGTGGCTGTGTGGTGGGGGGATCATAGCCCAGCTCTTACCTGCTGAATCCCAAGGGGCTTAGGGTTTTGACAACAGGGAGGGTGCTGGCTTTAACTGCTACTGGTCCCCCACTGCCAAATTTTCTGACCTATGGGGAGATCAGCAGGTTGGACTCCAAGGCTTCATGGGCCCTATTGGCCCATGGGCTAGAGGTTGAATACCCCTGATATAATCTAGTATTTCTCAACCTTTTTAGACGCAAGGCACCGTCCGTGACTCTTGTGAATTGAGCAGCACCCCATTTCCAAAACTAGCTTATGTATTAAAGTGCTTACCTCCTTGCAGAGGCGCTGAGCAGTAGGGGGTGGGGCAGGGACTAAGCCTCCTTTTTGTTCAGCTCTTCATACCCTGTGGCACCCTTCAAAGGATCTTGTGGCTGGGAATCACTCCCATAAACTGTGGAACTGTTTATTTCACTGTCATGTAACTAACCTGAAATTGGTGTGACGTGGTGGTAACAATGTCTGTACTTCACCCACATTAGAGATCTGATTGTACTCAGAGCCAATATAGCTGCACTGGCATGAGACCAGCAATGGGAGAAATGCAGGAAATGTTTGTTATGAACAAAGCTATTGAGGAGGGGCTTCCTGAGTTCACTGTGGCCCTACTATCAATCAGCAGAAATTGTTGCTCATACATATTTTTTTCTGGAGAAAAATAGTTTAATTGTTTTCTCTGGGGGCTGTGTCCAAGCAGTACAAGACCCCAGCACATGGCTAGATTACCACCTATTCTGCAAGAAGGAATGGTGTTTTCACCATGCCAGGAACAACAGCATTTATTTTTTTCTAATGTAAATGGAGATTTTCTTATTGCTAGAACATATTTTTCATTTTCCCTTTTAAGAGTCAAGATCATTGAGTAGCTGTTTATTTTTTCACAGGTAATCCCATTTACTAAATGTTGATCCATCACAATGTTGTTCTTATCATGCATCATTCCTTACAGCAAAGAGATTCTCCTACATTATATTTCCCACTGATGTGATTGGTGGATTATCATGAAATAGCTTCCATGTTAAGAAGTCACTTGGTTATCTTAGGGTCTTGTGGTTTGCATTTTTGATGTATGTAGCACTTTAAGATTTGCCAGTCAGCAAATCTAGCAGTGAATCAAAGCTTAAAGTAATTTAAATATTCTCCTCTTACATATGCCATGAGTAGGCCGTGGTCAGTGATAGATTTGTTTGTGCACTGGTAAGCAAAATGCAGGCTTTTCCTTCCTGTATCACAGAAGCTGTCAACACACCCAGCTCAGAGACTTTCTTGTATGTGTACTATCATACTTCACAAACCGCAGCTGACTGAATGGTACCCTAGCTGCCCATTGGATTGGAACAACTAGGAGTAAAATTTAAATTGTAGCATAAAACTTTCTCTTGAGAGTTTGAAACAGAGGAAAGTTCATGCTTTATCCTGGAACATCTGGTGCCTCTATTAGTCTCTTAGCTACAATCCCAGATACAGAGTACAACAGGAAATCCAAAGCTGCTTCAAAATCACATTATCTCCCTGCCTACAACATGGTGGTTTGTGGGCCGAGTTCAATGTCTGCATACTCTTATTGGAAGAAGGAAAGAAAAGGAACTTCCAGATTAGTTACAGTAACATACTATAGTGCGTGTTTAAGCAAAACGAAACCCATGGCGATGCTGGAAAAAAAAAAAAGTCATCACAGAGAGGAATTGTACTTGTGACCAACAGAAATACAGCATCAGCAATAAATAAATAAAAGAACCCCAGCCTCCCACACCAGAGCCCTGATGCTCATATGGAGAGTAGGAGTGTGAGAGTTTTTTAAACTGGCTGAAACATTTCCAGTGAAACAGATTTCTATCTGAAGCTGTAATCAATGTAATCAAACTGTTTTGCAGAAATTAATTAATCAACAATTGTAAGGAAAAATTATAGAAATGCTTGGCTCTGACAAGGCAGTAACACTTTGTTTTTTTATAGAATTAGATAAAAGTAAAATGAAGCAACAATAACTTTCCTTTGATAATTTTAATATGATTTTTAAAAATATTATTTTAATATCGTGGGACCATTTGTCATTCCATTCTTGTTCAGGAGAAGAGAAAGTTTTGAAAAGTCCAGGTTTCACAGAGTGGAAAAGCTAGGTCTGGAAACTGGCTACCAGGACATATCATGGACATTTGATAGCCTGTATCCATAACTGCAGGGAGCTGTTACTGCCTCAGAGAAGCAAGACTGGGCTCCATCAGTATTTGAACAGAACCTCCCTGGGTGAAGTACAGGAAGGGACATGGGTGCTTAAGTGACACTTGACTGAAGCAGCCTGGTACCAGTGGGCATTGTGCTTCTCAGAATATTGGCTGCACATTTGTGGTGATGATATTTGACATGATGGATATTCTATTAGATCCCCTTCCACTCAAACTCTGTACCAGGACCTTACAAGATCTGGAGTTACAGCCTCATTCTCAAGGTCTGAGTCTTACCAATAACTGTACTTACATTCTTGCAAAGCAGATATCACCCCATTCTGGGGGGCTGGTTTATTAAAGCAACCTTCCAGGTAGAACATCATCTTAAAGCATCACAACTTTTCTCCTTTACATCATAGTTCTTTTATTTCCTTCCTTCCCTCTATGAAAACATGGTATTGTTGCTTGACTGTTATACTCTGCTTGTTATCAGGACTTTCTGCTGTTGATAGTTCCAGCCAGGTTTTTTCCATCTAGCCGTGGCAGAGAGCTCTGACCATGAAACTCTATTAGAACCTTTTTTTCTCTTTGTGGGTCTTCCCTCTATGGGGCTGAGCAGGCTTGTTTTTATTGGCCTCAGACCCCTTCTTGAGTGAAGCAATCTTAAGTGTCCTGTGACACTTTTCTATGCTAAAAAAAACCACCTTCTGTACCCATGACTAGTGGAAGGTCTAATTTGCATGCTGAGGAGCCTGAAGAAGGCAAATTTAAAAGTGTGGGGTTTTAATTATAGGTATCTGCTTTGCTTCTGGCATTAATGGAACAGTGTCAGCTGGGAGATCACAAACATGCTCATCTCTCTTTGGAAGAAACTGTGCAGTGCTGTACACAACAAAGGATTTTTCTTTATTCCCTGAGCATTACAATTTTGCATTATCAGCAGAGGAGGCAGGCTGATATTATAACAGGGGACTGCACAGTGTAAGGCCATTCTCAAGTCAGTGATTGAAGAGGCTGTGAATGCCTCTTCTGACTTGTAGAGAATAATATCATGCTCATCCTCAAATGCTGATGCATAAGGCAAGTAGCTGAATGCAGAAGCATTGTAGGAACCCCAGTCTAGCCAGAGTATGAACAACCTTTCAGGCCCCTCTTCAACACACTTAGCCCCTGCTGGCCAAGGGCCTGGGAACTGCACAAAACTACTCCCTGCTGACACTGCCTGCAAGAGCAGCTGCTTTCCGCTGCCCTGAATCTGGACAATAATAATAATAATAATACGAAATCTCTGCTGGGAAGTAGCTAGGTAGGAAAAAACTGCAGAAGTGTGAGAATTGTCTCACCTCCCAAACCAAACATGATACCATGAAGTTCCCTAATTTGGCAACTGCCGCTCTTCCATCCAAATCACATTTTAACCAACGTCTAAGCTTGATTTGAAAGTTCTGGTTGGAGATATAATGACACACTGATGACTTCCCTCCTCCCCCACACAAGTACTCCCACTGGGTTTGGGTTAAATGTTACATTTACTTAAATTCCATCTGCAAGTTAAATTGATTTGAATAGTATTCTCATGTTGTGTCTTGTGATAATGCTGTGTAATGAAAATAGGTTTTGCATTCTCTCCTCCTTACTATTTACGCTGTATATTGCAGAAGTGCCAGTCTGTTTCCTGGTGCCTGCATTTCAGTGGTGGGTAAAACAACTTCTGAAAACAGAGATATGCAAGAATTTAAAATGCTTGCAATCATTCCAAATGAAAGGAATTAGAGGTTGGGTTTATTATGCTGCAGGAAAATGAAGACTCTTGTTGTAAAGAATATGTGCAGTAGACATGTTGCTGTCAGGCCCCTGAACTTCCTTGTCTTTCACAATTCAGAAGCTAACTGACCACCACTTGAACACAATGCTATTTTTGGTTTCTGGACAAATTAAAAAAAGCATGAAGGTTCAACTACATACGACTTCCTTTTGTTTCCACTTTTGAGTTATATTATTTTGATAGGTAGTCAGATATTCTCTTAAGAAACTGAGGCTATAGCTATACTGCAGGCACAGAACTAGTTACTTCAGGTACTTGTCTAGCTATGACAGCAGAGAGCTCAGCATGAGCTAATTTATCCTGCTGAGAAACTCACCATTCAGTTCTTTGAATGCATCTTAGATATATGCATCTAGGACTGAGTTTGGTCTGCAGGTCCTGTTTTCAAATCTCTTTTTTTTTCTGACTGAAAGGCAGTTTGTAAATGTAACATTTATTTTGTGTCATATCAGAATGCTGATTTGCTATGGGTTTAAATAAAATCATATCTGCTTCAAAACAATGCAATAACTGATGTGTTTGTTAAAATGTCTGGTACTAATGGCCATGTTGGATGATAGATCATTATAAAGAAACCTACAAAGGCAACGAGAAACAAATGAAAGCTTTAGTTTCTGTGAACAGAGGGACAAAAGTATCAGTTAGAAAGCATTAAGAAAAGAGAATAAGTTGTCTTTGGAAGACATGAACCTCACTCTTATTTGTGCCTGTGAGTACCCAGGCACAAAGATTCCCAAAGATTTGTGCCTGTTAGCAGTATAACTTTTGATTGTTTACCTGGGTATCTGTACTGGTTTATTTCACGTATTTGTATTGTAGTAGCCCCTAGGAGCCAGTATGGTATCAAGGCATCACTTTATGAGCCACTACACAAATGCTGAAGATGGTCCCCCCTGTACGTATTCTCGCAAGTAATTATTGTTCGAGATTTCAGCCCAGAAGAAGCTTCACAGCAAAGATCATCTGCCTGAACCTCTGAGGTACGCTAAATATGTTTGTAAGAACCCTACAATACTCTGAATCTTCAAAACAAACATGCAAGTTTATATTTGACATGAACCAGTTAAGAAAATTCAGAACTGTATTTAAACTCCACAGAGGTCTGGGCTGTTCAAATACGTGTTTTAGTTTGAGTCTACCCTTACTATATGCTGTACTGCTTGTATGCTCTTTGATAGTATATGTTG
Organism: Crocodylus porosus; assembly: GCF_001723895.1. Lineage (NCBI taxonomy): Eukaryota > Metazoa > Chordata > Crocodylia > Crocodylidae > Crocodylus > Crocodylus porosus. The sequence continues at coordinate 28,754,016 of NW_017728951.1, read as the reverse complement.
ATGGTAGCTTTTGCTGGCCCTTGTTTGAAATTATCTGTAGATGCAAGGACTGAATTGTATAGATCATCCCAAGTGCCAATGAATGTTTTACTCTTCCGAATATCAGTATGTATTGTACTATTTTTAGAGGAAAAAAATGTATGGGCATTTTTCTTATGCCTTTGCCTATGTGGCCAGAGTGCATTATTTACTAAGTGCAGGTCTTTAGAGTGAAAGACATTACAGAATATTTTTCAAAATTCCCTACAAATCATCTAAAATTCTTTTGTATACTTCAAGGTTTTGCTGATATCTTGTGTTTGGATATCTGGATGCTGTTAGGTGCAAACATTGTATAAGGAATCCCAGATGTCTAATGAGAGAGAACAATTATTTCTTGCTTTGGTAGTTCACAAAGCACTGAAGTTTGTATCTCAGTGTAGAAATAAAGAGCTGAGCAATGGATTGGTGGCTAGTGTCACTTTAAATGTCTATTCTTAATTGGATCATTGGAGAGGAGAGGAGGAGAAGCCAGGCTCTTTTCAGGGAAAAATGGTGGTATGAAAGCTGTTTAAGGTTTTGGAATGTTAAAAGATGAGCTGAAATGCATTAATTGGCAAAGTGCAAATGATATGGGAATGCATGTAAGAATACTTATTTTGGCACAAAAGAGACTATTTCCATGTTCACAGTTTCAAGTGACCCCTACTTTGGAGTGCTTTTGTAAGAGAGAATCACCATTTTCCTTATATAAAACAATTGAATGCACAGTGAATCACTTATTCTGTATGTTCAGCTCTCTGTTTCACTGGGTACAGAGGTTGCTGTTTAAAATTTAACAAATGGTTTTTCAGGCAAGAAAAAGTCCAGCATGAATAGTGTGTTATGCTATCTCCTTGCAAAGACAAAGTTAAGATTTTAATGATGACTGACTACTACATGCTAGTGCACATATGCATTCTACAAGATTTTGTATGTATTCACTAAAATCAAGGGGCAGTAACCAAAACAACCCCCAGATCCTATGTTCTGTACTACTGATCTTGAAAGACTGGATAAATATAAAATGAAGAGAACAGATAGAAAGAAGATGAGTCTTGGTAAGGGTCAGCTAGTTAAATGTTGTTTAATACTGGATACTCTGCGTGTGCATATGTTTACCAGTTGTATTAAAAAAGCATATGTAGCAACTTGCATAAGGATATGCAGCGACTGGTGCCTCTGGAGTCTGGGGGGGCACCAGATTGCCGACTGGAGGGGGGGGTCCCCCAGCGGCCAATCGCTGAACTGGTTGGGTGGCAGCCAATTGCCGAGCCAGTGGTGAAACTAGTGAAACCGGAAGTGCACCTCTGTTAGCACTTCTGGTTTTGCGGCTGGCGCTTCCAGGGGGTGCACAGTCAATCTTAGGGGGTGCACGTGCACCCGCATGCACCCCCTATGGATTGCCATTGTCAACAAGAATCCAGTATTCTCTCAGTCACACTAAGGAAAAGAATCTATACATTTGAAAGATCCAATCGATTTCAGTTAAAACAGTTCTTATTAAACTATTTAATAGATGGCTAGCTATTATTAAATACTTACCAAATCCTCCATTATTTTTTCACAGATTCACAGAAGTTTAGGGCATTAGAGACTTCTTTCCAGTAGGAATAATGTCATCCCTTCACCTATAGGGTTCTACTCCTTAGAGTTTCATGGCAAATATCAGCATTCTTGTACAATGAAAATATGAAATTTCAGTGTAGTGTTAAAATAGGGTTACTATATTTCCAGCATCAAAAAAGAGGACATCTGGGAGGGGGAGGAGGAAGCAGGGAGGGGCATATGATTGGGGGGAGGCAGTGATATGCCAGTGCCCTGCCTCTGCCCCTCACTCCTAAGCCCCTCTTCCCCAGTCCCCCTCACTCCCAACTCACAGTCCTCTGCTCCCCCAGTGCCCATCACTCCTGACCTGCAGCCCCCTGGCCACCCAGTGCCCCTCACTCCCAACCCGCAGTCCCCTGCCCCTCAGCCCTGCTGGTGCCCTTCACTCCTAACCTGCAGCTCCTGTCCCACCAGCCCTGCTGCCCAAGCGGGTCCTGTGTTGCCTGCACACAAATACAGATACATTCTCTTGCTCTCTTCACCTGGCTTGCTTGGCCCATGCAGGGAGAACATGACCCACAACAGCCAATCACCTGGTCTGCTGCTTCCAGGCCCAAGTAGCCAGCCCCAAAGAGAAGAGGAACAGCAAAAAATCCAGACATTTGGCTCTAATTTTAAAAACCCATGAGGACACAGCACAGGGGGCCAAAAAAGAGGACATGGGATATGTCTGGGAAAACCTGGACATATGGTAACCCTGGTTAAAAAAATGCTTACACCCTTCACTGGCCAACTTGCCAAATCAGGAAATAAAACCTCTTAAATAAACAGGAGAGAGAGCTGTAGAAAAGATTGTTGTTAAATTATGATTTTTGTCTTCATTTTTTTCTCAAACTAATTGCTTTTAAAAGAAAAAGTACAGCCTTTCCCCTCCATTTATACAGACCTGGTTAATCCTTATAACTTTAGTTGAAAACTTATAAATAGTTAAAAGAAGTCATTGTGATGTACACAGCTAGACAAAACTAATAAATGTCTATTTAAAAAAATGACTGAATCAATTTAACTTCCTCCCATTTTGTGTGTTACACAGGGACTTCAATTATATTGTTACACAATATATACATAGCAACTAAGTACAGACAGTCAAAAAGCCCAAAGCTGAATTGATTCAATCTTTGCAGATTACACTAAGATGTATAAATTGAATTGATAAACAAGTGAACAGACATTCACTTTTGATTCCAGAAATACAGCCACATACCTGTAGTGGCCCAGGCCAGAAGCTGGTGGGGCAGGAGCAGACAGTGTGAGCCAAGTCTTGTGAGGGGAGGATTTATTGGGGAGGTGCAAGGCACCCTGGGATGCTGGGGGACTGTGAGCTAACTTGAATCTGGAGGGGATCTGGGACAGAAGTTCAATAAACTGATTTAACCTGAATCAGTTAAGGATGATACTACATCCATTTGGTTTACCTGAAACCCATTTTGGACATTTTGAAAGCAGTTTATGTGCACTGACCTTATGGTATATTACAGATTTGAACCTGTTTCTGATCACTTTTATATTGGTTTATGTGTAATTTCTGTCCCTAGCTAGCATGGCTAAGTGGAATATTTTCCTTTTTCTTCCTTATAGGGAATTACTTGCTAAACAACAGGTTACAGCTTGGCTGTCCAACTTCTAAGCCCTTGGCAGTCACACCAGGTTCACTGTGTAGATGCTACTACCTACCTAGTCTTTGCAATGGGTGCCTGCATAGGCACCCTTCACTGCTGTACCATGGAGGTGTAATCCCTCACCCCTCTGCAGGGAGCCCTGGATTCACCCATAGCACACTGCACTGCTATACTGCCCTATGTTCTGGAGTGAAGGCAGGAAGAGACAGCTGTAGTAGGGAGGTGGGGACACTGGAGACTCCATCTGTAATTGCAGCCAGAGTGATGTTGGGGAACAAGCAGCTAGGTGAGAGCCTGGAGGCTGTATATTAATCCTTTGCAGGCCACATATGGCCGATGGCCCATGAGTTGGACAGCTCTGTATTCATAGGTGATGCATAAAGGAGGCATGGGAGGCGGGGCATGTGCCCCTCCTGAGGGCACTGGTGCCCCCCCTGAAATTGGCTCCAGTTGCAGGACATTGGCAGTGGAAGTGTGGCATGTGGAAGTCCTGGCACTTCTGCCACCGCTGTGCTGCTGGCATGCTCAGCAACCAGCTTCTGGGGGACCTGCCTACATCCCGGTCGCCATGATTGGGCTCTGGGAGACCTCCTGCCCCCCCGGTTGTGCCCCGCTAGTGGCCCCCCAGACTCGGGAGGTACCAGTCGCCCATGCCTGTGTTACACTATCTTACAGGGAATGACACTAACTCTGAACTGCACACAATACTGGGCACACAATACAGTATATAATATACATACTTGCCATTTTAGTGCTTTGGTAGTTTTGCTAATCTCCTGCTCATGAGAAGCCTGATTTTGCTAGCTTTTCTATAACTGAATTAATGACAACTAACATTATACCTACATCCATCCATACATACATGGATAGATTTTGTTTTTAGTGAGTGCTGCCAGTTCTCTGCTTACACATACATTTTCCTCTAGTGTTGTTCACCAGGTAGAGCTAGCTCTTAGCTAAAGATTTTTTTTAAAATCTACTTTCTGGACTTATTTATTTAGCATGTCATCTGTACTTGTCTGTTTAGTTCTTCATTTAGTTCTTTGTTTCTGTATTTATATATAGTCAGGCCTAGTATGTCTGTTCTCTATAGATCATATCATTTTGAGCACAATGGTTACTTCCATTATGCTGATCAGACCCTATTTTAGTACAAAGGGGCTTTTTCATAAGCCATGTTGGAAAGTCAAGATTTTACTTTAGCAGTGGGCCACTGCTAAAATAAATCACCATAGAACAGCTGCAAGGCTCTGGTGGTTGTTTTTCTTTAATTATTATTATTTATAGTCATGGGTCTTGTCATCTCTCTAAACATGGACCTGTTACATATATAGATGGTGCACAGAAACCCTTCCAAAGGATTATTTTGAAGGAGAAAGAATTGATTGAAATCATGGACAAACTGTAAGAAAAGCTTAAGGGAATGCATGTGGGTATTCCTACGCTGGAGAGAATAATGGATGGACACCTTTCCCAGTGTTTCAAATGAGAGTTCTGTGGCTATTGAATTTAAGAAGCAGATCTAAACACTGCAGGTCATATTACCAGCAGCAAGTGTAGGCATCCAACAAATAGAAGTCACAACCATGGGGATTGTACACAGCTTTCAGCTTTAGAAGCCTAAAATGAATTAAATATCTCAAATTCTTATTTTTCTAAGTACAGATTTTGTGTGAACTCTGGGAATTCAAATGCTTTTCCAGTATGCCCCTTTTCAAATGTTAATGACTGATGTATTTTTTCAGCAGTGCAACCAGAGCTGGAAGCCAGATTCTTTTAACATTAAATTATAAGTTTATGCACAGGATTGGCACTTGGAAAATTCACTGATGAAACATCTCTGTGATTGGTTTTTGTATGCAATTATAATGTGGGCAAACTCCTTGGGTTTTTAAATATGGAAAGGTTGGTAAATATTTAACAAAAACTCCTCTGAGCCATCCCAGGAATAAGTCCTTTTTTTTGGTGCTTTGCACAGCACGTTGATAACTGGCTGGTTGCAAAAGTCATTCCTTCTTCCTATTAGAACATTTTAAATTAAAAACAACTAACACTGAAGCTAATTGGTCACTAAGCTTACAGTGATCTCTTACAGGTTCCTATTTTGTATGTGTGCCTTTGCCTAACTTCATGCTTATTCAGTGCAGATGGTGTCATTTAGGAGAAAACAGGATGGCTTCATTTTACTAGGGGAAAATCCCTTTCACTTCCTAACTTGTTCTTTCCCTCTCTGTGATTTAGTGTTTTGTTTCTGTATAATTTATATTCCAGACATTGTGAATTTTGCTTTTAGCTACACTGAATCTTTTAATGCAACTGTAAAAGCTTGGTCAGCATTAGCAAAAAGTGGTCAGACTACTGTGCACGCTATTCAAACCTGAAGTCACAGGCTTGTCTACAGAGGGAAACATACAAAGCAGCTTATTTATACTTCTGTAACTCTCCAAGTGAACACCTTATTTGGAACACCAGTGGCCTTTTTTAGTTTACTTTATGCTGCTTTGCAATGAGTACTGGCTTCTAAATCTGGCTGGAGACTTGGTAGCTGTTATGCAAGCAAAATAATAATAATAAAAAAATCCCTTCTTGGGCAGCCTCCAAATACTGCCTTAGTTCCTCTTCAGCCATTATTTTTATGTCTTGTTTTAATTCCTGTGGGCCTTTGATTTCTGTGAAAATGTTCATCATTCTACATGCTGGTCTAGCAGATGTAGCAGCTCACACCTTATCTCTCTGGAAACTCTATCCCACTCTAAACTCTGTGCCCATTGATCCAAGCTGTTAACCAACATGGAGGGTTTGGCTGAATTGTTTCTGTTAGGAGGGAAGTTGCTATAGTCAGATATATACTTTTCTATAATCCTGTTCATTTATATAGTCCTGAACACAGTAGAAACAAACACACACACATATTCCAAGTCTATCCCTGCCAGTCAACTCTGTCTCAGGATTCCTTTCTGCTTCTCAGCCAAGCAAATGACTGCTGCTCTTGCTGTCTGCTGGCTTTTTACTCAACATGCAAACAGCTTGCTAAAACAAATCCATAGTCCTATGTTTAGCACCAGCCCCAAGAAACTCCTCTGACTTCTCACTCAGATTTCCCCATGTAGCCTAATACCTCCTATTGCTTTTGGCTATCACTACATGAAAAGGCATTTAATCACTCCTTCCATTTAATTTAGAAGAAGGGTGCTTAGCTCACCCAGGTCTGTGACTTTTTTCTAGATCAAAAACCCACTTCCAGTGGGTTCTCAAGCCTACTTGCAAAAGTTAAGTCAGCAGTGACTGCATAATCTATTCAATATTTGGAACTCTCTGTGTGTGCTAGAAAATTCTGCTTCTTCCTGTTTTGGATGCTAAGGAACTATAATGTTCTTTGCAAGCTTTCAGGCACAAATGCCCTTCTTCAGCCTTGGAGAGAGTCTGCTAGTGTTATGTATTCTCCATGGTAGAATAGAAGCCAATATGCAAAGCATAGGTCTGTGAAAATGCAAATACATGGCAGTGAAGATCAGAGGGAATGGCAGCGAATAAGTGTGAGACAGGTAGGGGTGTGTGTGTGTGGGGGGCATATATCTCATCCAGTGCACTAAGTGCCCTGATGGAAAATATGTAGGAGAAACCAAACATCAACTGCATACCAGAATGAATGCACACTGAAAATCTATCAAAGACAAAAATATCTGATTACCTGTGGGTGCCTACTTCTCACAAGACAACCACTCTTTCTCCAGTCTCTTAGTTCAATTCCCTCAATGGGAATTTACAAAACATCTTTCATAGACAAGTCTATGAGCTTCACTTCATAAATCTACTGGATACAAAAAATCAAAGACAAAATATAGACATTAGATTTATGGCGCATTACAACCTGCCTGCCATCTGATAACTCCAGGTAACCTGTCTGCATTTTACCAGCTACATTTTATCACCAGTTCAACATTCCCCACTTCTAACCCCCCCCAACCTGTCTTGCACCTATTGTCTCCCATTCCCTCTGATCTTCGCTGCCATGTATTTGCATTTTCACAGACCTGCATTTTGCATATTAGCTTCTATTCTACCATGGAGAGCACGTAACACCACTAGACTCTCCCCATGGCTGAAGAAGGGTGTTTGTGCCTGAAAGATTGCAAAGAAGAATTTTTCCAACTATTTAGTTGGTCTAATTAAAGATATCACATTTACCCGAAAAACCTTGTCTGCCTATGTCTTTAGACCGACACAGCTCCAACTACAACCCAAGGAACTATAATGTTACTGGTCTAGGCATCCAGAGAAGGAGTCTAATCAGTGAGTGTAACTTTGTTTCTGTTGCTGTCCTCCTTCAATTCCATGCTAATCAGATCCATTTACTCTCTCCTCCTAGACCTAAAAAAATGTGTCATCTTGAGGTACTGTGGCCTTTTTCAAGCTATCTTGTAAAAGTAAATTTGTGACTAATTAAAAAAAAAATATAGTTTCCTGTGAGGGAAACCTGACCCTAGGCCCTGAAGCGATCAAATCAAATAAGCTCATGTCCCTCTCCTCCCTGTCCCTATACATACACCTGCTTTCTACTGATTTATTTTCAGCTTCTGTTTCAGTCACTCCAACCACCAGTATAATACATGCTTTTAGAGAAACTGCAGGAGGATGTATGTTGTCAAAATGGGCAAGTAGACTATCTGCTAGCTGCTGTGGAGAATACAAGGCAAACAGCCTGAAAAAGACAGATGTTTCTTTTTGATTTCCTTCAATTATAATCAATTTGGGGCTACATGAAACAAAAGAAGGTATAGCATTTTCAGATGGAAATGTAAAATTGAGTTTATGGTATCCATTTAGTTTAGTTTAGTAAAACCCCAACCTGTTCCTGCAATTTGATAAATTCCTAGTGCCAACATGCTGTTTCTGCCATGCATCTGAAGGATGGTTTCCACAAGGTAATTGGTTTCTTATCAAACTAAATTGGAATACAGATTCTTTAGTAGTTGCACCATCAGTTCAGGTGACAGATAGATGGCTTACCCATTTCATAAATAGGCTATCTTCCAAATGTAAATATTTGGCAAATTCTTCCAGATTCCAGATTTACAGAAGTTCAGGGCTGAAAGGGACCACATGAGATCATTACATCTTCATTAGCAGAAAAAGCATGAAGTGTAACTTCCTCAAATACTCTTAAATGGTTACCCTGACTTTGTCCCTTTTTAATGATACAATGACACAAAACAGCCTTAAATCTGGCTTAACTAGAATTCATGTGTGCAAATGCTGTATGCAGCAGGATGTCAGAGTAGATCTGGCCCACTTTTTCTCTGAAGAAGCAGGTTGATAGAAAAGCTAATCTTATCTTAACTGCTCTTTTTAATGACCTTCCATACAGAACTTGCTCTCTGAAACTGAAAATGATCAGTTCCTCAGATAGCCTATGTTACTTATATTATGCATAACATGTCATTGCCCTCTCGCATTCATGTTGTCATTTAATATAGTAGAGTCTTTTGCAGGTAATAATACCCAGAAAGAATTTCAGTATATATTTCCTATATTCTTTTTCGCTCTTCAGGTTTAAAGAACAGACCATTAGAAACAGTCTTGCATTGAAAGAGACTTGTATTAATAAAGTATGACTGAAATTATGATGATACAGGAATTCAGGGAGAAGATGTCAGATGTGGGTAGCGGCTGTAGTGTGATAACAGGAGAGTGACCAACATTTTCAACAGAGGTGAGTGATTTTTGGGTGCCTAACTAGAGGCATTGCACAGGGTCTGATTTTTTTTTTTAGAAAGCACCAAAACACCAAAAATGGAAGTGCCCCATATCAAAAGTCTTGAAATGCTTGATTTCTTCCTTTTAAACAAGCTTTGAGATGGTACTATCATATTTGAATTGTTCTGTGTCCTTACAAGGCAAGTATGTCTGAATAAAACATAAACAGGAGTTGGCTTAACACTTAAAATACTGAGAATGCTTGGAGCCGTTCCTTTGTGCAGTTTAGTTCCTATAAATGTGGAAACTGTAACACAATGGCTTTGTAAGTTCCCACCACTACTCAGTCCTGTCCACACTCCCTGAAGTTGAAGCCTCCATAAAATTTTACGTTTTTTATTAAGATCCTGTTTAAAATTATCTTAACTTTAAGAACAAAGGATTCAGCATCAAAGAATATTCCTTTAATCCATATTTAATGCAATTATGAATAGCTTGACATTTGAAATTGCTTGGATTATTTTGTCAGGGCTTTTCATGGATTGGAATACAGACAAGCACTTCCCATCATTCACAGCTGCTGAATAAAAACAAACAAAATTCATGTTCAAATAATTTCTGGCAGCAATATTTGGAACATGAATAGAAATATAATGCTGTCATGGTAAAAATTAAGGCCAAAATCCTGCAAGGAGGACTTTGGTATTATCTTATTGTTTGCTGCTACTGAATTGAATTGCAAGATCAAGGTATTACACAGTTTTACTAAGTTACAACTTGGGTTATTGGAAAGTATCTAGCAAGAAAGTAAAATGAAACAACTTGATATATTTTCATTGTTTATTCAAACATTCATGGGCATCTGGCACCAATAATGCTTGTTGACTTTATACATAAATCTATTATTTTCTTGACAATCTTAAAAATGAGGTTATTTTTGCCATCAATTTGTTATTGTATTTTTGAGTGGCAGTGTTAAATGGTGCATAACATCAATGTTGTAGATTTCAGAAAATACATCTATATCCAGTAAGCTAGTCTGTTTTGTCCTTTTTTTTGAAGAATAGAAATAAATATGCAATTTTTGCTTCCATTTTTATGAAGTCCTGCTTTTTTGGAGGGACATGAATATGTATTGCCCTTTTACCCTCTTATTTAATTGAAGATGATTGATAGCAGCTAATGCATTCAGCTGTAAAATGTTTTCCTTTTAACCCAGGCCTTAAGATCACTATAAAATCACTCTCTGTTCCAGTTACATTATATATACAGCAACACTTTGGCTTTTTCTTGATTGTGTTCCCAGCTATTTCCCTCTTTCTGAAATGACCATGTGAGTGCATATTACTGCTTTTAGAGGGAGTCTCAGATTTGGTTGGAAACAGTAAAAATAGTTCATTTAATGGATAATGGTGGCCCAAGGTGACCAAGAAAACTTCTTAAAATAAACTAAAATGCCAGTCATCAGTGAAACGTGGCTGCAGATTTAGACATTGAACCAATCCTGAGTTGGTGTTGATCTGTACATCTGGATTTGGACCAGTTTAAAAAAGAATTCAGTTTTGTCCTTTTCCTCCAACACCTGGCATGAAGAGAGTCCAGTGTCTTTGTTACTTCTGCTACAGTTGTCTCTCATAATGCTAACAAGCATCAGGCCTGCAGCCCTCTGTCCTGCAATGCTTCCTTTCTCCCATTTTGTTGCTGTACATCTACTGTCACCTGAGAGAGAATAGTCTTTACCTTCCAGCCCCCAGGCAAGTTTTAATTAAAACCAATTTTGTTCTAAACAGGCATTTTTTGTCATCTGTGGAGTGTTGGCTAGCAAAGTCAAATGGCTCATTTCTCACAGTGTGCTAGTGCACCTTGCTGTGTCCAGCTCCCTTAGGTATCCAGGTTTTTCATAGAAAAGGTGAGCTCTGGGGCTTGTAAAAGCAGCTGGGACAGAAACCAGAGTTGTGCTCCAGGTCTGCCACCACCAGCCAGGGTTGGGAGGAGGGGTGGGGCCCAAAAAACAGAGCAGAAGAACATTAGGAAACTGGGTAGTATGTCAGGGAAATATGTATTAGCAGGGAAGAAGCAAAGAGAGAGCCATGGGCCAAGAAAGCATGTCTAGTAGCAGGGGAGGAGACCATGAAAGGAGAGATGAAAGAAGAATAGAATTCACTTGAGGAGCTAAAACCATATCAGGATTTTTTAATGGTATTTTTTCCATATGAACAATTGCTTTGTAGCTGCAGTGTGATTGGCAGGGGATGGGAGCAAGTCCACAAGCCAATTTCTATCTTAAGATGTGGTCCACCTCCTGAGTATTCTGAGACTGGTGTTCTTATGGAAAGCTACTGGGTTTATGGTCTCCAGTTTGACAGTCCTGCTGGAATTTTAAAAATCAGGATGTTGTTCCAGTTGAAAATTTTTGCTATGAACACGTGCACAGTTTTACCAGTCTGGTTAGATAAATTTCATTTGTGCTGAACCTGCTTCTTCCTGAGCTAAGAGTGTAGTCAGCTTAGTGGGGTGCTATGCTCTTGCTAGCAAGTTGTACTGAAATGAAGAGCTTGTTGGTACATGCACAGTGATATACTTAAGGAAGCTATCCTACTTCCTGAATCAGAAGAAGCATGGTGTATATGACACTGACTGCGAAGTTGTGGCTTGGGAAATTTGAATACTTGACAAGTTAGTTAGAGAAAGCAGCTCACCAGCAATAATATACGAAGTGGGGGAGAACATGGTAAGAATAAATATATCACAACTGACTACTATTTGCATTAGTCTTCCACTGCCAGCCCATGCTGCAGTCCCCATTTTCAGTAAATATTAGCCCATGGTCTTTAGTGTGTTTGATACATGGGGAAGAACCAGAGGAGTGCTTTGACTATGGGAAATGGGCTGTAAGCCTCTTGTTCTCTCTATAAAGCTATAGTTGGACTTTACTTTCAACTATTTCCCAAGAAGTTTAGTTGGGGAGTCAGATTCTGTCTTCAACTGAATACTTGGGGCCATATTTTTGAGTGCAGCTGAATTGTGCTTTACATTGAACTTGGGGGGGGAGAAGAGGGGGGAGCATCTGACTCCGTAGCTCTGCTTTGGCTTATGTAATTTATATCTGCCTGCCTGGGGCTCCAAACTGGCATTCCAGCAGCTGGGATCACCAGCTAATGTTCATTCAGTTAGGAATGGGAAGAAGTAATGTAGATTTAGAAGCAAGCTCTGGCACCTTATGCAAAGACAAAGCTTAGAAGACTGGATCTGTCAGTTGTTTTGTACTGCCAGAGATATGCAGGACAGTCACAATGAAGTTCATAGGTCTCTTCTTTAAAGATTATTTTTTATAAAAGTAAACCATTATTGTACTTTTAAAGAAGTCTTTGCTAGCCCCAAAAATTTAAATCCCAAAGACCCAATATAAAAGTCTTGAAATAGCAACATATGTGAAAACATAGAACTGGTGAAATATGTCCAGAATCAGCGCAACTCCTTTGTTACTTTTAGGTATTTCCTCCATGCTTTTAGTAAAAATCTTACTTTTTTTCGTTAAGAGTAGCACCCTAAATCTAACTACTTCAGGATTTATTCCTTAAGGTCAAATCAGAATTCTGAAGTCTCTACTACTTTTTCACTCTCTAACTGGAAAATCAATGTTAAATTAGAAAATGGCACCAAAAAAGCAAAAAATACTCTCTACAATAGAAAAAGCCAAGCACAGTGCTTCAAATATTCAGACATTAAAAAGCAATGAGAGAGAGAGAATATAATACACTGTGCAATTCAACTGTGCCTAAAAGCTGATCTACCCATTAGCAGCAGATTAGCATCACTGAGATGTGACCTGCATTTGGAATAACTATTGCAAATAAAATACCATTGGTAAGGGAAGATGAAACTGCATTGCATACTCTCATTCTAATGTACCATGTTTTCGCATTTCAGCTTCTGCAAAAATGTTAGGGCAGAGCCATTATCTCAAAATTTCTTTAAAATGCATGTAATCCTGTTTCTTACAAAAGAGCAGTTTGAAACACAGTATGTTTATAGAATAGAAATGAGTTTTATTATAAAAGCAATTGTCTTATTGCTTAAAGCTCAGATGAGAGAAAAATGTTCAAAGAAACAAAATTCCTACTGAATCTAAATGCCAATTACAATACTCAATTCCCCTTCTGAAACCAGACAAAATTGATTTAAGGTATTGTGGCCACTTCATTGCATGTTAGGCAATTTTACTGCGTTTACAGCCAGATTTTTAAACCTCAAATAAGTCTTAAGTATTGCAAGTTCATTCAGCTTATTTTCTTTTCAAATTCAGTATTTAGCATATAACCTGAACCTCACATCATACCAACAAGCCCTCTGTAGTAATTTTGATGTTTGTTTTGATACTAAGTGGTCTATGGGCTACATAATAATTTACTGCAGTTTTCCCAAGTTTTTGAAAGCAGATTCACTCTTCAGAAAATTAAATCAATTAAACCTCATATTTCCCCATTTTGCAGATTTCCATGATATGTCATTGCTCCTTTCTTACATGTTTGAGTGATGAAATGATTATGTTGAAAAATATGATGTCCTCATTAGAATCTCAATATCCAATAAAAGAAATGGAGCATAGACTCTCTGCAAATGTAGGCAGACATCAATACATTGTTCTTGTATTTCTTAGAAGAACGATACAGTTTTACACCCTTTGTAATAGAAATCAAAGAAGAAACTTTCCATTCCTGGAACAGTTTGGATTTCCTGATACAGCTGACCAGTGATTAGTTGCTGAAAATAAGCTGCTGCTTTAATTACTTGCAATGTAATTAAATTCTGGCTTGCATCTGTAGTAATGCTGTCTTGCAGTTACATAGGTGTTGCTGTTGACAATATAAGTAGTGTCCTGATAATGCAAGTTCTTCTATGAATGTCTTTTTTGGTACTGACATAATGCATTATTTCAAGCATATTTTATTACTGGTTTATCAAGTTGACACTGGTATTGAACAGTTCAGTTAAAGAGCACATGAAAAGCTCTAAAAAATCTTCCGTCATTTGAGAGCTACCACTCACAGTATTATAACAATAGAATACAAAACACATGCGGGTAGTGGCATACCATGGGGCACTTCATGTAATGCCCTGAACACTACAATGTGAAATAAGGTAAGCTTAAAATGGGAAATCTTGAAGGGAATGCATAATTTGGAGAATGTGCTGCACAAATGTTTTTCCTTTTGTTTTATTTTTTTCTGTCACAAGTGCCTTGCAGAACTTGCCTGTAGTTCCTTTTTTGTTTCTTTTGTGTGTCACTTTTGTTCTTGTAGGTTACCACTAACTTCTGAAAACATTTCTTACATCCTGTGTCCATTCCTACTATGAGGAAAGTACATAATATCTTCAATCATTCAACAAAAAAGACTACAAAAGACACTTGAGCTGGCAGGAACCAGTTTGCTTTTCCCACAGCTTGGTGTTAGAGTGCTAATAAGATTGCTTAGATCCAAATCCTCCAATCACATACGTGTGAATGGACCTTTATATCTATCCCTTTCAGCTGCCAGATTCTTGTGTGAGTATCTAGATGTTTATTCTATCCAGAGGTGGAGCAAGGCAAGGATTTACTACTGTGAGTAAATTATTCAGAGGAATAAAGTGGGATTTTTGTTGTTAGAATATTATATAATAAATATAACATATGACTTGCCATGACTCTACAAAGAACAGAGGTAGCCAACTTAAGTTGTTGCTATTGTAAACACAGGCTTCACACTGGGAATGTTTACATGTGCATTTATGTTGGCTTAAATTTACTGTGCAGTAATTTGCCATGCAGAAAGCAGGAATAGGTTGGCATCTACATGTGCAAGCATTAAAGCACATTACTATTGCGTATGAAATGACTTGGGACTAAAGTTAGTCCCAAGTCAGTCCACACACACAGCATTATTATGCAGTAAGGCATCTACACATGAGTTACTGCTCAGTAACTAATTGGGTATAAGTTTGATACCTGCATGATGCTGGCATCAAATTTACACTTAAGCTGGCATAAGTCACCATAGTTACTGTGCAGTATGGGCATGCACATGGAAACACATGCCCATACTATGTAGTAATTTTGGTTACTATGCAGTAAACTCATAATCTGTAAGGTCCCTTTCAGCTCCTAAAACTATGAAATTATGAAATGTGCGTGTGTAGATGTGCCCACTGTGATACAAAAGGCAGATACCTATTATAAAATATTTCTGAACAGAAAATATTTCAGTTGCTTACCAGAAATTGGGGGCCATTGATATTCAGTTTTTCCACCACTGCAGCAGATTCAGGCATTCCAAACTGAGGTGAGAAAAGAGACAGCATTATATATATATGTGCACGTGTGTGTGTATAAATATATAAAATAATTTGAAAGGTATACAAAATCTAAATTGTAGCCTGGTTTATGGGTAAAATACTTCCATGTAGAAATTCAAAGTATGTAGTAATGGCACAAATCTGTACATTACATCTGATGTGGATACCTAGAAGAAGAATATTACAAAGAGTGACTAGGAGGCATTCCTAGACAGCAAGGCTCAGAGGCTATAGACTTTCAAAATCAGTATCTGTTCTTCAAGTCTGATATATTTTTTTCTTAGTAAAACTATGATAGCCAATTGTAGAGAAAAATGAAACCAGAACCCAGAAGAAGCTCTCACAAGCTTTATCTTTATCTACAACAGGAAACTGAGCCCTTTCTAATATGAATCTTAGGGTACATACAGACTTTTGGGGAGGTTAGATCACATTAAAAATGTCCACCCAATCTAATTTAGTTTGTGTAGGTGCAGACCCTACATTTAGAACCTTTCATAGATTCCTAGATGCTAGGGTTGGAAGGGACCTCAACAGATCATTGAGTCCGACCCCCCGCGTAGGCATGAAAGAGTGCTGGGGTCAGATGACTTCAGCCAGATGCCTATCCAGCCTTCTCTTAAAGACCCCCAAGCTAGGGGAGAGCACCACCTCCCTTGGAAGCCCATTCCAAATTTTGGCCACCCTTATCATGAAGGAGCTTTCCTGAGATCTAGCCTAAATCTGCTCTCTGTCAGTTTGTGACCGTTGTTCCTTGTTACCCCAAGGGGTGCCCTGGTGAACAGAGCATCTCCAATTCCTTGCTGAGTCCCTCTAATGAATTTGTAAATAGCCACAAGATCACCTCTCAGCCTTCTCTTGCAGAGGCTGAAGAGGTTCAGGTCCCTCAGTCTCATCTCATGGGGCTTGTCTTGTAAGCCCCTAACCATATGAGTGGCCCTCCTATGAACCCTCTCAAGACTATCAACATCCTTGTTGAAGTGCAGCACCAAATACTGGATGCAGTACTCCAACTGCAGTCTGACCGCATAGAGGGCAAGTTCTATTTTTCGTGCATCTACTGATGCATGAAAGTGTGGTTAGCTTTGCTGATGATTTTGTCACACTGATGACTCATGTTCATCTTGGAGTTTACTATGATTCCGAGGTCTCTTTCTGCTTCTGTGCTGCTGAGAGGATCACTTCCCAGACAGTAGGTGTGCTGGATCTTTTTGTGCTGTAGGTGCAGCACTCTGCACCTGTACTTGTTGTACTGCATCCTATTGTGGACTGCCCACTTTTCTAACCTGTCCAAGTCTGCCTGCAATTGTTCCATACCCCCTGGAGTGTGTACTTCACTCTACAATTTAGTATTGTCTTCAAACTTGGACAGAGTCCACTTCACACCCACATCCAAGTCATTGATGAAGATATTGAAGAATACAGGTCCAAGGACCGAATCCTGCGGGATCCCACTACTCACATCCTTCCAGGTGGATACCGACTCATCTACTACCACTCTCTGGGTGTGCCTGCTAAGCCAATTTGCCACCCACTGGACTGTGTAGACATCTGTCACAGCCTCTTAATTTATTTATGAGAATGGGATGACATACCATATTGAAGGCCTTGCTAAAATCCAAGAAAACAACATCTACCTCTACTCCTGCATCTAAGTATTTTGCGACCCTGTCATAAAACGAAACCAGATTAGTCAGACATAATCCAACTGCTATGAATCCATGCTGGTTTCCCTGCTGCATTGTTTTTCCTGCTGGACACCCACAAATATGTTTCTTCATGATTTTCTTAACCTTTTCAAAGACCTTACCACGGATGGAGGTGAGACTGACTGGCTTATAATTACTCGGATCCTCCTTCCTTCCCTTCTTTAAAATAGGGACCACATTGGCCCTTTTCCAGTCCTCTGAGCGCTCAAACAGCCATGCCAGTGGTTCTGCTATGACACCAGCAAATTCCTTCAGTACTCTCAGATGAAGCTCTTCCGGGCCTGCTGACTTAAACACGGTGAGTCCATTCAAGTGACTCTGCAGAGTCGACAGTTGATAGGCAGGTGGCCCTCTGATGACCATTTAAGAACCCGTTAGGAGACTTATCTTGACCACTGTTCAGGAACACCGAGGCAAAAAACTCATTGAATAGCTCAGCCTTGTCCTCCCTCTCTGTCACTAATTGCTCCTTTTTGTTCAGTAGGGGTCCTGTGCTGCCCTGCACCTTCCTTTTACTTCTTACATACCTAAAAAAGACTTTTTGTTGTCTTTAATTTGTGTTGCCAGCCTCAGCTGTGTAGTCTTTAATTTGTGTTGCTTTGGCCTTTCTAACTGACTCTCTGCAAGTGCAGGCCAAGTAGGAATACTTAGTTAGGTCCATCTAAGCATGAACTGTAGAAAAGTTCAAGAAAGATTGGTCTAAAAATGGCCAACCCCGTCTAAGTTAACTCTGCCTTAGAGGTAATCTAACTTAAATTGGGTTTGGCAAGCCTGATCTAACTGAATGTCTGTACAGTTCCCAGTGAGCCCATAGGGCTTGGAAAGCCCAGTTGCTGGCCCCAGCTCCAGGGCTGTGTTTTTCCAACCCCACCTGGAATTGAACTATTTTTACCCCCCAGTTCCTTGCCTCATTCCAGAAGGACAACATCTCCCTTCTCTCGAGTCTACCAAGCCCCACCATCCCACAACCAGCATGCCCCCAACATTGGTTTTAGTGGTGTTTGCTAGTGTTGGAAGCCAAGGAAGTAAGGGGAGGGAGGGAGAGCTAGGTAGGACTGGTGGGAGGGGGTTGGTTTGCTGGTGTGGTTGTTTGTCTGGGGGTTAGGTGGGGGTCAGGTGGCTAAAAATAATCCCTGGTCCCAGGGTTAGGGGGGAGAGTCTCCCATCACCGCAAGTCCTCCCCACAGACCCTGATCCTGCCAAATCCACCCATATCCTGCCAACACCCCTGTGGACACCGCTAGCTCTCATGACCCCCCTGTGGATACCACATGCCCCCCAATTCCCCCCCTTTGATCCCTGCTTGCCTCCCTGATCCCTCCAAGGCCTTGCTAGCCCCTCCTATCCTAACTTACTTTATACTGGGTAGCCATTTTTAAACTCAATGTAACCTCCCTCTAACTCCCCGAATCTGTGTGTAGTCTTAGACTCAATGGGCGCATCTGGACGAGTGTGCATGTGCCTCTTACCCCATCTCAAAGGAGTTTGAGATGGATCAAGAAGCACATGCAGGAATGAAAAAATGTTCCCTGCACTGCAAACTTGCAGCGTGGGGAGAAAATTAGACCCCTGAATATCTAGGGGGCAAAAAAAACCCTTCTCCACAGAACAGCAGAGCAAGGCATGGTAGCAGACTGTGCCTGGAGCAGGCATGGGAGTCAGTCCTCCAGAAGAGACAGTCTGGTTTTGGCCAGAGCATCTCTTTGGTGCTCCTGCTGCCTTTGGCACTCTCCAAGGTAAGTAAGGGAATTGGGAATGGGGGTGGGGAGGTTTATGGGTCTGGGTGGTGTGAGAGGTGGCAGGGGGATGTGTGGGAGGATTTGGGAGTGGCTGGGGGATGTCCTTGGGGCTGCAGGGGGGAAATGGCTGGTGCAGCCTTGTTGAAGCTGGTAGCGTGCAGAAGGACATGGCCCAGACCAATGCAACTCACTAGTTCAGCTTTGCACCAGAGCAGGTTGCATGGCTCCAGGAAGTGCGCACAGGAGCTGTGCCTTCCAGAGCCGTGTTACCCGCTCTAGTGCAAAACCAGACTAGCGAGCTGCATGGGACTGGGCCAGGTCCTGCCACATGCCACCTCCCTGCAGGCACAGAGGGACAGAGGTGGGACCTGGCACGGTGTGTGGGGACCGCATACTGAGCCCAGCCAGGTGCTGCCAGCCCTGGGGCCCCTCTGCTGCCTGGCTGGGCTGGTCCCATGGCAGCAGGACCCAGCGTGATGTGTGGGGACTATGTGCTGAGCCCAGCTGGGTCCTGTCAGCCCTGGGGCCTCTCTGTCACCCGGCTGAGCCGGTCTCATGGCAGCAGGACTCGGTGTGGCATGTGGGGACAGTGTGCTGAGCCTAGCCGGGTCCTGGCAGCCCTGGGGCTGCTTGTGCTGCCCGGCTGGGCTGGTCCCAGGATGGCAAGACCTGGCATGGTGTGGGGAGATCACGTGCCGAGCCCAGCTGGGTCCTGCCAGCCCTGGGGTCCCTCTGCTCCCCAGCTGGGTTGTCTCACGGTGACAGGACCCAGCGTGGCACATGGGGACTGCGTGCTGATCCCATCCAGGTCCTGCCAGCCCTGGGGCTGGCAGTGCTGCCCAGCCAAGCAGCATGAGCAGCCCCAAGCCTGGCAGGACCCAGCTGGGATCAGCACACGGTCCCTGAGAGCTGGGATCTGGGAGCAGCGGGCTCAGAGTGCCCCACTGCTGCTGCTGCTGCAGAAGGTAAGTTATTGGCTGTGCGCAGGGGGGCTGTGGCCCTGCAGGGTGCTTGGGACCCTGTGCAGGGGGGCCCTGGCTCAAATTTGCAACGCTTCTATTTGAGCTGCTGCAAGTGCATGTGCTTGCATGTGTGGACACACCCAATGGATTTTCCTTTCAGGAGGTCCAAGGTAAAGAGCTGGGATGGTAAGGACCCTAATGGTGTGTGTCTGTGGAAAGGCAGCACTGTTCATTAGCTCCTGACTTGGAAGCAGCATAATGTGGGTGCTGTATGCAGGCTAATTAAATCTTCTAAGAGGCAGGGCTTATTAAGTTGGGGTGAGTGCCATATTAATGTGACCATATTGGTTCTGGTTTGGGAGCCAGCTTGGGTGTTTGCAGAACGCTACCTTGTATATCTACCTAGCACAATCTTTTTGATTGCTGGGTTTTAGTGCTTTAGCCTGGCTTTAGAAAATAATTGTGCTTTTAGGTACAGAACAGAAAGTTTAGAAATATCAGTAGGAAAAAAATTGCAGAACTTCATTAAAAATATACACTGCTATTAGTGAGTTCTAGCATTTAAGAGTCTTAGTTAACTATTCAGTTAGTTGTCAGTTCAGTTCAGTAAGTAGTTTGTCTACTTTATGGTCCATTAACAGTGAATTTTAAATCAGAGACTTATAAATTCATTTAATTAATTTAGATATAAACCATGGAACTCTGGAAAGCTGTTAAATATGTAGTCTTGTTGCTCAGAAAGGAGGCAAAATAGTTGTGTAAGAACTGCTTGCAATTACACAGTCAAAGGGAATTTACAGTGATCAGTAGCGTGAGGTAGGGGGCTCCAGAACTAGACCCTTTAATTCTTTAGAGAACTGGTGGCCCTAAGGAAGTTAGCTTTTTAAACTTTAGATTTCAATGAATGTATATAGGGCCGAGAGTCTAAAAGATGAGGGCGATGCAGTGTTTGGTTGAATTTCGTTATATTTGTAAATATTTTGTTTGAATGGTCAGTTTAAACGTACAGTAACAAAAAGACTGTTTTGATGCCATTTGAGATATTTACAAAACAATATTTGAGGTAAATGGAAGTCCCTGCTTGGTTTTTAATTTTGGGATTGTAGAGTCATTCTGAAAGTAATGCTGGTTTAAATGCCAATAACATGGGTTCAGGCTTGTAGACTGGGGTGCAAAACTCACCTCACCTGATTGAGCTCACAGGACTCCTTGAAGACTAATTCTGGATTGCAAGGAGCCTGAAGGGCTGAATCTGGGCCCACCTCTGACAGCACTGGCATGGGAGTTAATAAGTTATTGTTCACTCTCCCATCAAAAACAAGCATCTGCAATGGGGCTCCATGCTTGGGAAGTCAGTGACAGGCTCCACCACCAAATTCCCAGCCCTTTCAGAAACACCACGTGCCACATTAAATTGCTCTGTGGGCTGGATCTAACCTGTAGGCTGTACTGTGGCACCCTTGTTGAAGCTTATTTTGTTTTGGAGAGAAATCTTTACAGCGGCTAGATTGTGAATGCACTGTTGCCAAAATAGGCCTAGGAATGCCTTAGTTTGGAGGGGAAGGTGAGTTTGCCATTTGTAAGGTATGCTAGCATAACTGGTGGTGTGGAATAGTGTATGCAATGCCCTGTACGTCCCACTTCTGCCTCTCTCTCCTCTATCTGTACAATAATGCCAAAGTAAATATATTGGAATGCATGGAAATATGGAGAAAGGAGATGCATGCTGAACAGAGGATGTTGTATTTCCATGTTTATATAACAGATGCAGGAAAATAGAGGAATAACTTTTTGCATATAGCTGGAATATTTATTTTAACAACTTGGCTATGAAGAAGAAGCTAAATCAATAGGTTTATTTTTTATTGTTCTAGTTACTGGTTTTCTACAAATGCTTTTTGATCAATCTTCAAACACTTTGCTGAATGACAATTTAATAATTATTTTAGATATTACACAGACACGCACACACATGCACATACATATTCTATGTTAAAAGAACATAATTAAGGTTGTAAAGTCAAGTACTTAAATATTGCATATAATTGAATTGAAGTTGCCTTGTTCATATGCATTATAATATGTTAAACTGCATAACATGTTCACAAGTACATGGGGTAGGAGTTGTTCACTGAGTAAGCAGTTGTTCAACATTTTGCTTCTTGTGCGATCTCTTGTCTTACTTAGTGTACACTATCCACATCCTGCACTAAAGACATAATTATTAATTTCTTCATAGCTTTTCTACATTACTCATTATTTTACTATTACCGTGCTACGCAAATATGAAATAATTTATTTTTCAGAAAATGCTTGTAAAATGAAAGGGATATTATCACTCCATTTCACATATGGGGAGCTGAGGTACAGCGAGGTTAAGGTCAAGTAACTACTAATTTTATGTGCCTAGGTTGAGATGCCAAGACCTGATTTTTCAAAATAGTTGGCATTAAACAACACTTGCTATGTTTAAAGCATAGGTCCCCTTGACTTCTGTAGCTGTCAGTGCACGTGATAAAAGTGTTTCAAGTCAGGCACCCAGAAGAAAGGACATATAATTAAAGACTATTTGCAAAATATTTGGTTTAAAGACTTGACTGGCCTCAACTAGGAGCACTGGAATTCCATCACGCAGCATCATATTAACATGTAGCTGGATCATTAGCAGGTAGGACGTCTACCTCTACCACACAGACTGCTGCCTCATGAGCTAGGAGTGTAATTGACAGCATTAGTAGGTTGTTATCCTACTGCTGTGGCAACCGTACAGAGCAGTGAGACACTTTGGCAGTTACCTTCATGTTTTTAAATTAGAAGACCTGGCGTATATAAAACTATTTGTAAAGAATTTGTTCCTCCAGTGACTGGAATTTAGGACTTTCAGATTAAAAGCTGTAGCTTTAGCACTAAAGCTGATTCTGTCCATTATCTGTCACTAGTAAAAGGATTTATATTTTCAGCTGGAGATCTACTGTTTAAAGAATAAGCACATCTGAATGAAGAGAGGCTTGGGATACAAGCTAATATAACAGATTTAAGAACAAAGCTTTAATGGATTTTTTTGCTTTAGGACAATATAGTGGAAATGTATAATCAGAAATAGAATAAAGAAATCACTTCTGATTGAATTAAGAATAATAAATTGGCTGGAAAAAAATAAGAAATAATTCCAATAGAGAAGAAGCTTATGGTAATAATCTGTATAGATTTTAGGAATGCTTTGATATAGTAACATGCAACATATTTAGAAGGTGGTAGAAGTGATCCGGACTTGAACTCTTTATCATGTTGAAATGTCAAGCTGGGACTAATAGAACAGCAAAAAGACTTGGTCAGACCTAAATGCTTTTCAGTTATTTAATGTGTCAACATACAACTAGTTAAACTCATGATGGGAGTATAAGGATAGGCATAGGGTAAGTGTAGAAAAGATGTATGGAAATTTGAAAGACTTAGTTCAGTTTTCAAGGTCAAATGTGAACCCAGGAAGTTACAGCATACCTAAATCCCCATTTTAGTTTATGGGTTGCTGAGGTGCTTTTATTCATTTCCTGTCTTATATTCTTGTATATAGTTACTGAGAGTTGTTAGATGGCTGTAAACAATGTTCACTAATACTATATGGGGGTTAAGTACTTTGATTCTTTTTTGAGGGGCTACTTATTCAGTAACTGTTCACCAAGAGGTGTAAAGGTTTCATTTCAAATGCAAATCAATATGAAAGATTTGTTAAAATCTGTATGAAAGGGGATGGCTTTTGCTGTAGTAGATTTTGAATAGGTTGTTATAACAGAGCAGATAAGACTCGCATTTAAAAAAAGTACAGAGAAATGTATATTCATGAAGACAAAACATGAAAGGAGACTACCAAATAGTTACGTGCTGTGAAACACAGGGCTCTGATGTCTGGATTAATAGCAGGTAACATTTAAATTTGAACCACAATGTTCAACAGTTTAAAGGGAAAAAAACTGGCATGCATAAAAAAATACTTGAATATATATTTTAGAGGGAATTATTCAAGTAGGGAAGAGATTACTGACAACAAGTTTAGAATATTGTGTATGCTTCAAGCTACCTGACTGTAATAAAAAGGGAATTACATAAATAGGAAAGGTACAACAGAAGCAAAAGAATAATAAAAGAGCTCAAGGACTTTAAAAGGACCCTTAAGTTGAAGCTAGCATTTAGAATTTAATGTGGGTTTATATTCAAAGCAGGTTCTTAAATAAATGCTGTATATTACAAAGTGACGGTCAGTGAAAAATTACGCCTCCTTCTAATAAAATAGTTACTTGTTGCCACAAGGAAATAAAATATGATATGCAATCCCTTCTCAGTGGGTATTTCTCACGATAACCCTGTCTGCTACTTTTAACAATCAGTCTTGGTCATGACCTAAATCTCAATAAAAACTGAGAGACCATCAAGAAACTTAGAATATTAATACAAATGATGCGTTCTTGATCATTGCAGTTGCTGACTACAATGTCTTTTGGCATTGTATCTATGTTTCTATCTAGGACAGAGTAATCATACAAATTTTACAGAGTATAGATAAGACCAGCAACCCATTTTCTAGTTGAATTCATACTTTTCTGTTTACAGTCTGACATCTATATTTAGTACCTCTCTTAGGAGATCTGCAATCTGAGAAGTTATCCAAGTCTCACATTCCTCTCGAGTGGGGAGTTTTGTAGCCATGTCGGTATCCAGTGAGGAGGATTTGATCTGTGTTTAGTAATTTAAACAGTTGCTTTACTAAACGCCACTCAGCTGCTGTGGAAATCCAAAGAGGAAGTCCCTTTTGCAACTTTTTCCTGTTTGCTTGCTTAATGCACATGCTGTTTTCAAGTTATTTAGAACAACTGATTATTGCTTACTTTGTCACAGTGATCATTTTGAGAGCAACTAAGTACATAGCAACAAGCTTAAATCAAATCATTATTATATAGGCAGAAATTGCCATTGAAGTTGGCTGAGAAGAGATCTGTTTGGAAGCCAGATACAGAGATAGTTCTAGACTCTCAACATTTTTATTGATAGGTATGTTTGCAGCACCTGTTTTATTTTTCACGTAAGTTATATAAATGTGTTAGTGACAGTCAGCTCTTGCTTACCTTTTTCCTTCTTGCACAGTCACTTGGATAAATCCATAGATTGCATCTGACACTACCGACATACATCTCATACTGTAATACTGTAGCAAAAAATTAAGAGCTTAGGTACAGAATTTTTACTTCCAGTTTGTCACATAATTTATCTCAGTCTTTGTGTAATGCCTGGGTTCAGTTTTCTTAAACTAAAATAAATCACTTGATGTGATAAGAGTTCAAAAGCAATCCTTTCTTTTGTTGTAATTTTTTTAACACGTAGAGAACAAATTGTGTGTGTATATGAAATCTTTTTTATTTTTTATTCAATAAATGTACCTTAAAATAAGGAAAAAGTTACACAGGGTATCCTCTGGATCAGAAAACAAGATTGCAAAGGTGCAGTTGCAGTTGCTGAAACAAACAGCCTTTGAGCATAGATGCTCTGAGTCTCTGTAACAGAAGCAATATAACAACTCCTACAAAAGGCTGGAGACCCTGGAATATTTAATTCTGCTTTCTACAGACTTTTCCTGTGTTATTTCCAAATTCAAACTGGCTTTAAGTGGCATATAAAAAATTAGAATGATTCCAGCTAACCTAAAACGTTTGCCCATTTGTCCTTTTTCAAATTGTGAAGTTTTGTTTCTGCCCTAGGGTGGCTAGCAGGTTTACTAGTTACCATAATGTTAATGAAAGCCAAACTGCTGTAAAACTCACCATAGTCAATGATAAAAACCCTTTGCTATCACTGTTTGAGGCTGTGTGGTTGTACCTTGTGACCTTCCAATGCTGAGTTCAGCAACGCTTAAACCAGCAAATGTACAGTTAAGATATACCCTTACACAGACTTAACCCTGTCTCTTACATCTAGCCAGCAATAGCCAATGGGAATTGTCTGTAAAGTTTTCCAGCTGTTCTCACTGTGTTAGGTGTGACTGTCTTGAGTGAAGAAGGCATTAATAAGTGCATCTTGGCAGAGCTGTGATTGGAACGTGAGATGTTCCTGGAAGGAAATGCCCCCTAGACAGCTGAGCCCCTCTGCCTGACTCCCACCTGTGTAGCAAAGCAAAGCAAAGCAAAGTGTTACTTATATCCTTTGAGAGAGAGATCCTGTACGCCTAATTCAGCACTGTTATGTAGGTTGTATCACTACTGGGGCTTGGTGCTTGTCAGCGGTTGTGTGGGGTCAGGGCAGACCTGTGTATGTAATAATGAATTAATGAAACTTAAGTGTTATATGGCATCATGTCTGTAAAGGCAAAGGGGTTGTCGAAGTGGTGAATGGAGTGGTAATGTTTTACAGAATAACATGGGTGCTCTTTCTCTGGAGCTTAGCAAGTGTTTGGCTGTTGTGAGGTGCAGGCAGCTATCGTGGAGTGAAGTTATGTGTGCAGGGAGTGTGCTGGGATACTGAATTTATAGCTCTCCATCCAGCCATTTCTTCCAGCTCGCTGTTCCTTCCTGTCCTGTTGAGCCATTACCACTTTTGAAAGCCACTGCCATGTAAAAAGTTGCTCCTTGCTGTCTAGTGCCCTCTGCTGTTATATTATAGACAGCAAGTCACTGGAGAGCTGTTTACTACATTTTATCTTGAACCAGGATCTGAACTCCTGGCACCCTCTGCACCCCTGCTTGAACCAGGTTCAGCACAGCTCATCCTTTCTTACCTATTTTCCTTCTTGCCATGTTGTCTTCCTCCATCTCTAGATATTTTTGCCCACCATATGCATGGATGGCATTTACAAAATTTTATTTCCTGGGTTCTATTCAGTCTTTCCTCCTTAGATCTTGACACCCACATAGAAAGAGGGGAGAGAATGCAGGCCCTTCTGCAGGAGAGGGGCTAAAACCCAACTATAAGTATAGGAACTACCAGAACCTGAGCAATCAAGTTGGTGCCTACTTGTAGACCGTAACTCCTTGTTGAATAACGTGTTCAATTTTTGTTTCCTCAAAAGGGTATAGGTAGAACTGACAAGAAAGAGAAGCTTCTGGTTTACTAGAAACTAAAAACTAAAAGAAGACAATCCCTCTCTACCCAAAACCCCAATAAAGACTCACCTGTGGTTTAGATCTGGTTCAGAGCCGAATTAGGTAAAAAAAATCCTATTATCTTGAGTCTTCTAAGATCCTGCAATTACTCAGTGAACTTGATGTTCTTTTCTTGGCCTGATGCAAGTCATGGTTTTATTCACTAGGTAAGGATGTGTGGAACTGTCAGGGTTAAGGAATGCTTCCCCAGTACTTATATCTTGTGTACTGTTGCCTTAGGTGACAGGACATCAACTAACTCTTCCTAACACCCCTCTGGGGCACCCCATGTGGATGTGGATTTTTTAACAGAGTGCAATTTCCTTTAATAGAAGGAAGGTTTCAAATTGTCCCATTGCCCTGAGTAAAAAACCCCAGGGAGATGTATATAACTTGAACCAATAGTTCTGAGAGGTGTGTTCAGGAGGCATGTCCCCATGAGTGCACATGTGTGTTTCCCTGGGGACAAACAGCAGTGGCACATAGTTGTGCTGCTGCTACTGGTTCCTGGGGCATGACCCTGCATATGCGCTCTGGGGCATGGCAAATTGCCCCAGGTGGGGCAGGGGAGGCCGGGGCCAGCACCTGGACTGGCCCCAGCAGCATTACTTGGGGTTCTGGGAGCCTTCTGGGGCTGCAGTGAGGACAATCCAGATACATGGAGCCTGGCTCTGACTGGCCAGGCTCTGGTTTCAGGTGGAGCATGCTGTAGCCATGTGCCCTGCCCTGCTTTTTTTTTTTGGCACAAATTTTTAGATTCCAGGTTTTCCCAGTATTTAATTTTGGCTCCACTCTGCAAATATCCAGCACAGAGAACCTTTTAACATGCACCACATGCATTTTGTGGTGCTTCAGAAACCTTTGAGGTGCTGCAAAGCACACATTCCCACTCATCTGGAGGCACCCAGGGTGTTCCTGTTGCCCACCTCCTGGTGCTAGTTATTGGGATCCTGTGATATATTAGCATGGCCATTCTTAGCTCTTTACTCCAGTCTCAGCCCTATGTTCTTGGTGCACACATCCAGTGAGCCTATTTTCACCTCCTCAGAGGAAGGGATGAAATTTCTTCAGATTCATGTGGGGAAGTGGTGATGTTCAGACATCTATACAGGGACACACATAGCACAAGACGGGGAGAGGAGATCAGGCCTCCTCCCTCTGCACCTATGAAAGAGTACCCTCTCTCATATCCTGGCTACTCCATGGAGAGATGGGTGGAAGTGTGGGGCAACATACCTCCAGAAAAACAGGGTCACCCAGCTCTCAGCTCATATCAGGGGAACAGACAAAGCATATCAGGGACCCTCAGAAGGGCAGGCATGCCCTATTTTCCAGCTCACATGGAGAGACAGAGAAAGGGGAACAGATAGGTGCAGAATACACCCAGAGGAGCAGGAAATACCCAGATCCTGGCTTCTAGGTAGGGGGACATGGGAGAAGGAGCACAAAGCCCTTCAAATCATGGTGTATGCATGGGTTCCATGGGCATCCTCACCCCTAATACAATGCCACATCACATCTTGTGGACTAATTGCCTTTCCATCCTTCCCCGTTTCCACTTCATCCTGAGATGGGTCCCCTTACCCATCCATGTTTATCTTCTTCTCCTCAAAATATCTCCAAGCTGCTATTTTCCTCTTTCACCTACTCCCTTTCACCTACCAGCAAGGATTCATGTGTGGAATTTAATTTCTTTATAGAAAATATTCTGAGCATCTAATTTTTCTGCTATATTCAGTGAGCACCACTTATGGTAGCAAATAGTAGCAAGGTTCTCACCCTACTTTCTCCCCCCAGCTTTTTGCTGAGGAGCTAAATGTGAGTGGACAACATGGATGGAGTTCAACGTTTCCCCATGAGCCTTCCACCTGCCATGGGACGTAGAGGTGAGCGTTAAGCTGTTTTGGCTAAAAACTTTTTTGGCTACTCTGCCCACCAGGGGCAGATTCTGAGGGGGGTGCAGTGGTGTAGACATACTCCCTTTTCAGTTGGCACCTTGGGAGCAGCAGCCCAGGACTTGTTTTAAGTCCCTGAAGAGAGTAAAAATTCTCCCCCCCATTCTCCTCTGTGGCACATTCACTCCCCTCCCATTCCCTCTGCTCCTACCCCTGCCACTGTCCCTGCTCCTACCCCTGCCACTGTCCCTGCTGACTAAGGGGCTTCATAACCACTCTGCTCCAGGGAGGCTCTGTGGCCAGAAGCAGCAGCAGGGGCAGGCAGGTGTGGGGATTTGTTGCTGAGCACAGAGGGAAAGAAAGGGGAACTTGTGGGGGGAGATTCTTATCTGATTGAGGGACTTAAAAAGTCCTGCTGCTGCTGCTGCTGCTGTGCCCACCCAGCAAGGGCTAGTATCTGGGAGCAAGGGTTCAGCCACCCCTGCAGCACCTGTAGCTGCTCCTTCACCTTCCTCTACAAAGTCCCGAATCCACCCACGCTGCCTGAATGTACATGGTGTAATCTGTTTAGTTCACAAATTTAGGTTGTGCCTAAATAAAGAGCTCAAGTGTTTTGTCAGTACTGCTTGTTGCATTGCTTTCCTGAAGGAGAAGTTTATTAGACTTGGCAAATGTCAAGCAACGAAGAACAACTGGGGCAATGTGTGGAAATGTATTGTTAGACTGTATCTCAGGATTCTCTGGCTAAAATGACCCAAATTTGGCATGTTAGTCCTATTCTTCACCTTCGTGAGATGTAACAGACTTCAGGATGATACAGGTAGGTATGTGGAGTTTAGAATACATATATAAGACCTTTAAACAGAAGGAGGGTCTCAAACTTAATTATAGCTGAGCTGTCACTCCACTATAATTGTTACTTGAATCTTTTACTTGCTAAAGCTTTGAAAATGCTAATCATAGCCTATACATGTTCTTACAGTATGCAACTCTTTGGCATTTCATGCAGCTTATTAGAAATCATTGCATCAAGCAAATGCACTAAAATAAACTCTCAGATAATACCATTAATCATTTTTTTGCTAAAATACTGCTTCATACTATCCAGCATATAATGATTTACCATAGGAAACTTATTGCAAGCCTTACAGTCAAATTCAATTTTACTAAAAAAGCAGCAGGTACAGTGCTACTCACCTCCTTTCCTGGATGTTTACACTGAAACACCATTTTCATTAAGAATATACATGCTAACAAAATCTGTATTTCTTAAAGATTTAAGAATATAAATACTAGTACAGATGTTTTTATTCCCAGTATGTACAAAACAATAAAAAGAACATGGCTTACCCAATGCAGATTAAAACACTTCCCAGATGCATAAATTGGAGCTGATTCCAAGTAAGTTAAAAGAGCAGTTTCTTGTATCTGCTGTCTCCCTGCAAACACTCGCATGTGGTTAATTGTTAGAGTGAATGACAAGCTTGCTATGCCTGGGTTGGGGGGGGGGGGGGGGGAGAAGAAAAGCCTTCCTAAAGTAAAAACCTACATTAAAGTGGATTAGTATAAATATATCCACAGAGAAAATTGTAAAAGGTAATTCAAAATTATTTCTATAAAAGTTTGCCAACTGGCAGCTAGTGGGGTATAAAAATAATTGTAGAATCATAGTAATGTGGTGCTGGAGGGGACCTCGAGATCACTTAGTCCATACCCCTACATGGAAAATCAGATAGCCTATCCCTGCCATATGCCTGTTCTTAAAACCCTCCAGTGAAGGACATTTGGTAACACCCCTCAGGTAGCATGTTGCAGTGCTTCACTATCATTATTGTTAAAAAGATTTTTTCCTGATAAAGTAAATCTTCTTTGCTGATTTCTTTTTATCCTTCTGATATGTTATTGATCACCCCCTTCTTTTTATAATAACCTTCTTATATATGGAAATCTACAAGGTGGGCAGTGTAGACAGCTCATGAGTGTCTCATAATGGACCTGAGTGTGTGCCCCACCACTGCACTTAGCCCTCACTGGCTGAAGAGGCTACAGTGTGTACTGAGGGAAGCTCCAAGCTGCTCAGGCCTGCTCCCAGTTTAGACACAAATGGGTGGAACTTATTTCTTGGTGGCAGTATTAAGCTCACCATAAAACTTGTAGAGACATAGCCATGGACTACAGAGAGTAGCTATGTTTAATATGGAAGTGAGAAGTATTATTCAAATATGCTGTTGCAAATATGCCATTGCATCAGTGACATGTTTTAATCCTACCTTGTGAATTAGCCTTAATTTTCCAAAAATGTAATTTTTTGGCAAAAGTTGATAATTTTTTTACCTGTGTTTATATGGAGGTATTGAAAACTGTCCTGCATACAAAAAAAATAAAGAAAATATGGATAATGCTGACCTCTTTAAGAGTAACTTCTCATCCTGAAGCAGGAAACACATTTGTCTCATGAAAAATTCTGAACTGCTGTAGTGGTTGGTAGGATAGTGCCCCAGAAAGCAATCATGATTCAAATTGTAATAGGGTATGCCATGGCTGTGCTGAGTCAGGGAATCTTGGGTAATTCTTACAGTAGGAACCTGTACAATGGGGGTTTGAGTTATAATTATGTTTTAGCATATTTCATAGTTTCATAGTTAGCAGGGTTGGAAGGGACCTGAGCAGATCATCAAGTCTGAGCCCTGCCATGGCTGGAAAGAGTACTGGGGTCAAATGACCCCAGCAAGGTGATTGTCAAGCCTTGTCTTAAAGATCCCCAGGGTAGGAGCCAGCACCACTTCTCTTGGAAGTTGGTTCCAGACCCTAGCTGCCCTGACCATGAACTAGCGCCTCCTGATGTCTAATCTGAATCTACCCTCTGGCAGCTTGTGACCGTTATTCCTAGTCACTCCTGGTGGTGCTTGGGGGAACAGGGACTCCCCCAGTGACTACTGGTCCCCTCTGACTAGTTTGTAACAGGCCACTAGATCCCCCTCAGCCTTCTCTTGTGGAGGCTGAACAGGTTCAGGTCCTGTAGCCTCTCCTCATAGGGCCTGCCCTGCTGACCCCTGATCATGCGAGTGGCCCTCCTCTGCACCCTCCATGTTGTCCACATCCTTCCTGAAGTGCGACGCCCAGAACTGGATGCAGTACTCCAGCTGCGGCCTGACCAGTGTCACATAGAGAGGGAGGATCACCTCCTTGGACCTGCTTGAGATGCATCTGTGGATGCATGACAAGGTATGGTTGGAGTCAATGATGACTCCAAGATCCTTTTCTGCCTCTGTACTGACAAGAATGGAGCTCCCCAACCTGTAGGTATGGTGCCAGTTGTTCTTCCTCAGGTGCATCACTTTGCACTCGTTGGTGTTGAATCCCATCCTGTTCTCATCTGCCCACCCTTGTAACCTGTCTAGGTCCAATTGCAGCCTATTCCTCCCTTCTAGCATGCCCACATTCCCCCACATCTTAGTGTCATCAGCAAATGTGAACAGGGTACTTTTTACCCCCTTGTCCAAGTCACTGATGAAGATGTTGAACAATTTCTTGTTAGCATATTTCTTGTTGGTGTCTTACAGTTGCTCTGGACTGGATGTGAAGAGATCTCTCAGTTCCATTCCAAACACTGATCTGGATTTTGTGTGTGAAATGGGTTATGTAGGAGAGCGGGGCACAATGGTAACCGGGTGCCTCTGCAAATCTCCTTGTTTCTGCACCTCAGTTTTCCATTTGCAAGTGAAAGGGGATAATATTTTCTTCCCCCATAAGCATTTCCTTTAATAATTCCTCCTTATTTTTCTGAGGGGACTTAATACTGTGTTGAGGAGTGCCATGAAGAAGCTTATAAATGCACAAATATTTGTGCATCCCCCCTGCATTTGGGCAGGAAAGACTGCTGGGATCTGATGACTGCCAGCAAGATGGATGTCAGGACACTTTTTGAAGATAGCTAGGGTGGATGACTATCACCTTTGGGGGAGCCTCTTCCAAGCCCTCGGCACTTGACTTGTAAAGAAGTTTTCCCTTATGTCTAGCTTGACGTGCTCTTCAGTCAGTTTGTGCCCATTATTTCAGGTTCTCCTCTGGGGGGGCCTTGGTGAATAGATGCTCTCCCAAGCCCTGATGTACGCCCCTGGTATACTTATAGGCTGCCATCAAGTCCCCTCTGAGTCTTCTCTTCTTCAGGCTGAACAGTCCCAAGTCTTTCAGCCTTTCCTCATATGATCTGGTCTCTAGGCCCTAATCATGTGTGTGGCCCCTCTTTTGGACTCTCTCAAGCTTTGTTGCTAGGTATTGGCTTAGCCTTAAACGTACCTCTTGTTCTTCATAGCTATGATATCTTCTACTACCTTGTTCAACTCACTTGTTCTTCTGTCAGTTTTTATGAATTCATTGTTCAGGTAATGTTATTCTATCCTATAGCCAGTTACATGTCTTTTTGTTCTCTGTGTTATAGAGGTTTGATACATGGGCATAAAAAGTCTTTAAACCATAAAGGGACTTTCTCTTCATATTATCATTTAACTTTCTGAATGTTCTTTTGCCTAGCTATCATAATCAACTTCACGTTGTCTTTCTGATTGACAGTAGCTTTCATCAACTGTCCTATATAGATGTATCTTAGCAATTTCTAATTGTTTCTCATCAACTTATCTTTCCTTCCTTTGAGTGAAAATATGTTTACTCCTCTGCATATTAGCTTGGATTCTACATTTTGGACTAAGTTTTCTTTATCCTGTCATTTTTTTGCTCTTAACTGGTGTGGTTAAAATAAAAATTTTTGCAATGCTTGTGACATTCATGTATCCAAAATTCTCTTTGTTCTTTTTAAGGTTATTATTGATGGTGAAATGCTTGGTTGTGATATTTTTTGCATGTGTTTCAGTATACTTTCCAATTTAATTGAGACTCTTTTGAGTTATTTGTCTGAACAGTTTAGTAGAGCTTGCAGTTAAAGCTATTGAACTGCAATTATGCCTTGACATTTTTCAGTGTGAATTTGCAACTATAGTTTATGCCATTTCTTTGTAGGGCAAAAACTCCACCCAAACTACATGCTCAAGTTTTCTGACAGACTGTAAGAAAATATGTAGATTGATTCCCTGAGAACTGGATACAATTGCTTTATAAAATATTAGTTCTCATTTATAAATGTCTGTCTGGTTATTCAGAAGATATACAAACAATATTAACTGCTGTTGAGTATAATTTATAGTATTATATCCTTATGATGATGGTGTCTCCTGTTTTATTGTTTAGATCACATCTCTGTCTCATAATTGTGTGAAGGAGCAACTGTGGATACTTTTAAATAACATTTTGTTTTTTTACTCTTTTGCAGATTGTACAGATAGAATGAGTTCTTAGTAAAACAGCAGTTTCTTTGGGAGTTTGTGTTGATATTTACTTAAGGTCTTTCTCTAGTCATGTAACATACAATAAGATATAACCAAATCAATACCAAATTGTTACTTTAACTCACAGTCCCCTTACTGAAAAGCATGTGTAATGCAGGATCTCCATGAATAACTGACATTGTAAAGATTCATGACCATTTTAATATTAGCACAGTTTAATGATGAGTCAATTTGTGTTCTATTAAGGCAGTCTCTAACGTAATTTGAGACATACTAAGTCTTTGGAACTAATTAGCCAACTCCTGCAGCTTATAGTCAGATCCAATTCTCCATTGATAATTCTGGAAATTTGTCCAGCTATGGACTTGACTGTTTGGTCTGTTATAACTAGTAATGGGTAAACCTAAATGTTTACCAAAGGTTCAGTTTAATTAAGAATGTAAAAGAATGGATGCTTACTTAATGTTAATCCAAAGGCGTTGGGTATTGTCTGGTGGGTATGTATGTGTCTGGGTAAAAGAGAAGGTGTATCAAAGGGAGACAATAGGGAAGCATTAGATCCTTCCTAGTGCTTGTTCATGTTGTATGACTCTGGTGTAACAGATGTTAAAGTAAAGGCATGATGGGATCTAATGTGGGATCCCACACATGCATGGCAGGAGGCAAGATTGTGAGATTTTGCATGAGATCACATTGCACCATTTTGCTGGTGCAGGAAGACCCTGATCCTGGCAAGCAGCAAGCTTGGCTCCCAGTGCATGGTGTGTTCCCTAGCTGGAAGCCCTCATCAGCTAAGGGGCCTCCCAGCCTCTGGTGCACACAGGAATCTTGAAAGGCTCCTGTGTGCTCTAAAAGTTGAGCGCTGGCCACATGTTCAATTAAAGGCATGATAAGAAATAGTATAATAACTTTGTGGCTTATTCCTCATTTTGGCACACTGTTGATTGATTGACTGCATGGCTAGGTCATTATTTAAGACATGAGAGCCTGTGAGAAAAGCATAAAGCAATGGCTGCTTGACATGAGAGTTGGATGCAAGAGGCAAGTAACCATTTCTTGTGGTTTTTCAATTTGTATGTGGAGGAACAGGCCTTTGTAGACATTTTGGAATAAATAGGACTGGATCAGACATCTCTAACTTAATCACCAATTTATTCTAATAGACCTGGCCCTGAATTCCAGATATCTGCTCATGGGATAAAAGAATCCTAATCACTGAGGAACTGAGCTGGCATCTTATAGGCACAGGAATTCTCAAGAGCATTTCTTGTACTTTTTGTTTTGGCCTACACTCTTTGAAAGTACCAACCCCAGAGCCTCAATGGAATTTTACTGATGTTCAGCTCCTTTCTGGGAGGTATTTTAATATTTTCATTTTAGCCTCAACTGAATCCAGGAGGTGCAGCAAATTGCAAAAAATTAAGTAAAAATATGAAAATAGTAAATGTAAATGGGTTATGAAAATTAAACAATGTGTTACTGGGGAAACAGGTCAGCCTTAGACAAGAAGTATACTCTGGGTAGTGAGGCTAAATTCAGCAAGGAGACTAAAGGGCTATGTGTGTAGGTCTTGATCTGAGAAAGTCTGATCCTTCCATATAGCTCTTCTTGCATGAGTGTACTTTGTGGCCTGGACTTGACAGGCAGCTGACTTGACAGGCCTTGGCAGCAACAGAGAATGTAGGATTGCCTTAGTGCATCATCAACAGGCAGTAGTCAACTTGACAGAACTGACTTGGAGGAGCAGAGTAGATATAAGGCAGGCCAGAGGGGAATGTGGTGAGGCCTGTGGTGAACAGAATAATAACCATTATTTATTTTTAATTTTTAAACTATAAAATCAAAAGTATTAATTAAGCAAAGGGAGAGCCCAGCTTCTGAGGCGATATGAAATGAATTGAGAGTATGTAGTTTATTTTGAGACGCACAAAAAGCTAGAACTCTTGGTTCTAAACTAATACCTTTTATTAGACCAGCTGGAAAATAGTAAGAAAACTGTCCTTTTCTGAAAGCTTTTGGGATCAAAGTCCCTTCATCAGGCTCTGGGAAAAGTGTAGATGGTACCAGATGGCAAAAAGTCACCATAGGTAGGAAATAAACTTCATTTTTGCACAGAGGGAGCTTTAGATGGAAGGCTGTCCCTCTGGGTCTATGAGAGTGTCTTTGTGAGCTGTGTTGAGTAGCTGGATCCAGAGGGACAGCCTTCCATCTTCAGCTCCCTCTGTGCAAAAATGAAATTTATTTCCTACCTATAGGGGTTTTTTGCCATCTGGTACCATCTACACTTTTCCCAGAGCCTGATGAAGGGACTTTAAGCTCAAAAGCTTGCAGAAAAGGACAGTTTTCTTGCCATTTTCCAGTTGGTCTAATAAAAGGTATTAGTTTGGAACTAAGAGTTCTAGTTTTTTGTATGTCTTTTTGACTCAGACCAACACGGCTACCAAGTACACCCCTGAAATACAGCTTATTTTAAAGCACTCATAAAAAAGTGATTGTTTTGAGCTGCATCCTTCTGTTTCTTCCTGTTTCCTGTAAACAGACAAACACAATAAGCAGCCTCTATCATTATGTGTGCTGTGTATTGAGATTAAAAAAATATATTATTTCAGTTATGAAAGCAGCAGTGATTTAACTAAAAACAGAAAATCACAGAGACTGAAAGAGGAGAAGAACAGAGGCTATAGTTTGGATAGATAAAACCATGGCTAAAATACACCATGTAAAACCATGTCCACATGTGTTATACCTGTCAGTTGTCCTTGCTGGACTGTCTTGGGAAGAGGGAGGGAGTGGTGAGTTGTGTGGAATTGATTGCTTGGGTTTTGCATGTGCATAGTATCAAGGTTATACTATGAAAATAAAACAATATGGCCTTTAAACTTCCTCACCCCTCAAAACTCTACACATCATTTTATAATATGTGACATATGGAAAATAAGGGAGAGATTTGTATGCACTAACAAGAAAGTTTAAAAGCCATGTAGAAACTCAAACTGCTTTTATTTTGAAAAATCATCTTTCCATGTTCCTCATATGTGACAAGGTGTGACTGTGTCTTCCAAAACCGGAAACCTCAAAGGAGGAAGCACAACACCCTTAGGTTTTGTTGATATTTAGAGCAGAGTAAATAGTTGAGAGGGAACTGAGAGGGGAAAAGAACTGAAAGAAAAGGAAATGAGAGGAAAATGATGAACTGCAAATCTAGGGATCTCTGCAAGGCAGAAGGAAAGAGACTGACCAGGAGAGACCAATAAGGTTAGGGCCTGTAGGTTGGAGGAAAGAACTAAGACAGAAATTGAGGGTTGGGAAGGTCAGAAGAGGGACGGAATTGGGAAAGTTAATGGAGGATGAAGCATAGGAACGGAGTGGAAGGGCTGTGTATATGTCTGTAGGGACAGATGAAGGAACCCAGAGAATGGTGGATTGGTAGGCTACATGCAGACATGCGGGGGGCATGAGCATGCTTGTTAGTGGCTGGTTTTGTCTTGTCAAGTTGGTGTTAAAACAGTATTGCTCCTTTCATCTCTCAGGATAATGGGCAGGTGACAGAGAGGTAAGGACTTGAGCATGAAATACAGCTTAGTAGAGCCTGAAAGGAGACAGACACCCTCAAAAAAGAAGGCTGAAAGGAAAAATTAGGAGGGTGGGGCTGAGAAGAAGAATGGCCTAAGCAAACTAACTGCACTTTATCATGCATCAGCAGATGCATGGCAAATAGATCCAAGGAGGTGACACTTCCCCTATATGCAGCATTGGTCAGACCACAGTTGGAGTTCTGCATCCAGTTTTGGGTGCTGCAATTCAAGAAGGATGTGGATAGGCTTGAGATGGTCCAGAGGAGGGCCACTCATATGGTTAGAGGCTTATAGGATAAGCCCTATGAGAAGAGACTAAGGGACCTGGACCTCTTCAGCCTCTGCAAGAGAAAGCTAAGAGATGATCTTGTGGCCGCCTACAAATTCATTAAGGAGACACAGCAAGGAATCAGAGATGCTCTGTTCACCAGGACGCATCTTGGGGTAACAAGGAACAATGGTCACAAACTGACAGAGAGCAGATTTAGGCTAGACCTCAGCAAAAACTTGTTCACCATAAGGGTGGCCAAAATCTGGAATGGGCTTCCAAGGGAGGTGGTGCTCTCCCCAGCTTGGGGGTCTTTAAGAGAAGGCTGGATAGGCATCTGGCTGGGGTCATCTGACCCCAGCACTCATTCATGCATAGGCAGGGGGTCAGACTCCATGATCTGTTGAGGTCCCTTCTGAACCTAGCATCTAGGAATCTATGGGAAAAAATGACAGAGTGTCTGAAGGAGAAGAGGAAAGAACCTGTGCAGAGGACTCGTGTGGTGTGCACAGACAGAAGGATGTGCACAGACAGAACAGAATGGGAGTGAGGAAAAGTTACGAAAAAATTAAAAAAAGCAGGAAGCTAAGCAACAAAAATAGATTTGATCTGTAGGGGGCTTCCTTATAAACCTTAACTCCTCTCTCAACTCCTAAAAAGGAAGCCTACGATCTTGGATCTTGAGTAATTTTGGAACCCATAGCCATAGCTAGGCTGTTATGAGCAAATGCATTTCTTGAGTCTTTTGGGAAGAAATATAACATGTGCAACATTTGGCTATAACATGTGCAACATTTTTATTATTGATACCATTTATTATTATTGTTACTATGTATGTATTCATTTGTGATTTATTTCTAATATTCTTTATGCTATTATACTTATGTTATTATAATGACAACAGACATTGACCAGATTGGTCCTAAATAAAATGGACCCCGGTCAAAGAATCTTATAAATAATAAGAAAGATACGGAGGGGAGTAATATACATTATAATGACTTTTGGTCATTACGTCAGAGGCAGAAAAACATGTCTATTGTTATGCCCCTAACATAGAAAGATTATTACAGGATATTATTATCAACTCTCTTCAGTCTCCTCTTCAGTCAACTCTTTTGCTTGCCAGACTGTCTCCATATTTTAAGCATTTCCTTCTCGGTTGCTATAGAGATAACCAAGGCTAACACCATTGTAAATATGTCTACTCCTATTGCCTGTTTACGTGCCAGTGCCTCTTCTTGTGGTATGAATTGACAGCCATGCATAATTGTTTCAATTGCTGGAGTATATTCCTCTCCTTCCTTTCACAGGCATGGAAAGAAACTAATCAACTGTTTTTCTTTGTGAGTTCCCAGGAAACTGAGAGAGAAAATTCTGTGAGTTCAAAAAATCTGCACCTAAGAAATGAGTAAGATGGTGGTATTTGCTAGAAGCTAGTTTTGTCTTTATAAGGTCATTTGTATATAACTAATGGGAACTACTTGACTGCTATCTGACTCTTTACACTGTGGGATAAAATAAAAAATCTCAACATTTTTGCTATTGGCAGGGAATAGTATCATAGAACTATAGAATTCTAGGAAATTAGGGTTGGACGGGACCTCAGGGGGTCATCTAGTCCAACCCTCTGCTCAAAGCAGCACCATCCCTGATGATATCCTGTTGAAGCCCTTGTCTAGTCTGGTCTTAAAAACCTCCAAGGATGGATGTTCTACAATCTCTCTGGGTAACATGTTCCAGTGCTTTGCTACCCTCCTAGTGAGAGAGTTTGTTCCTAATATCTAACATAATCTTCCCTTGTTGGAACTTGAGGCAATTGCTCCTTGTTCTGTCATCTGCCCCCATTGAGAACAGTCTTGCTCCATCCTCACTGGAATCACCCTTCAGGTAGTTGAAGGCTGCTATTAAATCCTGCCTCAGTCTTCTCTTCTTCAGTTTAAATAAGCCCAGTTCCCTCAGCCTTTCCTCACAAGTCATGTGCCCCAGCCCTGTAACTATTTTGTTGCCCTCCACTGGTCTCTCTTCAATTTGTCCACATCCTTTCTGTAGTTGGGGGGCCCAAAAATGGACACAGTACTCCAGATGTGGTCTCACTAGTGCCGAATAGGGGGAAAGAATTACTTTGCTTGAACTGCTGGCAACACTCGTTCTAATGAAGCCTGGTATGCCATTAACCTTCTTTGCAATAAGGGCACAGTTTATTGTCAGTTTAAACCCAGGTTCTTTTCTGCAGAACTGCTGCTTAGACAGTCAGTCCCCAACCTGTACATGGTATTGTTCCATCCTAAGTGCAGGACTCTGCACTTGTTCTTATTGAACCTCATGAGATTTCTTTTGGTCCAATCCACCAATTTATTGAGGCCTCTCTGAATCCTAACCCTACCCTCCAGCCTATTGACTACTCCCACCAGTTTGGTGTTATCTTCAAACTTGCTGACGGTGTACTTCATCCTATATTCCAGGTCGTTGGTGAAGATATTGAACAAAACCAGCCCCAGGACTGACCCCCGGGGAACTGCACTTGATATTGGCTGCCAACTAGAAATTGAGCCTCTGATTACTACCCTTTGAGCCCAACAATCCAGCTAGTTTTCTGTCCACCTTACAGTCCATTCATTCAACCTGTACTTCCTTATCTTGCTTGCAAGCATGTTGTGGAAGACTATATCGAAAGCCTTGCTAAAGTCAAGATATATCATGTCCACTGCTCTTTCTTCATCCACAGAGCCAGTCATCTCATCATAGAAGGCAATCAGGTTGCTTAGGCATGACTTGCATGAATACATGCTGACTGTTCCTAATCACCTTCTTTTCCTCCGGGTGCTTAGAAATTGTTTCCTTGAGGACCTACTCCTTGATTTTTCCAGTGACTGAGGTGAGGCTGACTGGTCTGTATTTCCCTGGATATTCCTTCTTTGCTTTCCTAAAGATGGGCATTATATTTGCCCTTTTCCAATCATCTGGGACTTCTCCCAATCATCACAGCTTTTCAAAGATAATAGCCAGAGGCTCTGAAATCATATTGGCCAACTCGCTCAGCACCCTCAGGTGCATCACCTCTGGCCCCATGGACTTGTACATATCCGGTTTTTCTAATTACCCCATAATCTGTTCTTTTGCCACTGTTGGCAGCTCATCTCCTCCCCAGAATGTGCTTCCAGGTGCAGTAGTCTGGAAACTGATCTTGGCCATGAAGACTGAGGTGAAAAAGGCATCATCTGTCAGTAGGTTGCCTTCCCCATTCAGTAAGGGGCCCATACTGATCTTTCTCTTGTTGCAGACATACTTTTAGAAACTCTTATTGTTACCCTTCACATAACTTGCTAGCTGCAACTCCAGTTCTGCTTTGGCCTTCCTAATTTCATCCCTGCATTGCTGAGGAATGCTTTTATACTCCTCCCTAGTTGTTTGTCCAAGTTTTCACTTATTGTAAGCTTCCTGTCTGTGTTTTAGCTCACTGAAGAATTCCCTGCTAAGCCAAGCTGGTCTTCTGCCATACTTGCTAGTCTTCCTGCACATCAGGATGGACCATTCTTGTGCCCTTAGTAAGGTGTCTTTAAAAGACATCCAGCTCTCCTGGACTCCTTTCCCTCTCAGACTGGCCTCCCAGGGATTTCTGCCCATCAGTTCCCTAAGTGAGTCAAAGTCCATTTAACTGAAGTCCAGGCTCCTTACTCTGTTGCTCTTCTTCCGTTATTTCCTCAGGATCCTGAACTCAATCATCTTGTGGTTACTGCTGGTCAAGTTGCCATCCACTACTACATTCTGCACCAAGTCTTTCCTGCTTGTGAGCCGGAGGTCAAGAAGAGCATGGCCTCTGGCTGGCCTCTACAACACTTGCACCAGGAAGTTGTCCCTAGACAAGTGGTTCTCAACCTTCTTTGTAAAGTCTGTTACACCCCTTTCATATACTTTTGTGACCCACTTTTGGGTTGCGACCCACAGGTTGAGAAATGCCCTACGTTCGTCAACAGGTCCCTGGATTGCCTGTGCATTGATGTATTGCCTTCCCAGCAGATGTCAGGGTGATTGAAGTCTCCCATGAGAACCATGCCTGTGATCAGGAAACTTCCACTAGGTGTTTGAAGAAAGCCTCATCCACTACTTCCTCCTGGTCTGATGGTTTATAGCAGATACGCACTGTGACATCACCCTTGTTGTCCTTCCCCCTCCCCCCCCAACCCTAATCCAGAGACTTTCAAGAGGCCTATCCCCAGTTTCATACTGGAGCTCTGAGCAGTCATACAGCTCTTTTACATAAAACACAACCTTTTCCAGCAGACAACAACCTTGTCCAGCAGGTGTTGTCCAGAGGGGGGTCGGCTGAAGGGTCTCTGGGTGGATAGGTGGTGGGGCATGGTGCTGGTCCAGATGTAGAGGGCATCCCACTGGGTTTGTCTTCACTGCCCCTTTTTATAGAGGCAGACCTTGTGTGACTCTAGTGACAGGAGGCATGCCCAGGCAAGGGTCAGCCCCTGGCGTACTGAGCCTGTGTGCTCCACGCAGGGATGTGCAGTTTTGCATGTCTGTAATAGTGGGGTACAGTGGTAGAGTTGCTGGTTCTGCAGGGTCTTTTGTCTTTCAAACGTTGGGTTCTTGTCTCTGTTCCTGGGTGAGGTCTGTGGTTCCTGTATGAATCAATTCGAGGTAATGGCCCAGCTGTTACAGGCCATTCAGTAGAGGCCTGCTTCCATTGTATTTCAATCATTCCCAATCACTCTCGTTCATCTGGGAACCAAGTTACATGGGAGGGATACACAACTCATACAGTTGTGACACAGGGGACAAAGGACACAAAATGGAGACTTGACATGCAAAATGGAAACCTGACATTACTTTGATTCACTTACAAACACAGGCCTAAGCCATACAATATCCATATGAAATGATACAAATCAATATGAAAATGATTATAATACAATATACAACAGTAAGAATCAATATAAACCTAATAATAACACAATATTAAACAGTGGATATCCAGAATCAAAAACTTGCTACCAAA
>NW_017728951.1:28695425-28711013 GCF_001723895.1 Crocodylus porosus | reverse complement strand
TGTGTGTGTGTGTGTATATATATATATATATATATATATATATATATAAAAGAAAAACTGTGGGTTTTGCTACACAATAACCCATGGTCAAAGAAGCCAAAGCCCTGCTGGCAAGACCATCTGTGCAGCCATACATTGATCTGCAGGATGCATGCACTCCTGCCTGGGCCCTTCCCCTTGACAGGAAGGATTGAGGAGAACACCACCCTGTTCCCTTCACCCTTTCATCCAAAGCCCTATAGTCACTTTTGATCTGCTCACAGTCAACCCTGGCAGTATAATTGGTACTCATGGTATGAGCAGCATGGGGTAGTAGTCAGAGGGCTGGATGAGTCTTGCTAATCTTTCTGTGACATTTTGGATCCAGGCCCTGGGCAAACTACATACCTCCCAAAACCAGAGGTCAGGCCAGCAAATGGATACCTGCATTCCCTGCAGAAGGGAGTCTCCAACTACCACCATCTGTTGCTTCCTCTTGGTGGCAGTAGTCTCAATCCTCCCAACCTTGGAGATGCCTGGTCTGGCCTCCTCCACCAGTAGTAGTAGGAAATTGCAGTATGAAGATTTTTTTTTTTGTTTTTTATTTGTGTTCCATGGGATAAACTATCCTTGTAAACCTCAGTCAAAAGCAGAAGGCTACAGTAACAGCTGCTATTCTGTTGTAAATATGCCATCACTCAAGAATACGATGTTTGACTTTAAATAAGTTACATGTATACAGATGCTGTCTTTTCAAGGATGTATCTGTATAAATTGGGTGATATTCATGCAATATTATAACATAAATGGCCTAATTCAACATATTTTCTCATTGGAACTCTGGTTAAATGATAAATTTGTCAGTTTGACATTGCTGACAAATCTGTCTGCCTTGTATATAATATTGTTATACTGTGATGCTTTGTAGTCCCTTGGTCCATCATACAAAGCTGTTCAAGAATGATGAATAAGCTTTGACTGGCGAAACATGGGAAATAAACACACTGGCTAACTTTCATCTAAAATGAGACTTTGTATTGGAAAATGCCTTCTTCACTGCTCAGAGTAATTGATTTCAGGTAATTCCAATGTATTTTAGGCCATTGCTATTTATCAGACAGTGTACAGAAAGATGAGCACCTATTCAGGGGAGCACTGATAATGGCAGGTTATTGTGAGCATCTTATATACATTGATGAGTGTCCCCTGTTCAAGGCACAATGTAACTGGAATTTGCAAAACAAAACTGAAGAGCATCAAAAGGAAAAGCTTCCTATTCTGGTGAAATGGTGATGTTTCAGTTCTGTAACATTGGCACCAAAGTTCTGGATAGATTTGGAGCATATAAAGTCAGAAAAAAATGTTGCGTTCTGCTAATATTTATTCAACAATTGTTGCACATTT
The DNA here is from genome assembly GCF_001723895.1 of Crocodylus porosus. Taxonomy (NCBI): domain Eukaryota; kingdom Metazoa; phylum Chordata; order Crocodylia; family Crocodylidae; genus Crocodylus; species Crocodylus porosus. Next base: position 28,709,630 of record NW_017728951.1, on the reverse strand, counting down.
TGAAAACCTTCTGAAAAGTAGTTCTAGATAATAAGCCTATGCCTGTCTTCAAAAATTGAATTGATGTGTGGTGAGAATGAGACTCTGATAATGTCACCTGCATTACTGATAAATCAAAGTGTGACTATTTTGATCCAAGCATGTTATGAAAAGTCAGTGGGAAGTGTTTACACATAACCTTCATGTCTGCATCCCTTTGTTGTTTTAAAAAAATGAGATGACAGTTTAGGACATCAAAACTCTTTCTTTTTTTCCACAGTAAATGTCAAGTTGATAAAGACCTCGACATTGACCTTCAGAACAAACAAGGAGATGAAACTCAGATGTGATTATCCTCTGAGGTCAGAAGTTATTGAAACAGTGCAGTTTCAGTCCTAAGTTGCCACTACAATTTAAATAGCACTGTATTTAAATAGCAACCTATTCCAACATTTTGAACATAATCTGTTATTCCCCTCCTTCACACCAACACTGTTCCTGTCCTTCACTCCAACACCAGTAGGCTATTTAACTCCCACTGCTTGGTAACTTGACCTAACTCTGGGCACAGTTGGCATATCAATTCTCCAGTTTTTTACTACAGCACTTCATGCCGAACACAACAGACAGAAGCAAAAGCAAGGGCTGTTAAAAGGGCTGGACACTCACCTCAATTGATATGTCCATAAGATGAAATGGAGATGTCCATAGTACATAGTTTACTGCAGAAGTTTTATTTCCATTATAAAATAATTGACTATGTAACTTTAGTCCTGTAGGGGTTAATCTTTTCTTGCCTATCTCCCATAATGTCTGCCTTTGTTTCTTTAAAGGCACAACAGCTAGCACTGCATCAGAGGTTGTATAGAGGTTTTAAGTAATGATACAATGTTCCCTGATCAACCAAATCAATATCACTTATCTCTGGTTTGAAGACTTCCAGGTGAAACTTTGCCAAACTATTAACTGACAAAGTGTCCTGTTTCTTTCTAATTAAGAAAGACCAAGAAAAACAAAAACATGCTTAGCAGTTCTTTAGATTAAAATGTATAGACAACATAAGCAATTAAACCAGTCAGCAAAAAACCTTCCTTGTTTCATTTCCTGAGTAGGACTCCCCTCTAGATGTCATTTTTGGAATTTTCGCTGAGTCACAGCTTATTCTGGGCCAGGATAGTCAGAGGTGGAAGCAGGGGCTAACAAAACAGATGTGTCCAGTATGCAAGGGAGTGGGACTACTCAAAACCAATGGCCTGGAAATAGGAGCAAAAAGTTTTCTCCTGGCCAGTACTTTGAAGTAAGCTAAAGATCGAAAAGCCAAGTGAGGAATCTGCACGGTAAAAGAATGTGACGCAGAAGTAAGTACACCTGTAGAAGCAGATCATGGGAAAAGAGACTAGGAGGCCACTGAGGAAGAAGAGAACCATATCTGTTGAGAGGAAGTGGGCCAAGGCTCATGTGACCACAGAGACTTTGTAGTCATAGCAGTACCTCTGTCTTCAGAGCCAGGTCAGTACTGAGGTATAAATATGAACTACTTAATCTCATTAGCTGAGAAATACTGGGAAAACTTGTTGCTCTGGAAGAGGCAAGTTCGCAACTTCTGAAAGATCTGGAGAAGTTAAGTAAGGGTAACTAAGCTTGGGATTTCAGATTGAACTCCTGGGATGAGAAGGAGAAACTGTACCTGCACAAACAAGGAATATAGGAAATGCTTAAAAAAGGCCAGTTGCTCCTGGAAACTGACCAGCTGAAAAGAGAAGAGGAGGAAAAGAAGATGATTGCCCTGAGTTTGGATATGGATGGGGAAGTGTTTCATAAATTCCCTTTTCCAGGGAGTTAAGTCTAGTTTAATCTGCGATAGATTGGCCATTTCCCTACTTATCCTCATGTAGAGGATGTCCCTCTAAAGTTGCAAAACCCAGGTGATAAATGATCACAGAATGCTTACATAGGCTAAAAGCACGGCTCGGGAAGAGAAACTGAAGAGAGGGATTAGCTCCTGTGACTGGCTCTGGAAGAATGGAAGACAACGCTGTGTGTTTAGCTTTCTGTAACTGAGCAGAAAACAGTGGAGAATGGGAGATCATTTGGTTTTATGTTTCCCTTGGGGGCTAGTCTTTAAATTCACTATCAGCCATGCCATGAACACTGATAGCTTCCTGTCAGTAGCCTGAGGGGAGGGGAGGCCTGAAACAGCCTCAAGACAAGGATGGTTGGAGACCTATGGGGAAGGGTGAGTAGCATCACAGATATAGGGCACAGACAGAAGTGCAGCTCCTCGCTGGAGCTCAGAGCTGTGAGCCTGCAGCTGGTTTCCCCAAGCAATGTCTGTTTTCAGAATGGGAGAGGGGGAAAGGAACAGGGGGAGGTTATTTTAGGGGTTCTCCAGATGGCTCTACAGGGTGGGGTGGGTGAATTGGAGCACCCCCACTTTTGGGGGGTCCAAAACATCTGCCCCACCCTCTAGCGGGGGGCTGAAAGAAGTCCCAGACCAAACTCCCTCCTCTCCCTTTCCCCCATCCCACTCTGAAAACAGTGACAGGCTGGGAGGCAGTGCAGACAGAAGTTACAGACAATGCTGTTTTGAAACATTTTCATCTGAACCCTCATATAATGAATGTTCAGATTTTCACCCAATCAGCCATTTTAAAGCTGTTTGGAGCCATGCACTTGTGTTTGGTCATGGCTATAAACTGCTTTGTGTGGCTCGATTGGGCAAAAATTGTCACTTCTGTCTGTGTCCATAATGCTTTTAGGGGGTTCATGAGGCAACATAAATTGTGGAATGAGAAAGAAACCAATACTTGTATTAATAGTCATGGAAAATGACTACAAAATAGAACACTTAATTTTTCTGTTCCCTAAGGTTCACTTCATAATTTCCACACTTGCAACACAATCCATTATACAGGACTGTCTCTAAATTTTAATCTTTCACTTACATATCACTACAACAGTTGGCTGGAAGTGAGTGCTACAAAATGTAACACTTTTATGCCCTCTAAAGTAACCTACTTCTACCTTGCTACTTGTAGAAAAGGCAGATATGAATCTTGGTGATCTTTAGAAGAATTCTGTATTTGCTTTCCTTTCATCTTTTTTTCTGTCAATTTGTCTGTCTGCCTTGAATTGCAAGTGTTTTTTGGAGGAGGGGGGACTGTGGTTTCTTGAATGGTTAGAGAGTACTTACACATAACAAAATAGCAACAAGAGGATGGCAAAATCATCTATCACTGCTTGCCTGCCCCATTCTGGACACTGAATTACCGATCTATTCCACACCTTTTTTTGAAAGACTTCAGGGGATGCATTTTCTCACAAGGGAGATCCTTCTTTAGTGAAAACTAAGTTTAAACCAAGTGATTAGAAAGATCATGGAGAGAATTACGGATACCTTTTTGCTTTGAACTAAGAAAATTTAAATCTCCTTAGTTGTGAGGCATATTTGTTCTTTATTTGTGTTTTAGAGTCAAATGCTAATTTCTATCAAAGAGAAAAGTAACTTTGACACTCTTTTATTTTTAATATTTTTCATCTTTGTCTGGAAGATGAATGTTATCTACATCTCTGAATGACCCAGGTATATAAAGGCATTCAGGCATACCCTGCACTTGATTTAATTTCCTTTCATCATTTTGATGGTTCACAAAAGTAGCAGGATCTGACTGAATTTATCACAGTAGAATACACTGAAAATTGTGTTTCTGGATATTTGCATATGGATCACAGGTTCAGGAGAAACACTTTTATCAGAAAATGTCATTTTGCTGAAATCAAAACAACATTGAAATATGTTGATTATTTTTTACTATTTCATTGAATGAAAAATGTGAAAGAAGCATTTTGTAAGGACAGAAGTAGGGAATAACACTACTACTTAGAAACTTTAGGTTTTAAAAGATGAGTTGTTTCAGTTTTACAAAAATTGAATGTTTTGATTCATCTTAAACAATTAAAAACATACTTTATAGGAAATTTTGAAATTTGGTGTTCATCCCACTGAACATGGCATGGCCCACAAAACAGAAATTCTGGCTCTTAGACAACTGTAGTTTTAAATTCTTATTGAGCATTAAACAGCTAATTCATTTGCCTATGCAATCTTTATAAAATGCCTTGAGAGTCTATGCGTCAGAATGATGTGGTGCAGTGCAAAACACAAGGGTGCTCTTGGGCTGAATTTTTTAATGAACTAAAAAGATCTTGTGATGAATCCCATTAATTCATTTTAACAGTTCTTTAGAGAAATTATTAAATCATATTATTCTAATAATCAGATACACAAATAAATGCTCAGGCATCCCATGCAGAGAGTTTCAGGTTTATTTTTATATTTCTATAGTGCATAGGGGCTTCAAAAGGACTGAAGGGCCTCATTGTGCTAGGTACTACATAAACACATACCAAGGAGCCCTGCCTTGAAGAATTTATAATTGACCATATTTCATGATATACGACACAGCATATAAGTAGACCCCGGTATTTGGATGCAAAAAGTCAGGAATTCGATAGGCACACTGTATAAGTTGACCAGCATTTTATTGAGAGTTGAGAACAAACAGTATTAGCACAATCAGCACCAGTCACCCTGGGTTACATGCAATTAGCGATCAGGAGTGATCAATCGAACAATTGCCGCCATGAATACCGTTAGCAGCAGTTAGTACCAGGTGCTGCAGTTTGCAGTCACAAAACATTGAAAAAATTCCTCGTTCAGTAATAATAATCCCTCATAATACTAACACTTAAAAAACCCTCATTTAATAATAATAATCCCATATAATGCTAACAGTTAAAAATCCATCATTTAGGCATTTAAAACTAGTAAAAATTAACAATTCAAAAACGCTCATTCCCTGTCTTCATCAGAACTGTCAGCCCCAAGCAGTTCCTTTCAATCTGAATGGTTAGCAAGCTGATCATCATATGGATTCTTGGCATCAGATGTTTTGGTGTCTTCTTCTTCTGTTTGATCTTTGTTACACCACAGAAAATCATTCTTCTCACCATCCATAGAATTACTGATCCCAGATTTTTTTGAATGAATGTGAAAGATTTTCTGGTTTAATGTCCCTCCAAACTGTAATAATCCAGTGGCACACAGTTGCTAAGAAGGCTGCTCACACATTCCCAGCTTTTGTATATGAATGTTGACTGCTCATCATACAGGTCTGCCACTCAGTGCAAATGTATTTAAGCACACATCCAGTGGCTGAACAATGGATGTTAGCCCTCCAGGGATGACTGCTAAGACTGTTTTACTTTGCGACAGACTCTTTTGCACACTGCTGCAGAAGTGAGCCCTAAACACGTACCACACAACTATCAAATTCACTTGTAACAGTGTGCCAGGGTGCATATTCCATACTTGCTGTATCCAAATGTGAACGCCTTCCTCACCCATCCAGCCTTCTAAGTGAACGTGAACAACAACACCAGCAGGGAATTTTTTTTCTTGGGGAATGTTTTTCTTTTGAAGATGACCATTGGTTTTAGTTTATCCCATCAGCCATGCAGGGCAAGAATTACAGTCAAGTTGGTTTTCTCGTGGCCCATAGTCTTCAGCAGCACACTATTAGAGCCAGTGACCTCCACAGTTCAGTTTGTTGGCATATTGAAACACATGGGTGTTTCGTCTATATTCCCAATTTGGCCGAGATCATAATTGTTTTCTTTTGGAGGTTCAACACAGCTCTGTAACTGGGTCTTTGAGGTTGTCTGATAATCTCTGTGATATCTTTGTTCCCTGGTGCAGAGAGAGTGAATTCCTTTTCATAAACTGGAAACACCAGGTTGGGTTTCTGGTAGTCTTTCAATCCTTTCTCCATAGCCCATATCTTGCCTTGCAGTTGGATGATGTTTCTTGTTACGACTCTGCCAGACTGCCGCTGATTGTATACCCATTTGGCAAGGCCTCTTTCTAATTCTGGTCACATGCATTGCTTTTTGTAGTCTGCACACTTCTCAGATGGTATCTTCTTTATGTTGTTGAAGTTCTTCTGCCAGTCACGAACCAGTTTCTCATTTACACCAAACTGACGGGCTGTAGAACTATTGTTAGTATCAAGAGCAAAGTTGATGACTCTGGTCTTGAATTTGGCATCATAATTCATTCGTTTCAGCGGCATCATGAGTACTGGTAATGAAGTTTGGTCTTCACTAAAAGAGTGTCAGTAATCAGTGTACCTGTGCTTCCTGTAACTAGTGGGACAGATCCTCCTGCAATGTAATTAGTGCGACCATGCCTCTGGTACTTAGTGGGATCACTCCTCCTGCAATTAGTGCAGTTAATGCAACCGCACTTCATACATTTGTTAAACTAGCAGTTTGTCAACAGTGATTTCTTGAAGTGGCATGGTGTATAAGTCAGGTTTGATTTTTAAGACACCAAAATTGGGCTTCAAAACCTGACTTATACCATGACATACAGTAAATAGACAAATGGTTGGAGGGAAGACAGTCATATAAAAGCAAAGCGGCTGGTTTAAAATTACAAAGCAAGCAAGTGGCAGTCTTGAACAGAACTCCAAGCCAATGGCCTGTCACTGGCCCACACTGCTGCTCCAATATGGGGAAGATTTCATGCACTAACAGAATGCCCTAGCCTGTGAAATGTTTGTAAACACTTGCAATGAGTTCTGACTATGATATCATCAGAAATCTCCAGTTCTGGGCACTTTTTACAATAAAAGTTTCAGCAATAGAACTTGCTGGAACTCTTAGAGCAGCTACATTACAACCTGTACAGGTTATTTCCCTCTTCTTCCTTTACACCTTGAACATTACAGAAGCAAACATCTCTTATGTAATATTTCTCAATGAAACTTGATAACACCATAGCAGCTGAATAATTTAGAAGTGGAGAGTCTAATTCATGGGTGTTCATGTACGTCTTTTAAATGGAGATAAGTTCTGACAGTAATAACTTTGCTTGTAGAAGCAGACATTCTTCTTTGTCTTTCATGAAGAATTAGTTTTAAGTTTGTTTCCCAGAATAAAACTAATTTGCAAATAATGTCTTTGCATGCTTTGGGGATGGGGTACTTTAATTCGAGCAGCTCTTGGGAGCTGCCCTAATTAAAGCACCTGCAGCCTCTCATGTATTCAGTGTCCCATGCTTCAAAATGGCAGCAGGGCCACTTTAACTAAAGCTCATTAAATGTACTTTAGTTAAAGTGGCCCTGCTGCCATTTCGAAGTGCAATTAATTGAGTCTGCTCCAACGCACTGTAACTGCAGTGCGTTGGAACAGGTGTCCCGCATGTCTGTGAGCATCCTTTGTTTTGGAAATTCAAAGCAGAATTAAAACAACTTCCCAAGAAGAGACTACTCACTAATTATCAGCTGGTGATCAAGCTCCAGAACACTAACAGCATCTTTCTTCTAATGAGCATGTACAGGGTGGCTTTAAAGATCTTCTCTAATATTGCTAGAAAAGATTAAAAATAGTCATAGGGATCATTTGCCAAATTGCATATAAGGAGTTTCTACACTGAGGCCTTCATTTTTATGAGCATTACTGAGTTTCCCTGATGCTAATTTCCATAGTCTAATTTTGCCCTCTGAATCTCATAGCAGGGTTAAAAATTATACCTTCATGCTCTTAGAAAAATGCATTGAAAATAAATGGCAAGTTTGTATATATCAGTACCCCATTTGTTTCTTTGTTCAGGTGCCTCAGCTGTAAATCCTTTACAGGTAAGCCTGCTCATTTCCTGAAACTGCAGATAAAGCAAAGATAAATACCATCAGAAAAAGGGATCTAGTAGCAAAACATTACTGACATACTACTCTCCAGTTTGAATTCAGGAAGTAGATCAAACCAAATTGTATTCGCAGCCAGAAAGAACCCAAGTGAGGCCTGCTCATGTTTAATGCCATCATTTGACACAACAGGACTTTTAAGAGAAGTTGCTGAAGAATGACTGTTTCCTCTACAACAAAACTCTGAACATGTCACAATAGGCTTGGGGCACTTGACTGGATTGACAGAGCAGAAGGTGAGGAATTATATTAGTGTTACTCTCCTGTATGCACTTTGGGCAGTAAAGTTGGAAACTCTGGGTGCTGACAGACATGAACCCCCCTGAAAACTGCACTTTACTGGAAGCAGCAGTGCATTACTTTGATCCAGCTCTGTAGCATCTGTATAGATCAGGAGCTTCAGCAGGGCGTATTGGTATTTTTATCTAATAGCTGATTCAATCAGCTGTTAGATTTTAGCAACCGTTGATCTGTCTGGATCATGGTGTATGCATGTCACCCAGACTTTTGATGCATATGCCTAGGCAGGAGGTTTTTTGTTTTTCTTTTGTTTTTTGGAGGAGGGGAGGCTGCTCAGACCTTCCACCCCCCATTTAGGCCACTGAGACATTCCAAAGACCACACTGGGTCCCGACGTTTAGTGCCTGTATTTGTATAAGCATCTGGGAATTAAACCTGGGTTTCCTGCGTGGCAGACAGTCTGCTACTGAACTATTAGATAAAAGTGCCAAACTCCCCCCACCAAAGCTCCCAATTGATACAGACGTTGGGAAAACTGGTTGCAACTAATGCTCTGCCTCTTCTGGGCATGCACTGGGCTCCGCACCGGAATGTGATCAGTTTAAAGCACTGTTTTTTGGGGTTTTTTCCACATCTGCAAGCAGCCTTTGTGTGTGATAGTAACCATCCATTCCATTGTTTTCTGTTACTATCTGAGACAAAGGTGCCATTTTCTTCTTTCTTCTGTTAGATTAAACCTCCTAATGATGTGATAGAATGTGGTGTTTTTAACAGCCTTACCTATAATTAGGATAGATACCAGCATTTGATTTCAACACCTGATGATTCCCTCTGTGTTTTGAGAGGGGATGATCTGCTCTGCAATGCCTGGATGAACGTGCTCTTTATGCTGAAATACGTTGAGACTTTTAATTCGACCCAAATCTATGCTGCGTAGAACTGAAGAATGTTTAGTAAGGCCACACATAAAAGGATATATGAAAATCTCCCCTTCAAAATAACAGTATATAAAAATAGAGATGTAGCTATGAAGTTCAGCAGAGTAGCACAAGTGGTGTCATCACAGCTGCCGTTTTTGCACCCTTTCTCAAGTTGGTGCCTGAACTTCATGCCCCACTTACCATCCCTTAATTATGCTACTGTTTGAATAGACTATTTGGCTTAGGGAGAAGGGGTTGGATACTTCTGATTCTTGGAGCAGCTCTTTTGTATATTTAGTGCCTACATAATCACTTACAAATAATTGTTTTTAATCTTCTGAGCACTATAGAACCTGTCTGCATTGCATAGCAAAGATTGTAGTGACTAATCAAATATGCATGGTTTTAGTGATATTTTATTTCATGACACTTTTGCAGACAGAGGTTAAGTAGAATTTTGAATAATTTACTTCAGAGGCAAAGCCATAGCAGCAGATAAATATTGTGATAGTCTAGACTAAAAACCTAAGCCATTTTGATTTAATTATATTTTCCCTCTTTTTTATTTAGAAATATATACAGTATGTCACTGGTATTTAAATGCTGATCATAAGTAATAATTTTTACATTTCTAATATTAATAATACCCTGCTGTTTTATATTGGCTTTCATCCATTGATCTTGAAGGAAGCCAAGAAGTAATTATATGGCAGCTTTAAATGCCTTCAATCAAAAATATATATTATGGGCAATATGCTAATCTTGGTTACAGTGGTATAAACCCAGATTAACTGCAGCAAAATGTGCACAGTGCATGAAGAATATGCTCTGCTTTCCATGTAAAGACAGATAAAATACAATGCTATGCTATGACAGACCAGCAGGGGGAGTACTTAACAACTGTATAAAATTACTAAACCTTAAGCATAAGAGATTAAACTCTGAATTTTGAGCACAGACTGAGCTTTAGCACAAATACTTTATACACCAAAGACTTCTTCAGACAGTTAAGCATAGAGAAGGGAAATCCTTTTGTAGATCTATTATTAAACACATGAGTAGGTGCTTTGCTGAATCAGGGTTGAAGGCATTAAAATTAGTTTATAACAATAGTTTGGTGTTCTAGCCACTTGAATGAGATTTTGATGCACTTTTTAAAAATTAAACTTTTAGGAAGGAAAATTGTCAATATCTACATATGTAAGATTAATATTTAATTTCTCTTTTCTAATATTAAAGAACTAAAGGTTCTACTGTCAATTTTACTCAGGATAATTGTGTGATGCCCACATTTTGAAAAGATGTAGAGGTTTTGGGGTTTTTTGCTTTTTGTTTTTATTTTTTCCTCATATGTTAGTACAAGGAATATTCTGAAGAATTCTTAATATTTTCTCTTTTGCTTATCTTTCAGTTAGAATGAGTGTTATGGATGTCATTTTAAGTTCACAATTACTATTATGCCCATTTTACTGAGGTTAGGCAGAGGCATACAGGAGTTACGATTTTTCTAAGGAATAAAATTGATATATTTTTGTGACAATTTCTCTATGCAGCTTGATAAACAAAATGTTGTAACAGTCCTACAGGTTCTTGCAATACTTGCTCTTTATTATTGTCAAGATATGAAAGGTACATGCAACAGTTACATTTCAGCATTTTTAATTCATCTTCAGGACTAATATTCACTGTAACCTACCTTCTCTTCTAAATTGAAACCATGTTGTGATATGTGAAAGCCTGGTTTTGAAACAGTTTCTGATGGGTCATTATTATCCTTATTGTACGGATGATACCAATTTAGGAGTTAAATATTTGTTCAATTTGAAATGAGCTTTCAAATTAAGACTTTAAGATTTGAAGATGATATATAGCCATTGATTATAAACTTAATGGAATCTAACTCTGTATCTTGATTGATTTAAACTTTTGAGCCAGGGAACTGGGAATAAATGATCTCTGAATACAACCTTTCCATGGTTTTTTTCCCCATGCTTCAGCAACTCCAGTTCAGAAAGCTGTGTCAACAGGATGCTTGAAGTAATACCTTAATCCCCAGAAAACCATTTATGAAAATGGCCCAAACTTCAAGCTACCTATTTATACAGACCAATGACCCAAGGACAATTGCTACTGTACTTTCCTCCATCCAAGTCCAGTTGTTAAATTTGTTAGCTCAAGGGAAGTGCACCAGATGATAACTGGCACTTACTAATGAGAGAATGCTTAAAAAATAAGTCAATATGTTTAAGAAAAATATATCGTCTATACTTGTTCCTATCTATTCTTTTACTGTCAGTCTTTAATGGTTACAGTATTCCAAAATTCAATATATTTAATGGAATACATTTGCTACAAATGTTTTACATGGCTGGGGCCTGGGCTAGAATGGTGATCCTAAAGAACTTTTCCATGGGAAGACAGACACAGATCTGTGGCCTTTCTTGAGAAAGGGTGACACTGAATACCGATATCTGATGTATTTTGGCAGTCCAGATATGGCACATCATTGATATTCATTTTCTCTGGGGAAGTGGTTCCTTGGATATTTTTTGTCCAATGCTAAATACAGATTACTCAAGCATATTTTTCAATGGTTTGACTTTGTGTTTTTCTCTTTCAAAGCATGCCAGGGGTCTGTAGTTGCCATTACTGTCATTAGCTTGAACAGGGGCAGAAGAGGGCCAGACATACCCATAGGCACAGGAAGACCAGGAGGCAGGAAAGGCCCTGGGGCAACTTTGGCACCCCCTAGAGCCACCCTAATCATGCCTGCACTCTTGGTCCTCTATATAATCCCCTTTGTTTACATTGCCTACCATTGGATGTTCCTTTTATAATAATAGGGAAGCTACCCCTGAGTCCCAGCATGCCCTCACCAGTGCTTTGCTTAGCCTGATTCATTTCTCATGACTGCTGGGCTCACTAGCCAAAACCATGCAGTTTTCATGGGTGTCTCTTGCACCCTGGCAGAGCTACTGGTGTCCCTCTGGCACTGTGAGCCATTGGTCCTCCCTGTGGCCCAAGTGGTCCTTATTTAAGCTTTAGAGCTCTTAATCCTGGCCCCTTGCAGATGTCACTTGGTCACTGTGTGCCTTCCTGTATAGGTTTCAGCCTTCTTAGCCTTAGTCTACAGGTTACTTTGGCTGTAGTCTGACAGGTTACACTGTCTCTGGGGTGGCCTTTCCAGGATCAGCCTCATCAGTCCCTCATCGCCTCTGTTGTCCCCTCTGGGCTCAGGCTCTGGCTTTTTGGGCCTAACCTGACTGCCTTGTGCTCCTGTCCCTGGGAGGGCTCAACCTAGCATGCCCCCTTATGACCTCCTTTTCTCCCCTATCAGCAACATCCAGTCCTCTGGTCTAAAACTAAAATAAAAACCCACAAGCAACAGCTTTAAACTCAAAGTCTCCTCTCTGGGTCATCCTACCACTGCCAGGCTACTTTCCCACTCTCTGGCTCTCATTGCCCTGGGAGTACCTGCCATGGCTTGCAGCTCCAGCTCCTCACCAGCCTAAGCTCATCTAGAAGGCAGAGATTAGGGCTGCACTGCCCCTCTGCTTCAAGAACCCAGGTTCATATCCCCTGGGCTTCTCCCCTTCCCAGTCAGGCACTCTCTTGATCAGCTACAGATGCGTCTCCTCATTTTAATGGGCAGCTTACTGCACCTAGGCTGCGGTTGCTGCCTTCCCTCCTGCTCATCTGCCTGAGACCCTTTCTGCTGCAATCTTTCTGTGCAGGGGGCAGGAATGGAGAGACAGGGGGATAGGTAGGGGAGGCAAGGGGCAGATGAGACTCCGGTCCCTTGTCCTCCGCTGCTGCTTTCCCTGCTACAGCAGTGGATGGAGGGCAACAAATTTAGGATGAATTTCTACTAATAAGATTGTATATATGAAAAACTGTAGCAAATTAGTAATTTTCCATGCATAGAACCTAATTATGGGAGGAAGGATTGTCTTAAATTCAAAGTTGGCTTGGATTTAGGTAAATACTGTATCAGGCTCCTGTTTGTGCCAAGCTATTTTGTCATTAGAAGTCACCGTGATAAAAGTCTAAATTTTAATATCATAAAACATAGCTGTACAGTATCACAGAATTTTACTTTATCAGAAATACTCTAGCTTGGAGGCCAAGCTGCAGCACTGCATTAATTTTGTGAACCTCTATGGAACACAGTTAAATACTTTTATTTACGGGAATGGCCATTAAAAAGTCAACATTTACCTGTGGTGCTATGTCATTCCTTCTCCTGATGGAGTTCCACTTGCAAACTGGCCAAGTGTAATGATGGGCAATTATGTAGACAATTATGTCCTGATTCAGCAACATATCTAAAGAGAGCCTAACTTCTTTAAAGCATGTGTAGCTACAGTCAGTCATTCATATGTAGAATTATTCTATGCATGTGATCTAGATTACTGGAAAACAAGGTTTAGGAGAAAAATTTAGATGTTACTTTGAAAATGACTTAGGAGCTTGATGGCTAGATGCCAAGCAGGCTGTGGGTATTTTGACAATTTAAATAGCTGTTATATACCTGTTCCATGGAGCAGGCTGTACAACCCTGGGTTAGATACAGGGCTCCCTGGATTGTGCACACATTGACACATGAAACTAGTTTTAAGCACACTTTAGGTGGCTTAAAGTTATGCCACTGCAGGGCAGGTTTATGTCCGCTCTGTGTTACCTAGCTCATGGTCCATTACTTTGAGGCCACTCCTCACAGATGAGCCACCCAAGTTGCAGTCCTTCAGCACCCTAGATGCAGTGTCCTCTCCCCCTCCCTCCTGTTCTGTGTGGACAGACTTTCTACCCCTGAACTCTATTACCTGCCCCCATGGGTGCAACCCTGTGCAAACTGCTTGCAGAGCACATGCCGGCTAGCCATGTCACAGGGCATGGATGGGTCCAGGAGCAGGGTCTTGGGATGGTGGAGAGGGAAAAAAATAGGGGCCTGGATTTCGTTTCCATGAGCTTAGGCTTCCTTCCTGGGGCAGTAGCTTCCCCAAAAGTATCTTCCCACTCCCAGCCACTCCAGGAAGCATGACCAGCAACTCCCCACCCCAGTTTCAAATCCCAATTTATTAAAATATAAGACCTTCTATAATTTACTTCCTCTTTATTTGTTTTTAAATTCTTTTTCTTCTTACTTTTTATTTTATCCTTTAGTGACTGACGGACTTCTCTTCACCACCCTCCCCCTACCCCCATTTCCCTTCTGTTGGAGCAAAATTTTAAGTATAGGTGCTGCCAATGCATGAACTCAGTTTGATTGAGAGTGGAAAATTCCATGCAGGGCCTGAGTT
>NW_017728951.1:28656334-28694890 GCF_001723895.1 Crocodylus porosus | reverse complement strand
CTTCCCGTGCCTCAGTTCTGCATAGCCAATAGAACCCGGCCTGTTACTGTGTCTAATTGCCACCCCGGCCCACCGTGACTCTGGGGTTCGGTTCCCCACCCGGGGACACCTTCCACCTCCCATTTCATTATCCAGCTCCTTCTCATTAACTCTATGCCTCCCAGCTTCATAGTTTCACCCCATCCCCAATCCATCTCTCCCCTTCCCCCTCCCCCCAAAGCCCTGTAGTGGCAACTCACAGCTGTAGCTCCTTGTCAGGCCCCTGCTTACCATCCCTCTAGTGACAAGTCACAGCTGTGCAGGTGGGGGGACAGGCGGAGAAGGTTTTTAGCTTTAAAGTTTGACTGCTCCAGACTCAAGCAAATATTAGCATCCATCAACATTTAAATATCTCAAAGTGCAACATGTAACAATGCCCTTTGCTGCTTAGAAAAAACTCTGAAACCATTTTCTGTTGGAGACTGCTGCTCTGTAAATATCAAAATGCTTTAAGGAAACTGCTGAAAGTTCCAGTTTTGCTGGAACTTTAATTGAAAAAAATTTTGATACCTACTGTCCCAGTTTGATATTTTTAGAAGGAATTTGAGCACTGATGCTGTTTTTTGTTAGAGGTGATAGGCTTTTAGTATTGCATGGCTTGAAATGGGATTTTGTGTTTTGAGGATAGCTTTAGTTTAGATTATGGGGCACTCCATGGTTTTGTGTGTACATTAAAGAATACCCGTCCAGTTAATTTTTCCATGCCTATCTGAATTCTTGCAGCAATGTTAGTTTCCCTTCTGCCTAAATTAATGTTTACAATACTTGTTGCCCTATACTGTAGTGCATATAAAGACTTCTTTTTAAGGACTTCTACTGGTTGTCTGCAGAGGTGGAAGATGCCCCTCTCTTCCCCCTAAAATAACTTATTTGGCTTCTGGTGGCTTTTATTTCCCCTTCTCTGCAGCACTGGGCATTGGTTGGAGTGTGATGGTATTCCTAATGGTATTTAGAAATGTTTCAGTTGCTTGTCTGGTGAGTCTTGCTCATGATTAAACCACTCTGATTTGGGGTCATATCTAACTAGTAGGGGCCACCTGTTCTTTGTATCCTTTCTTCCTGTGCCTGTCTCTGTAGTATGAGGTTATGCTACCTGGGGTCCTGTAAACATATATTGCTTCCTTAATTCTCTGCCATTGTGGGGGCTTGAGACATCAGTGGCACCCCATCCCTTACCTTTGGCATACCCCTTTTGAAATTCGAATGTAAGCTCCTAAGTCACTTAAATTTTTTGAAAATATTATCTTGGCATCCTGCTGAGTTTGACTACTAAGCCAGAATTTTTGTGACCAACAAAATGGATGTTACTAATGATTAACACTCTTGATCAGATGAACTATTTATATGAGTGGTAGCCAACCGGTGGTTGACATGCCACAGGTGACACAGGCAGCCAGTATGTGTGGCATGCAGCAGATTGGGCAGGGAGCAGAAAGCAGAACAGTAGATCAAGCAGGGGAAGGGGATCAAAATGGTACTTAGGGAGGGAATGGGGCTTACCTTGTTGCACAGCTGCCAAAAGGATTGGCCCTTGTTGATTTGTACAGTATTTTTTCCCATCCCCTCTGAAAAGACAGGTCATTGCTAAAATGTAGAAAGCAAAAAGGACGGTTCTTCACTATGAATTGTCTTTATATTCCTATTGAGAACTTCATGGTGAAATAATTCATCTGCATCATTCACTAAACATTTCTTGGTCCATTTCAGTTCATTGTTCCAAAGTCTGTCTGTATAAAATGTTGTTAACACTTCACTGAAATATAATGGTAAGAGAATTCTTAGCCAGACTCTGCACATTTTATGGCCAAAATTAAAAAGCTTGTAAGACCTTCAATTACTGGTATGAAATAAGCATATAAAGAATTGATATGTAAAATAAATTTGTTGGAGGAAGAAATCAAACCTATGTTTGAACAATATCTGATCATTTTCAACTATAGTAGAAATAACAACCAGCATAATATTTGGAGTTTTCCTTGAAATTAAGTAACTGTTAAAAGAGCTCTTCACTGGAATATATTCATTTGCCATGAAAGATATTATTGTAATGTGAGTTGTAAATATTTGGATAGAAAGCAGCATGTGCCCTACATTAAAATACATTGCAGCTACAGAAAATTGTGACTGGGCCAAAAATACTTAACTGTATAGTAAGGCTGCCTCTCCTGCCCTCTAAGATGCAGAATTATCTGAACTATAAATTGTGAGTTTAAACATTTAACCTGTCCAGTATGGTCAAGGTAGGTCTCCTTATCCACATACTGTATAATAGAATCATAAAATGTTTTAGCACACAAAGTGTAGTCCTTTCTGGGCAACTTGCCTATGACAAGTCTACTTCTGGTTTATGTATTTATTTCTTGGATTTAAACAGAACATAAAATGTCCTTTCCAGTTTCAGGCAACTTTTCCATATAGTTAAAGTATAATCACACTTTTAGAACCAGAAAGGCAGCAGGCTTCCTTAAACCAGGGTGGGAAAAGATCAGCCTTCTGTAGAAATTCCAGCACTCAGTTTATTCCTCATACCCAAAGCCTGGAAAGAGAAATTTATAGATTCATAGCATTTAAGCCAGGAGGGACCACTGTGATAATCTAATCTGACCTTCTGCATAACACGGGTCATAGAACTGCTTGGAATTAATTCCTGCTTCAAGTTCAATAGCTGTGTTTGAGATAGAGGATCTCTCTTAGAAAAATATCTGGTCTTGCTTAAAAAATTCTGGTGATGGAGAAACTACCAAAACAGATTCAAGTTGTTCCAATGGTTTATTATTACTGCTGTTACAGAGCTGAACCTTGTTTCTACCCAAATATGTTTGGCTTCAACTTTCACCTAGTGAACCTTTTTTATACTTTGGTCTGTTAGACTGAAGAGCCATCTATCCGCGCATTTATTCTCCAGGTACCTATTTAATCTTTGTGCCTTAATCTTTTTCCTTGACAAGCTAAGTATATTGTGGCTTTTACTATACTATTTTTTCTTCCTAATCCTTTAATCATTCATGAGGCTCTTCTTTGAACCTTCTCTAATTTTTCAGAATGCTTCTCAAACTGTGGACATCAGAATTAGATATATTATTATTCTAGTCACAGTTGCATCAGTGCCAAGTGCAGAGGTAATATAACTTATTCTGTCCCACTCGACACTGCCCTGTCTACCTATTCACTGTGCTCTCTAAGGTTTTTTTTTCCCTCAGTCCCTCCACTTTGCCCTGTTTTCTTTGTTCCTTGATGTACATTATATTTGGTCATATTGAAATGCATGTTATTTGCTTGCATCATTAAAAGCAGAGGGCCAAGGACTTGTGTTTTTCATACACTAGCAGTGTAGTTTTCAGCAAGTAGTGATGAACCTAGCTACAATTTTGGACCAAAGAGAGGGAATTCCAAAGAAGAGGCCTCCTCTTTGAGAACGTCTTCTAAAGCATGGAGGCACTGGCTTGAACTCTTCCATAGAGATTGTGACTATACCAGTATGACACAGGGGCAGAGGCAAGCTAGTCTATTAACAACATGGCCATTGAAAACCACAGCAACTTCAGTGTGAATGTAGTTTAAATGGCAGGCCCTTTGAGAAGTGCATTCCACTCAGGGGTGGCCAACCTGTGGCACAAGTGCCAAAAGTGTCATGGACAGCCTCTGTGTGTGGTACATGGCAGATTGATGAAGGGACAAGTAGCACAGTGGCAGATAGGGCAAGGAGAAGAAAACAACTTATTATATCATTAGGGATCTGGGTTTTCCTTTTCCTGTGGAAAAATGCAGATTTTCTCATTTAAAGGAGAAAAGCATGGATTTTCCCCTTTAAAGGAGAAAAACCCAGGAAACCATAGGCTTCTCCTTACAGGCTGGTAGAGCCAGCAAAGGGTTGCTTGGGGCTGGGAAGAGTGGGAAGAGGGTGATCAGAGGCAGGAGGTGCCACATCCATGTGTGTACACACACATACATGTGGCCAGCAATACAGCAGCTCCTGCAGCTCCCTGTAGGTAAGTCAAGGGGGTGGGGCATAGGTGACCCATGCAGAGATAGAGGTGGTGGCAGCTTGCACTGTGCCCATATAGTGAGGAAGGGAGTGGGGCAGGACTGGCAGTTGGTGGCTGAGGCTAGGTGTGCTACCCAACCAGGGCAGTGCATGGGGACCAGGGGCAGGGGTCAGAGCAGGCAGGAATTGCAAGACCTGGCTATGGGATGTGATGGAGCCATTGGCGCCTTGTCCTGGGAGTGGTGGGGGGTGGCTCCTTGCCACTGTGCGTGCTCGTGGGAAGGGGTCAGGCCCACAGATGATGCATCAGAAGGGCGTGGGGGGGTACACATTACCTTCCCCACACACTGGGGGGCTGGGGCCTAGGGGCAGGGGTAGCTAATCAGGAGTGAGGGGCACCAGCAGAGCTGCAGGGGTGGAGGGCTGTAGGTTGGGAGTGAGGGGCACTGGCAGGGCTAGGGAGCTGTGGGTCCAGATTGAGGGGCAACAGCAGGGCCCAGGGGCTGCAGATCAGGAGTGAGGAACACCAGCAGGGCTGGAAAAGGTGAGGGTCTGTGGGTTGGGAAGGGGCAAGGTACTGGTATATCAAGGCTACTCAGCACCACAAAGCAGCAGGTGAGATTTTCTAGCTCTGATTTTCTATGATAAAAAAACCAAAATAAAATGCCAAAATATATAGGTAGTTATAATTTATTTTATTATAATGATTGAGGCACTGGTAGGCTTCCAAATAGTTTTAAAATGGTAAACATAACAGTAAAACATTGTGTTTAACTTATGTGGCAGGCTTGCTGTTTTTGTCCAGCAAGCCAGGCTTGGAGAAAGACACTTTGAATTGGTGGAACATTTCTACTAATTAGGTAACAGCTTGCCCCACCCCTGCTGGGGGGGTGGGGGGGATTGTGACGATGATAAAGAGCCCCTGGACCTAGTTGAAGATCATGCTTTGCAGGTCTGGCAGACTTCGGGGTGGGGCCTTCTGTGTAAATAAAAGCCCAGTGTGCTCCGCACGTGGGGCAGACGTGACGAGGAACTCGAGAAGAGCAGGGCCCAGAAGAGCTGGGGAGAGAAGCCCAGATGGCGGAGCCAGAGCCCCTGAAGATGCCGCTTGGGGATCCAAGCAGTGGGGGGCTCTAGCAGTGCATGGATCAGTGCACGGAGCCCAGACCCTGGGAGCAGCTCGAGGCTGCTCAGGTCCATCCATGGTGCACAGAGCCAAGCCCTGGGGCTTGGGCCAGTGGTCCCAGCGTGAGGCCAGGCAGCCAAAGCTGCTAGCATGGCTTGGCATTGCTAAAAGAGCCCTGGAGCCCTAAGTGGAGACTGGGAGAGAAAGCCCCAGCGTAAGGCTGAAGCCTGCGCTGTGGATCACCTGTACTGAGTTCCCAGTTACCTGTTCTATATTCTGCAATCCCTTGAAGTGGTGCAATGTGTTAATTGCAGGTTATTGTATAAGGTGTCACATATGAATTCTAGTGTAAATATTTAATATCTCTTGTTCATATTTATTTCTGTATAGCAATACATTTGTATATAGTTAAGTGCTTTGTCCCAACCTGACTCTATAGAGAAAAGAGGAAACTGCTCCCCAGAGGCGGGCCTCTCTCACAGCACTCTTGCCTGACCAGCCCATCCCTTCCACTTGTGGACAAGGCATATTCCCTGGGTGTACCCGGGTTACATGCTATCTATCTATATATACGGTGGCATTTCATTTTAATTGTAGAAAAACATGGATTTAGGGTTTTTAAAAAAAGAAAATCAGGATCCCTGCATATCAGGCAGGGAGCACAGGGCAGGAAGCAGAAAATAGAGAAGCAGCTTAATGAGGAAGCACAGAGCAGGGAGCAGAAACTAGCAGATGAGTTTGGAGAAAGGTATTGGAGTGGCAGTTGGAGTGTGTGGGGCTAATTTGTTGCATGCCTGCCAAAAGGCAGGCACCAGCTGCCCTTATCTGGTAAATAGTATGGAGCCCTATAGAAACCTTATCTGAACAAAATAGTTACAACCTCTTAACTATGAAGAGATGAAGAAAAGAACCCATCTTGATCACTGCTGCAACGTAGTAATCAAAGTTCCGTCTGAGCTAACACTCAAGTAACAAATGGTGCTCATGCTACTTCATTTTAAAGGAGCAGAAATATCATACTTTCTGATTCCTTTTCATCCTATCCATATTACTTCTACTGTACACACCATATTAAGTTTCAGGCTGCTTGTGCCCAGTGTTGATTCAATTTACCAAAGATTGAATCAAACAGTGCATTTACCAAAGAAGTACCAGCAAAGTCAGTTGAAATAAACATACATTCTTCTTTGTCAGGGCTAATTTTCACTTCTCTGGCAGTGCAAAATGTCCCCAAGTACAACCTAGCTAACCCCTGGACAATTTCTTTCTTGGAGAATCTTTGGACAGCATAACATGCTTTTAAAATAGCTTGTATGTAGAACTGAGTGGTGGGTTGTTTGATTAATTATGAATAGATTAAGAAATGTGGGTATGGGGAAACCAAAGCTGTTTGTGGTCTTCAATTTGAATTTCACAAATAGTATCAGCTGAAAAGAAGTGGGGAAGTTATGACAATGTCATAATACTTTAGTTGTAAATAGCATTTTTTGGTTTCAAAATTGACCTAAATTTTAAAAGTATAAAAAAATCCCTAAAACATGAATGGAAATGTTTGGGTTCAGGTCAAACAAAATATTTTGTTCAAATTGAAATGAAACAGTTTTGACTTAAATGAAATGTTTTCAGTCAACTCAAATTTTCTTTTCTTATTTTTTTATTTTATTGAAGTTTCTTTCTGTTCTGTCAAACCAAACTTTTGACAGAAGCAAAAAATCCATTGTTCATTCCCCTCCGCCTGTGATGGGAATCCTCTCCTGTCGCTCCTGCAGGGGTGGTTGGAGAAGGGCAGTGGTGAGGCTCACTTCACCTCAGCTGGTACTTGCTTGTTATAATGGCCTCCTTCAGTCGCTTGTGGCTTGTGATACAGTGAAACAGGTTTGGCACAAGTCTTCTGCCCCTTGTGTTCTAGCCATTTGCAGTCCAGTTGCAGCAGATTCAGCTGATCTGTACAAGAGGTCACCAAGAAATATGTGTATTTTCTCTATGTTGGCAAGTCATGTGTGTGGTGCAGCTTGGTTTAAGTTGGGAGTTGGGAAGGTTTCTAACCCAATGCTTCGTAACCCTTGGCAGCAGGCTGGAATGGCCAGGCTTGGGTCTAGGGTGGGCCAGCGCTAGGACCTAGCTTTTACTTCTCCTCGCTGTCGGACTATGACACAGCATGAGAAAGCTTCTCACCACCCAGTCCCCTGGCTGTAGAGTGCATAGTCTAGTGTGGTGCAGGGTGGCAAAGCCCCTGTTGCTGAACACCACCAAGGCTTCAGCTTTAGAGGCCAGATCCAATGGTTTTGTGTGGAGATCTGAGTTGTAGGCCATAGGTTGCTGACCCATGGTCTTAATTGACATATTCAATAATCTTGCATATATCACCAACATTAACCTCTGTTTCACTTTTGAGATCTGTGAAGTTAGAGATGACATTCATCTACCCTGCAGGCATGTTCAGAAGTAATTTATAATATATAATAATATATATATAAATACTAAGTTTTAACATAATACACATGAGGACAATATGTCAAAGTAGTTGGAACAAGGTCCTATATGGAAAAAAACTGGAACGTCCTAGGCCTGTATATGCTATATATCAAATAACATCTGACATCCGTATTTATGGAGCACAATAATAAGCAGAAAATAGTGGAATTGCCTTTGAACAGAGCACTGCCCAGTTATTCTGGTGTGTTAACAAGGCACCATGCCGGCAGAAGATTCATGGAGATTTGAATAGTTAAAACAGTTACAGCATGAAAACAGAAAAAATGAGAATGAAACTGCCACTTAAGATTCAAAGGCCTGAAATTAAATATATGTGATATCACTCAGAAAAAGGTGAGGTTGTGAGTGATAGAATAAAAGGCCAGAGAAATAACTCCCAGCCCTTAATGCACTAAAAAAATATTCTCAAATGGTAATGGGTTAGGAAAATCTGAAAAGGCATTCTTTTAA
This sequence comes from Crocodylus porosus, assembly GCF_001723895.1. Taxonomy (NCBI): domain Eukaryota; kingdom Metazoa; phylum Chordata; order Crocodylia; family Crocodylidae; genus Crocodylus; species Crocodylus porosus. Next base: position 28,686,794 of record NW_017728951.1, on the reverse strand, counting down.
CAGATTGCTGAATTTTCTCTTGTCTGCTCTGGAACTGATTGGGTAGGCTGCATACCCTTTTTAAAAAGCAACTGGCTCTACCATCCTATTAACAAAATGCTTTCTCAGCGGATTCCTCCGACTACTCTCAAATCACTCAAGCTTTGCAGATCCAGCATGCCTGGCAGGTTTTCCCCACTGGGTTAGCAAGTCTGGTGTAGTTGTGGGTACCCTTTGACTCAGACATTTTACAGAGAGGCTGAGAAGTAATTATTAATTCAGGACAGGACAAGCACTGTCAAGTGTACAGCATAAAATTGCTCAGTGCTTGACAAGGCTGCAACAAATTGTTTGTAACTGAGTCTCATATGCCTATATAATATATCCTTAGGAGTTTAATTTTAATAATGCTGTGTGTTTTCGTAAGTACATTCTCATAGTGCATCTGTTGTTCAGTAGCATTACCCAACAAGCTAAGAACATTTTTATCAGTCCAAACCCATTTAACAAGGTTGAATATATTTAAAGAATACTGTCAACTACTCTTTCTTCCCCTGATTGTTTTTAGCCTTCTCATTTTAAACCAATCCTTGGTTTCCTGTCCTATCCCATTTATGTTTTCCTGCCTTTTGTTTCCCTTTCTGTCTGTGCTCTAGCTGTTCAATAGATGGGACAGCTCTTGAATAGTCAGGTGCTGGCTTGATACAGACCAGCAGGAGGAGCTCATTGACCCTGTATTTTGGCAGCATTGTAGGGTTTTTTTGTAACCAATGTGTGAAGGAAAGAACAAACGTAAGATATGTCAGTTTTAAAATTATAGTACATCTCCCCCAACAGGTAATACCTAGAAATGTTTTAAATGAAAAGTGATTGTTTAGTTTCCTCATGAATAGTAAATACAAATACCTGCCTATATAAACTCAAGAATTATTTCAAAGAATAGTATGTAACATATAATGTACGATTCTGTATCCTGTTCTAATAATCTTTTAGTTATTAGTTGAGAATAGCTGTTTAAGATTCTTCTCTAGTTTCCTGCCTTTGAATGTATGTCTCTGCATTCAAAGGCCTCCTCACCATCAGATGTACAAATCCTACCTACTCTGAGGCCCTTTCCCTAGACATACTCTTCTCCCTCAAAAGACTCAGCAAGGTAAATTATATTCCTTCTTTGCTTTAAATTGAATTCCTTAAATCACCTCCTCCTCAAATGCGAGAGCGCTTTTTTTTATTCCTTCTGCAAAAGGCTTTCACAAATTTTATCTTAGAACATTTCTTTAGCTTCCTTCTAGAAGTAATGATTATTTATCGATGGATATTTTAATGGGTTATTTTATTTTAAATAATTGCATTTAGCTTACATAGTAGAGATCATTAGCATGTGGGTCTGGAGACTTTTCTTCTGGCCCAATAAACTGAGAGCAGTCCCTCCCAACATCTCTCCCAGTGACGTTTCACCACCTGCAGGTTCAAAGAGCAAGAGATCAAGAAGAAGAACTCTAAGAACTCTTGTGTCATGAAACCAGGAAACCACTAGCTCTGCATAGAAGGATGAGCATATACTAAATGTTATTACTTGTGGTAGAGAACTTGTTAGTGTTACTGATATATGAAAAGTAGGTCAGGAAAATTAATAGTCCTGAAGTCCTTTCTCTGCAGAGACAATAGAGCAGCAGGTTTCTAGTCTTTTTGGCAAGCATGCCACAAATTAGCCCTGCGCTCTCTCCAAGTATCACTTCAGTCCCCTTCTCCTGCCCACTCTGCTGCTCTGCTTTCTGCTTCCTGCCCTATCTGCTGCTGTGTGTCCCCTCTCTGATCTGCTACATGGCACCTGTACCACAGATTGGCCACCCCTGCAATAGACACTTCTACATGTCTTTTTTAGGAATCCACACAATGTAATAGATCTGTCTGTTTTTTCCAAATCTTTCATTAGTCAGAATATCATATAATAGGAAAAGCCAATCATATTAGAAGAAATTGCATGGTACAGTAATTATAACATTTATATATTATTTAGTCAAATATGCTTTCCCAGGTCAATTTGTCAGGTTTTTTGGTAAATGTTCTTTTTAATTCACATCCCATTATCTGAATAGTGATATCAAGTAGGTGATATCTCCTCTATAATACTGCCACAATATATGTGCAACAAGACTCTAATAGTGATTAAAACTAACTTTATAATTACGTTCAGCATGTATGTATTGTCTAGGTTTTTGTCTCGTTCAAATTTGCGAATTATTTTTTGACGTTCAGAAGAATGTATAATGGCCTATTTATTTCAACATAAACTTTTTAGAAAATGTTAATACAAATGAGCAAAATTCATATACTCCCCCAAAAGAAGCAATAACAAAACCAAAAGCAAAATTAAAAAAATAAATAAAAAGATGCCTCTCCCAGGCCCAAAGGTCAGTGGAACATATTAGGGATGATACCAACAGGATTTCATAAAATGACGCTAGTAATCTCTAGAGCTTAATAGAGAATGAAATCTATCTTCTAAGTTTTAAACTTTCATATAGAATTTAGTAGTGAGTTATGGCTGAGACTCAAAATGCTTAAGAAAGTTGTGCTTCTTTGAAAATCCCAGTCTGTATCCCTGCTGTTAGACTTGTATAGGTTGGTTTAAACATTATCTGGAAAACTTATTATTTTCAATTCCGCAGGCCATTTTCATATATATCTCAGTTTTATGAAACCACTAGAGTAACTACAACACTGTAGCCAACAATCCACTTGAGAATAAGCATAGGTTTAAATCCATTTGTCAGACTCCCTGTATGGCTCTACCTTTGAGCAAAGGCTTATACTGAAAGCAATTTTCTCCTTCAAAGAGGTATTCAGCATTTTATGAAACCAATCCTCTTAAAAAAAGAGAAGTGACTTTCTATTGTCTGAAAATAACCTTTGTAGCTACCAAAACTAATAGCCAAAATCAGCTTGATGAGGGAAAAATGTATTTTTAAACATGAATGCATATTTATGTGCTAGCCTGTAATTCAACAGTTATAAAGTCTTAGACTTGCTTTTTTGCTAACAAAACAAAACACTGCTCAGCTCTAAATTCAAAGTACTAAGTCTGAAACAAACACTGATTACGCTTGGTAGATATACTTCTTTATGAACTCAGAACTGGTAATATCCTTGAATTTATACGTGAGCTGAAATTCTACAAACTAATGGTTATTTTATTTGATTTTTGTCTATATTTTACATTAGTAAGATTTTTTTTCTGATCCACAATGAAGGAACCATCTTGGATTCATTGCTTTTCTCCTCCACATCCAAAATGCGACCAGATTTTATATCATGACTTTCATCATCATATCTGTGAGGCCAAACTACCATTTCAACTTCCTCTTCTTTGTTCCATTTAATGCACATTTTGGCACATGTCCAAATGCTGTTGCCAAAGTTATGGTCATTGAGCACTGTAATGCCCATCTGTCCCCACTCTTTGAAGCCTGATGCTCCATTGCTCTGTGTATAACTTTCAGTAATAGTGGACTGTTGCAGTGGATCTTCATGTGAGAGCTTGAATGATTAATAAGTGATAATAAAGGAGAAAGGTTACTACTTTTGGAGAGTACAAACTCTAGACTCAGTCTCTGGATAGCTATCAAGAAACATACACCAGCATTTCATTTGAAGGAGATTTCCTCTGTAATCTCTCATCAGCTTGAGACCCCAAAGCCCTTTCTCCCACAGTCCCCCTGCCAGGCCAGGCAGCAGTGTGCTGCTACCTCACCAGGGACGTTGTAAGGAAACAAACCCCAAAGCCTTTCCCTAACAGCAGCCCAGCTGGGCTGTGGTACACTGCTGCCCAGCCAGGGCTGCTGCAGGTCTTAGACTCTGGCCCCTTTCTTCTCCCCAGCCAGGCTGTGGCTCTCCGCTGGCTGCAGGGAGGAGGTAGGGCTGGTATCAGAGGCTGAGGGAGCGGGGCTGGCTGGGAGCTGGGGCAGAGCAGAAAGCTCCACCTGAGGCTAGAGTGCAGCTCTGTGCAACACTGCTTAAGATGGTGGTGGTCGTGCTCTAGTTAATCTTTGAAGAGTTCTGGCACTCATGTTCGATAAACTGTTCTAACAGCACTTTAGGTTAGTACACATCCACCAAGGGTTAATTAGAGCATGATCTGCCATTTTTAAAGTGCTCTAAGAGTCATAAATGTCCATTCAGTTATAGATTTAGAGCACTTTCTGTGCAGTTAAAGACCAGTAGGTGTAACATCTGTAGCTAGTCCTACTTGTCTCTTCCATCCATAGCCTTTTTTTCTACTAGCAAATAAGAGCATGTATCCTGACACGGTAAAAGTCCTTGTCCTTGTTACACTGTTGAACCACCTCCATTGCTTCACTGTCATCCCCATAGTCCATCTTTCATCCTCTGGGCTGTACGGAGGCTGGGTCGGCACAGACTATCCAAATGATGAGATTGCTTCTGTGGTGCACAAGTTGGTGTGTGGGCTAGTGTTGTCATGTCTCTGTCAGGTTCTTTGAATGTAATGTTTCAGTTTCATCTGGGTCTTGACATAAACCTCTGAGTTTACTGTGGCTACTCTAGGCAAGAAGGCAACAAGAACACCTCCCATGTTCATGGCTTGCTTAGGAAATAAAATGAGGTGGCATTACTTTTTGACTGTGGGTATGTACACGTGTGCACAATTTCTTCTGCGCACAAATGCTGTAAGAAAAATTCTTTTCAGTAGTACTGTTTTTGTGTTTGGCAGTACACCAAGGCCATCCTCATTTTTACAATCTGAAGTTTGTATGTTCTAACTTAGCTTGATTTTGTACCTGCGTAATTCCACAGATTTAAACACTGTTATCCATGATTTGCTTCACTTTTATAGTCTACATTTGTTCTGCACATAATGCTCTCAGATGGGAGTTTCAGTATATTGTATGCCACATATATTTCAGCCAGCAGCAAAGGAAAATCACTTTATTGAATTATGAGTGTATCCATATTCAAACTGTGAAAAACATGTTGTACCAAATGGCTAAATCAAAATGCCTCTAAATTATAAACGGCAAGCACTTTTCATAATTTTTTAAATGCAGAGTTCTAACAGATAGATGTTCACAGACAGATTTACCACTTTTAAATCACTCCTGCTCTCATACTCCTTGATGGATGATGGTTATTTTAGCCAGCGATATGGGAGAATTTAATACAAGGAAAAAGATCAAATGTGATGGTAAACAGGATTCTTCAGCAGAGTATTGTCTCAAGTTCACTTCATGCTGACATTTGACCATTGACTCTTGGCATAATAGTGCCTACAGATTGAACAATGGCACGATGAAAATTAATTATCTTAAAACTGAAAAAACCCAGCCAGCAGAAGAACAGAGTCAATAATACAAATGATATTGCTTGTGCTTCCTTATTTCTTTATGCTGTTTTATATTGTTTCCTTGAATAGTGTAATAAACTCTCAGAATTTGTACCCCTCGTAAAAATGAAGTGGTATTTATCAGAAAATGAAAATAATCATGTGACCTCTATACAAGAAGTCAGATTCATGAGGGGGGAAAAGGAAGAATTGATCTAAAAGGTTTATTCTGGAAAAGACTTAAGAGGACATAATGAAATGCATAGATATTTCTGACGTTTTACTGTATTATATAAATAATGGTGCATGTTAAAACCGGCCCAGGTTATCTCTAATATTTGCCATGAAGGAAATAAAAGTGCAGTGAAAATTTACTAGTGAAAGGCCCACAAAAATGGGTTGCCTTAAAGGAAATGGTATTTTAATAAATAAAACGGAACATGTTTGATGTTGGTGACAGCATGTAAGAACCCCAGAGTGAATCAGGGTAGGAAGGTGTTAACCTTTCAGGAAATGTGGCCATTTATCTAGACTTACACAGTGCAGATTTAAGTTTCTGTCTCCAGTAAATAGAGTATGTAGTTTAAAGTTTTGAACATTGGTTCATGCTCTACATCTCAGAGAGGAACCTTCAAAACAAATGAAGGAAGAAAGGCGATTTATAATTTTGAATTGACTTAGTAATACTCAATTTACTGTAAGATGAAACCATGGAACAAATTTTGAGTTAGCCTGGAAGAGGAATTTCCAGTGGCTTTGAGAAATAAATTGATATTTAATGGGCAATTTAAAAAATGAGTTTTCAGTATAGCAAAATGTAGAGCTATAAGAGCTCCATGGCTAAAGGAATGATTTTTTAAATATTTCATAATGCCATAAGCACTTACAAAATAAAAGGTGAAGTTGGGCAGAAAACAGGAAAAAAAATGGCTCTTTGGAGATTATGCTCTGGATCCATGGCAGCTGTGGCTTTGGGTTCAAAAAATCCAGCTGGATAAATCAAATGCTTTCTCACTTTGGATAAATCACCCAGTGGTGTTTCATTTACCTGACAGTTCTGAATTCAGTGCTTCAGTAAATCAAAGGGCAGAGCATTCTGTTCTATTCCAGTAGAATAAGCCACAGAAATTAGGACTGTAACATGAAATGCTAGCTCGTTTACCGAGGAGTCTGTGGGAAGGTTGGGTTTTCTGTTTTGTAGGTTATACTGTTTTCTGGCTTCCTTTGGTTTGTATTTTCAGAATGAAAAAAAAAGCATCTAATTGATTCTGTCCCCCTCCTGGAAACCTCACATCGTATTCAGATGAACATCTGTTTTGTTTTCTCTCCAGAGGTAATGGGAAAATATGTATAATGCCTGTTTGCAAAAGTTCTTTCAACTTCTCTGTTGCTAATTTCTGCCTTTTTTTCTGCCATTTGTTTCAGTAGAGAGTGCAGAACAAGCATAATCCTTTGTGGTGGTATTAACCATTACCCATCATTTTTGCTTAGTAGTCAAAAAGGAAGATAAACTGTATACTTTTTCTAAAATTTGCATAAACTGCTATGGAAGAAATAGTCTGCTATTCTGTTCATTAGTTACTGATATTGCAAGAAAGATTGCTGTTTTAAAAACACACACAAGCTTTTCCTTCCCCCTTTAATTATATTAACACTACTGTTTACTGCATATGATCTCACTACCTGCATTCTCTGATCTGATTATATCTTCAGTTTAATGAGGTGAAAGCTGCAGGCAAAATGAAATCTTCCAGGTAGGAACGTATTTTCCTTCTATATGAATTTCACATAAGTCCTTAATTAAATGGAGCATAGACAAGCTAGCCTGTTTCTATTTTTCATTGGTTTAATTAATTAATGCACATCTATCTTTATAGGCAGACAAGGTTTTTTTGGGTAAATCTCTGATATCTTTTATTAGATCAACTCAAATAGTTGGAAAAATTCTTCTTAGCAAGCTTTTGGATTTAAATACCCTTTGTCAGGCTGAAGAAGCATCTGCAGTTGGTGTGTGTTCTTCCCTGGTGGGATGAATAGTAAAGAGGCCAGAGGCTGGTCTGCATGCAAGAAAGACAGTGAAGATGTAAACTGAGGAGTCAGTGGGTGAGAGACAGGCTGGCGTTGCGGGGAGGGGATGAGGGATGAATGTAGCAGGTAAATAGTGGAGAGGTATCTGTGGAGTGAGATGTTAGGCAGGTTATAATGTGTCATAAATCCAATGTCTATATTTAGTCCATGATTTTTTGTATCCAGGAGGCTGATGAAGTGAAGTTCATAGGTTTGTCTGTGAAAAATGTTTTGTAAATTCCCTTTGACAATTAATACTGAGAGATTGGAGGGAAAGTGGTTTTCTTGTGAGAAATGTGCCCCTACTGGTAATTGGGTATCTTGTCTTTAATAGATTGCCAATGCACGTTCATTCTGGTGTGCAGTTGCTTTGGTCTCTTCTATGTATCAGGGCATTTGGTGCATTGGATGAGATATATTACATTTCTGGAGGTGCAGCTTTAAGATTCAGGAATACTGATGGCTCTGTTGTGGGGTGTAGTAATTGTGGGGGTGCTGGAGATATGTTGGCAGGTTTTCCATTTCTTGTCTAGGCATTGTCTGGATCCATTTGGTGTGTTTTGGGCCATAGGAAGTTTGCTTTTGGTGATGAGGTTAGTGAGGTTCAGTGCTTGTTTGAAGGCTAGGATGCGCAGTTCTGAGATCTCTTTAAGAATTGGGTGTCCTTCTAGTATGGGTTGCAATTGTTTGAGGATTTCCCATATAGGTTTGAGGGAGGGGTGATATGTCATAACCAGTGATGTGAGATTCATGGGGGTTTTCCTTCTGTACTGCAACAATTCTTCACATGGTATCTGGGTGGCTCTTTCAAAAGTGCATGCTAGCTCTCTGGAGAAGTGCCCTTGTTGAGTGAAAGTCTTTTTAAGATTCGTGAAGTGGCAATCCTGGGTTCTCCTTCGTGCAAATTCAGTGGTACCTGAGGGCTTGGCTGTATATCATAACTTTCTTAGTGTGTCAGGGCAATTGCTGGTTCTGTGCAGATACGTATGTTGGTCTGCGGGTTTCTTGTATAATGTAGTCTGTATTTTACCATTCTGGATACTGATCATCGGGTCTAAAAAGGAGATGTTGGTTCTGGAGTATTCAAGAGATAGCCAGATGAAGGGTTGATGATTGCTGAATTTCTGATGGAACTCAATCCAGAATGGTTAAATACAGATCACGTTAACAAGAAACTTATTGGGCTAAAGATAGGTGGCGCCACCACAGTGTTTCTGAGTAAAATTAATGGATTGGATCTTTCTGACCCTGATTTGAATCCTAACAATGAGACTTGGGCACCTGGTGCTCAAACTGGATCTCTTCCAAGCATATGTAAAGCCCCAGTCCAAGTACTCAGAGCTCAATAGTATAGCTAAGTAAACACAGTAAAAGCATAGTATCAGTTCATTGGCTTTTCTATGGATTGTAATATCTCTTTATAATATTCTTGATCCTCAGATTACATGCTGGAACTTATCAGATCATATGTGAAAACTTCAGCATGTTCTGCAAAGTTGCTTTCCCAAAATGTTCTCTTGAGTAAATGCAACTGCTGATGCTGTCATGGAAACAGGGGTGTGAATATTGCTGGAAGTGAATTGATTTTTAAATATGCATGAGAACTCTTGGAATATGTTTTCCAGTGTTTGTGTTTCTTTAATTCTGGTCCACTTTATTTTAAATCCCTGCCCTTTAACATGACCACATAATACTTCTCTGTTTGCAGACTGGTTGAATAATTTCGCTGTGTAAGTTTTGTCAGAAGTCTTGGTCAATGGGAAAAGTAGAAAGATGCTGGTTTCAAGAATAGTTTTTTTTTTTGTTAAGTACATTCAAACAATATTTGCTAATGCTACTAATACTGTCCAGAATCTATCAGATGCTATAGCCTTTGAATCTAATTCAGTGGTAAAACTTTGTTACAGCCTAGGGCTACCTATTTAACAATGACACCAACTACATCTAATTAACAAACTACTCAGATAGAACTGGATTAAGAACAGAAGTTTGAGGCAATAATGAATGCTATATATCATTCCCTAGTGGCAATCAAAATAGATGACTAAAATTGTGGTATTAAAAGAAAATCAAAACTGTTTTTGCTTTTTAAACCATCAAAATGTATAAAGTTCATTTCATTTAAATATTTTACACTTGGTTATAGTCTCATCAATTGTTTTTATATTAGGGAATAAACAGTATAACAAAGAACAAATACGTTTGAAAGTCTTTTCAGATTCCAAATATGTTTCACAAAAACTTAAGAAAAAGGGGTGAGGGGAGATGGACTCTTTTTCTATTTTTTTATGTTTATTTTGAAATACTGAGACATTGGAAGATGATATACCAACAACAGACAGAATATGCAGCAGCAAATAAGGACCAGCACTGAAACACACAAGAAGTCACAGGAGTCTCCAAAGAGAAATAAATTACAGGCATGTTAAAATATAAATATATGTTATATGATCTTCCAATGTCTGTGTGTGTGTGTAACTGGGAATAAAAAATGCCCAGTTTCCAAGTTTTGAAGCAACCTTTTGTCACATTTCTGGAAAAAGCTAAGGTGAAATAATTCTTGATTATTATGGTGGATGGAGCACTGTATAAACCTATTGAAACAGAAATCAGGAGGTAGAATACAAAAATCACTTCTACAGATTCTGTTGTTAGTAGTCTCTGTTTCCTATGTGCTCTGAAGACTAGCATATTCCAACTATGTATTAAAGTAATCTCACATTTCTTTGTTTTTGCACAAGAATGCCAAAAACTTTGCATAAAATATTTAAATGTGGTTTATGGGAGAGTAAATTCCCAGAAATTAATGGCAGATGCAAGGCAACACATTTTAATATAGAGCTGTCAGTTCTGTGCTTTGCAGAAACAGCACGCTCCTACACTACTTCTGATGCCTCTTCTACATGTACAGGTAAAGGTGTGGTGGGATCTAACATGCAATCCACACAATTGTGCCTACTGCCTTGTCACACATGCATAGCAGAAGGCATGATTGTGGTATTGCACATTAGATCCTGTTGCATCTTATTGCCAGTGGACAGGGAGCCTGGAATCAGGCTCCCCCTGCACCAGTAAAAAGCAAGTTACTGCAGCTTGAATCCTGCTCAGCTGAGGGGCTCCCAGCTTCCGGGGCACTCCACACAGTCCCCAGGGTTGGGGGATCCCAGCAGTTATGATCTCCCAGGCTCAGGGGTGCATGAAACACCTGTGCTCAAGTGATCACAGATGCTGTGATCTCCAGGGCTTGGGGGTGCTTGAAACCACCATGGCACCACCATCACCATACATGGAACATTGTAGGAGAATCAGTTAAATACTAAACCACTTTTGCATACATCCTAGTCTCTGTTTATGGCCCTACTCATTCTTTTGCATAGAAGTAACACCAGAAGAAAGAAATGTATTTAAAAAATCCCATGTTTTTCATAGTCACCTTGCCCCACTGTTCCCTAAAGAGAAATGAAATGTGTAGCACTCCAGAGGAGCTGTATACGAAGAGGAATTGCATTTAGTAGAAAACTGTTCTGTGGTCTATGTGGTTTATAGGCCACTAGTCATGGGTGGTGAAGAATAAGATGTTTCATATGGTGCCATGACTCAGATAACGGGACACTCTTCTTCTGAAATGAGTTCCACTATGCTGTAAAATGTTTGCAATAAAAATTCCAAATGAAGGTGTCTTGATTACCACAGCAATAGCCCTACAGAATCCCTCTACTGCAGAATAATGCCAAGACAGCCAATCAGAGCACGAATAAAGCGTTGCAGACAGACAGACTTAGGCTTTTATAATATTAGAATAGTGGATGAGTTACATTATGGTGTGTGATTATGCTATTTTTTAACTGTCAGTGGATCAGTGACTTTTCCAAGTATGATGATTAAATCGCTTTGTGGACAGCATGTTCATGTGTAAGTTACAGATATACCTAATCTAATTTCTGGAAACAATGTATTTATTAAGCTTGCTCCCACAAAGAAGCATGTTCAATAATATGAATATCCCAAGACTCTTGTTTTAATTTCAAGGATATATATGTGAAAATAGGCCTCAGCCCAAAGTAGTGCCATTTAAAATGATTTTTTACATAAATTGTTTTTTTGAGTAAAGGATTTTTTGGGGGGGGAGGGGCATGGGAGTGGGAAGGATCTTGAAGAAATTATTTTTTTAAAGGGTTTTTGGCCAATGATGGAAATATTTGACTGACCAACAGGCATTAATTACATTTTCACTTATTTTGCTGAAAATGCAAAGTTTTCAGTAGAACCGTGAGGAATGCTCACCTCATACATATTCTGACCACCTTTAGCTCAGATCTGAAAAGTTCTATGTAAAAGGACAATTCCGTTCCAAAATTTCCAAAGTCCAGGATTAGATATATCCATGATTGGCATCCTTATTTTCAATACTTTCTTTGCCACTTTGTATGACTTGGAAACCAACTGCAAACATTTATGGGAAAGGCTCTTGATAATTCTGACAGTTTCTTGATGGATGCATACATATGGGCATTTCAGTACTTGAAAGGAACTTTGTTCTCTGCCTCCCATTACACTATTTCTCCTGCTTTGATTGCCTTTCATACACTAATTCTAGCTGTACTGTTTCTTGCAGAATGGTGGCTGGAAGGCACAGTTGGTGTGAGAGGCATACTGAACTTGCATCCATATTTGCTTAATTATATTATGTATCTTCTGAAAATCATTAAAAATAATCTAATTACTTTCATGCAAGGAGCAGACCCAGCAACAACTCAAGGTCAGCAAGGCAATACATTATATTTAAAGATATAAGAAGACTAGAATAATTTAAATTATGATATATGAATGATAAAAAGACTGTAGTAAAATCAGTTAATAGAAGTAAGTCTCCTATATATTTAGGAAAAAGGTTATTTAATCTTCTTCTTGAATATTATTATTCTTGAATAATTATTTTATATGGACAGGGCTTCTTATAAACTAGCAATTTATGCGAATATATCAAAATTAAATATTTTCTTCTTTGTTTCTGGTTGGCAAAAATAATACTCTGACCTTGATAGTTTCTTGCTTACTCCAAATACATATTCTACATATAGAATACAATAAAAATATTTATATAATAATATTGCCTGTGAGGGGGGGTTATACCAGCAGGGACATGATAATCTAGGTAGGTCTATAACTTATCTCTCGTAAAATGGGATCACTGACAAAGACTTTTGCAAGACATTAATACTGTACTCATTAGATAAATCCATGCAAAGAAGAAAAGTAAATCTAGTTGCATTAGGTGAAGAGCTATAGCAAAACCCAAAATTAATTTCAATGCAAACTAGGTAGCTAATGTGTTTAAACACTTTTGAAAGTCTTACCTGGCATCTATTTGCATCTTTAAGTGCCTAAATACTTTTGATAATATGGCCCAAGAGTTATTAAATGGGCATAAAAAAATAACATTTTTTTTTGTACCAGAAAGGTTTTACTGATACGAGCATCTTGATGGTATGCTATGGGAATTATCTTTGCATGATCGGGAGCACTTAATTAATTAGAACATAAAATAATTTTGTTAAACATTTGTAAAGAATCTGTTCATAAATATGTTATTCCTTGTAGGTTTTGAAGATGAATAAAGCATTTTACCAAGACTGGGAAGGCGGTAAACAGGGAGATGCCTGTCAACAGCTTGGCTGTCAGGTCAATCAGCAGTTTGGCAAACAGACATGAAGCCACCAAGCAGATTGTGCAGTGTCAATGTCCATATGATTAGTAGTTTTTTTTCCTTTGCTGCAAACCTTTTATATGTAACCTTTAAACATAGTTTCCATTTACCTATTAACATGTTTAAAAATACCATAAAATTTTCTTTTGTGATAAAATCCCTGCTACAAATATTAAGTTGGAGTAGAGCTGATATTTTGGCCATTGGGCTAGCCTCGGGCTATAGAAAAAATGAATGAATTTAGTTGGGTTTTCATGGCCTGAGGAAGGCCCCAGATGTTATAGGCAAGTGTTTTAATTTTTGATGTCTAGCTTCTATTTTAACAATAACTTTTTCTTTGTATTGGTGACACTCTAGCTGATGCAGCCAGCAGCTACAATGCTAGGGGAAGTGCCAATGATTCTTTTCATAATTTTATCTTAAAATAGTGACCACAATGACAGGAGACAGTTTATGGAATACTATTCTGTAACGCATGAATGACAAAGTGACCATTCAAAGCACACTGGATAGACTGCAATAATTATATCTGATGCTAGGAAGGATGTTCTTGTTTTCTTGTTCCTTTTTTTGTCTGCTTGCTGATCTGTTCATGCCATGACATTTTTGACATATTCTGCAGAATTGGTGAAATCTGTGTTTTCAATAATTCAGATGTGTAAATTTTGTTTCCTGGGAGGTTGGAAAAAGCTGGGGGAATTTTATCCTGAACTTTGTATTTCAGTGCAACTCAGATCGACACATTCAGCATAATATGGAAAGGAAGATGTGTTCCAGACAATAGCTCTTCTTTGGGGGTCTGTGCTGGGATGGGATGGGCCAATGAGGTAAGGCTGGGTGATGGGATGAGGGCAGATAGTCCAGTGTGGGGATGAGTAGGGCATGCCTGGAATGAGGGAAGCATGGTGTAAAACCATTGCTGCAGTCGAGCACTGTTGCCAACCCAAGGTTTTTTTTTTGTATTTTTACTATCTGCAAGCTTTTTTACTGACAAACAAGCTTTTTTTGCTTCGGTTGATATTAAACCCTAAATTTGAACCTACCCTTGTCCAGGACCTGGCAGAATAGTTACATTTACATTAGGTAAAATATGCACCTGTAAAAAAGTTTGGTTATCAGTAGAAAGTTTGCAGATTGTCGTTTAAAAAATGTGTCTTGAGTTGGCAACCCTAGTAGAGGCACATTTCCCCATTTGCTTCAAAGTCCAGTGCCCCTTTGTATGCTGTGCAGACAGGCTTATGCTGGCGACATATCAGTACATTTCATCAAAGTATTGAGAGAATCATAGTTGAGAGTGACAAGTGTCACAGTGGAGGTGGTTGAATCAAACATATGATAGATGCCCAGTAATTATGCACATCTATATGCAATAAGCACAATTTGTCAGATATTGGCACATTTAAAGTGTATAAAAGTTAGTCTCAAATGCTTTGCTATTCATTTCCTTGTAATCAAATTGCCCATAAATTCATTTTTATTGTGAAATTATTTTAAAATGCTTTGCTTTATTAGTTTGGTTTTTTTTAAAAAAGGCGTTTTATCAACATTTTAATGAAGTTAAAAATACAACCCAAGAAACAACTGGGCAAAATTACATAAAGCAAATCAAACCCTCAAAGTTAATTAGAGATAAATGACAAGAGCACAGAACAATGCAAGCCATCATTATGAGATGGGATTTAAATTCTTTCTCAGCAATACTTTCTAAGTAAAAATGGAAGCAATGTCAATTGTATATTTTATGTCCAAATGTGGTAATAATGTTGATATTGAAAATGATTTGAAAATGTTATTCCAGTGGAGCTATGCCACTTTCTAGCAACGAAGAATCTGGTCCAATATAGTTGAATCATTTGTTATGAAGATATTTTCTGGATTAAGTTTTCAGAGGCAATGGCCTGTTAAGTCCCAGTGAATTTCAGTGCATGTGCACCTGTGTGGAGTAGTTAAAATTCTTCCCACATGTAAGTTGTAGAGAAGTCTTCATAGTGAGTTCAAAACAACTGATGCTTCTGGTTTTTTTTTGTTTTTTGTTTTTTATTTCAGAAGAGAAACAGATGAGAATGATGTCAATATGTGGTGACATCAGATGCAGATCGTGGCTGGCAGAATGAATATAAGCTCATATTTAGACAGTCAAGTACAATTCCATCATGAATAGGGTCAGAGCTCCAACATTGGTCCCACAGAGGAAAAAGCAGAAAGGGGTGCACCTTACAAGTTCTCCCAGGAGCTATGAAATAAAGTTCTGTGAATTAGTCATTTTTATAATGGAGAGGAAAATGGGGGTGACCAGACGGAGATTCTTGATGGAGTTGGCAAGAAGAAAAGGTTTCAGGGTAGCAAATGAGCTAAGGTAGGAAATTCTTTATGTATGTACAATCTGGACATGATGCTGGTACTTAAAAATTTACTCGTAGTCTTGGAAATCTACATAAGATGTGTTGTTAGCTAATTGCAGGATATGTTACATTCAAGGTATATACTATAATGAAGGTTAATGATGTACAATACTGCAAAGAGTGAAATAGCCAAGTGAAATCAAAAGATTGTAATCGTAACAAAGTCATAAATACATTTATGCAAGTGATTGCAAATAACTTTTAATTTGCATATAATGTTATTTTTTTCCCAATAAATGGCTATTTAGTAGATAGTTCTATGTTATAAAAATGAAGATAACTGAGGAAAGATAACCTAGCAGAGAATTAGAAACACCTAGGCATAAGTCAATACCTTTGATTCATGACTCAAATTTGTCTTAAACTCTTGACTTTAATCAGGTTGTACTGTCCCCCATGTATAAAATCAAACAAATTCAGCTTCTTGAACCTGCAAAAATGCCTCACGTGATTCAAGATTGAACACTTGGTTAGTTTTGCTGTAACCAATAAGCCAGGTTCTTCAGCGGGTGTAAATCAGACAGTGTTTTTTCTCATTAGAGCTTAGTTATTACATAAATGTAATTGTTGGTTCCTGAAAAGGAAAAAGTTGAAATTGCCTGTACAATAAATGTAAAGCATTTAGAACTTTATTCCTGCAACATCTCTTACCTGTAAAAACATAAGAAGTGCCATACTAGGTCAGACTAATGGTCTATCTGGCCCAGTATCCTGACCTTGACAATGGCAAAAGTGGATGCTATGGAAGGAGAGCACTAAATATCTGGAGTGATCTATCCCCTATTCAATACCCTTCTTGGCATCCACACAAAATAAATAGAAAGAATAGTAATAGGAGTAATTACTCCAGAAAGTAATTATTCCCCACTTGAAGTATCCCACTGAGCAATATGTTTGATTAAGGGATAACGATACTGGAACATATCTTTGTTAAGCTCTGCAGGCTCTGTGCAGAATTTTTTTTTTACAGAAAAGGATCAGAGATATGGCATTTGAAGATTAAGGGGTAGTGTCATTGTCAGACTTTGGGGGAGCCTGTACAGCATTTACTCTATATACCTGGTCCTGGCTTTAATTAGTGAAATTAGCCTATTAATTTCACAGACATTAGTGTATACTCAATTTATTTATAATGTTAAAGGAAATCACAATGTGTTCACCTCTCCATATAAAATGCCTGCTTAACATACTATGCATGAAGAACAAAACAGGAGCTTCCAGCTCCAAAATATCTGTAGTCACATTCTTTCATGCAACATTTTAAATCTTTTAACCTTGTGTGTGAATCAGAAAAGAAGGACAGTCTTCTTTTGGAAGCAACAACTTGTAAGATATCACATAAAATAAGAAATGGTATTAGGCAATTAGAGTCTGATCTAAAACCCATTCAAGACAGCAAAAAAAGCTTCCATTAACTTCAAATATCTTAAGATCTATTGATATGTACCTGAAAAGATTTGGGTCCATTTGTGTTGCTGAGACAGAGATGTTTCTTGCTAATATTTCTAACTTTGTGTGAAGTCATGAAACAAAACTTTTTTGTTTTGTCAGGAGTTGGCCAATATATTTAATTTCAAGCTAGATGCAACTGGATAAAACAGAGCTATTTAACTGTTGACTTTTGTTGTCGTCGAGAATGCCAGAGGAAACACTAAATTTGTTACATTTTCTGCCAAGAATCAAGCACAGCTGTACAGATACCAGAGGAAACTGGTGCACAACAACTAAACTGCTTCAGCGAGTATAATGATGGCAGAGTTCCCAGATCTGCAGCTTGGTGCAAATACATTAAAGATGAATATTTTATATAAAGTGAAATAAACCACAGGAAGCAGAAGTTCTGTGTCTCCAACTGAATTTTTGTACACAAGTGAAAATATGACAGTTTAATTAAAGTAGAACCTAATAGGGTTAAATAATACATTGCCCACTGAATGGCCTCTCTCAGACATTTTAGAGATAATTGAAACAGACAATTTATATGTGCTCTACTCTACCGGTTGTGAAATGAGAAAAAAGGGTTTTCTTGCAGGGTAAAATGTTTAACTTAACTTCCCCAAATACAGTCATTGTACATTTAATGCAGTGAAAGATTACATGATAGCAATTATTTAGTGGATAACCGTGGAAACTTACTTACATGAGTAACCCACTGAATTTTAAGAAGTCATGGGGGTTTGAAATGAATAAGCTCTTTGGACTTGATTGATACTTAGGGATTTGGTATACTAGTCTCCCAAAATAATAATAAAATCTTGCTTTGAAATATGGTAATTAAGTTTCAAGCTGAAAGTGTGTGCCCTGTGCCCTTCCATGACAGTTAAGTAGAATTATTACTTATGAAAGCAATGAATCGAGTGACTGACTGAACTTCAGAGTGTCATGTTTTATCTTGAACCATCTTGTGTGTGGTTTGAAGGCTGGGACTGGCTCCCATGTGGTTCCAGTGTGCTGGTGCTACATAGCACTGGGCCTTGAACTGGCCCCAGTGTGGTGGGATGTGGTAGGAAACCCAAAATTGGTTGATTTTTGGTCTCGGCTCTGAGATGACAGAGGGGCCAGTTTCAGACTGGTACTATGGTTCAAGGTTCAGTGTGGTGCAGGGGCTGAGAGTGACCCTGCCACTGCACAGGCACTGATTCAAGAATCCTGTGTGGTACGGGGTTTGGAGTCTGCAAACAGTGGGTTGTCAGGCTCCCACCCTCCCAACACACTGGAGTCTCCTAATCACATTACCTCTGTGGAGCAGTCCAGTATTAGCTCAACATGTTAGTTGATAGGATCTGGAGATACTCCTTGCTGGAAAAGGAAAATTGACTATGGTTACACCTTATGCTGTAAGTCTCATGAATGTTGTTTGGCTTAGCGCTAGCTTGGAGTTTGGAGCAGTCATACCTTTAGTATAAAAACCTTCTCTGACTGGCGTCCCCTACCTTCCCAGCTGTGACTTGCCCCTAGGGGCCTGGTGAGCAGGGAGGTCCATTGCAGCTCTACTTCTCTATGATTCTCTATGCTTCACCTGTCCCTTGTCTGCTGCAGCAGTAGTGTTCTAGACTGGGGCAGGGGTGGGAGGTGGTGGGGTCCCTCAAGAGAGGCTGAGAGACTGGGTTTTGGGGGGCGTTTAGCTCTTAACATGTTTCCTACGTTTGTGTGGGGGGGGTTGCTTCCTGGATGCTCACTTGTTCGGAACTGACTTAGACCTGTCATAGCCCAAAGGGAGATTTGACATTAACCTAAAGGCCAATCACTTGGGAGGAGGGAATGAAAGCAGCAGCAGGATGATTCCTTTATTTCTCCCTTTCCCAGCTACCTCCCTTTCTTGCCTGGAGAGTCCTTGCTCTTCACCAGAAAAATTGCACCTACTACCCCTGGAGAGAGTTTCCCAACTCTCATCAGATGGGAAATACTGTTATGAGAAGCAGCCAGGGATGTGAGATCCCACAGAGCAGGAGGGTGGGGGAAGGGGCCGTTGCATCCTGGGATACTGAAGGACTTCAATTTGAGTGGCACTGCTGTTGGGAGTGGCCACACCTAAATAGAACAGGAGCAAGATTATGAGGACCAGAAATAATCCTGCCCTGGAGTGGCATAACTTTGAGCCACATAATGAGTGCTTTAAACCACTTAAAGATGTTAAGTGTAATTGTGGCCAGTTCAGTGGTTAAGAGCTCCAGGAGCCAACTAAACTTGCCATGTAACACAGCCCTATGCTACAATGTATGTGCTTTACTGTTTTAACACTCAGACACTAGCATTGTAAGTGCTGCTAGTACATGCTAAGTGTAATGCTACTCTAATATTATTACTAGTTAACAGCCTCTCAATATACCGAGAAAACATACAAACAAATGCTTTTGTCCATGTCTTTTGTGGCTCTTCCTGTTCCTCACAAACAGCAAGAGTAAAAGAGGGACTTCAGGAAATGACTAGCACTGGAGGGAAGAAATTGAGAGAGAAAGAGATCCGAACAAAAAACAGGTAGCGAACAAGATGAGTGCCCAACTTCACCATTCAGACTATATTTTCCTTTTGTTCTGTCTTGTTCCTTTGTTTACTGACATTGTGACTTCTTAAGGAATGGTTATGAAACAGCTGTGTGCAACATGTATAGCCTGTTGCTGTCCTGTACAAATAATAATGGGTTATCTGTCTGGATATCTGGGGGTCAAGCAGGAAGCATGTTGCAGACAGTGCTGTTCCTCCCCAATCCATGTTTGGCTGCTGATGTCAAAATCTTGTAGATTGTGTTTGCTTCCTATAAGATACAATGATATGATGAGGAACCTTAAGCACAGGAGGATACTATGTCTCCCAGGGGAGAAGAGCTTATCTGGAGATAGATGGGACAATATATACCTTTCATGAACCTATATTTTGATGACTATCAACGATACACAGCTTGGGTGCCACAGAACTGTGGGGTGCCTTGAGATCCTTATAATGATCCTTATAAAGATCCACATAAAGTTAGCACTGTTAGGGTTGCAAACAAGGGGCATTTTTACATGTGCTTCTGACACGGTGTTGGGTGCTTGTAATTAGTGAGCTGCACTAATTAAAAAAATGAGAAAATGGTGGCAGTATGCTTTGAACTAAAGCACAAAGAATGTGTTTTAGTTCAAAGCACACTGCCACCATTTTCCCAGCATGGAGTCACACAGCACCGCTGATACACGTGATGCATGAGGCTGCCAGAGCATGTCAATTTACATCCTCCAGCAGACTTGATTAATTGAGTCTGCTCTGACATGCTGGATTTCCAGCACATCAGAACAGGTGCCCCACGTGTGTATAAGAGCCCAGGATTCTCAAGATAAACCTAGATTACAAATAGAAATCCATAGTTGTAATTTTTCTACATTCTTGGCAACATAAAGAGTGCTCAATTATTTTTCTATAGTCAAAAATAGACTGAAAACTAACAGTTGGCATTTTATGAGGAGTGCCTTGAGACTATCCAGGGGTATCTTGCATGTATAACAGTTGAGAACCATTGATTTATGTAGTTAAATTCAGGGTGCACTGCTAGAAATTTTTGGGGCCAATAGCTGATTTTTAAGGTGGCATATCAGCCGATACTGATCCAATTTCTGATATGGAGCCCGACAGCTTGAAGAGCAGTGTCTGGCTGGTAAGTCTGTTGTGGTGGAAGGGAAAGGGGAAGGGAAGGGAAGGGAAGGGGCATGGGGGGGAAGACAGAGGCCCCTGTGGGGAGAGGGGGAGTGCGACTGGGGCAAGGGCTGGGGCAGGCACTGTCTGGGTAGGGCAGGGCACAGGATGGAGCTGTGGCTCATCTGGCAGCTCCTGCTTCTGTGTGCACTCTGGTGGAGCCTTGGGAGAACCTTTTCCCCCCCCGATCTATGCGTGGGGCAGAGGTGGCTCCTGCTGTGCACTGTCCAGGAGCCGCTGGTCCAGCACTTGCCTGCTTGTCTGGCAGCTCCCACTACTCATCCTGGAGGGGATGGGGTGTGGGAGGCATGTGCCCCTGGATCTGTGTGGGGGCAGGGAGGGATGCTACTGTGGGTTGGGGCCAGGGCTGGGCTGAGCTCTTCTTGGTGGGGGCTGGGCCGGGCTGAGCTTGGGTTGGGTGGTGGTGGTTCTGGGAGGGGGGCTACACAGGGGGCTGCAACCACCCCAAAATTCACTGTAGCCCTCCCAACCCCCCCCTCCAGCACCACCACCATCTGCCCTGAGCACAGCCTAGCCCAGCCCCTCCACCCCATGCTGGGAAGAGCCTGGCGTAGCCCCAGCCCCAGCCTGCAGTGGCAGTCTGTTCTGCCCCATGCAGTTCCAGGAGGACATGCCTCCCTGTGGCCTCCCGGGGTGTGCATAGCAGTGGGAGCTGCCCCCCCACCCCATGCCCTGCAGATGAGCTGCAACTCCATCCTGTGCCCCTCTCCACTTTGGCTGGGAAGCACCTGCTCCAGCCCCAGCCCCATTCCCTCCCTTACCACAGGGGCCTTGATCTGTCCCCACCATGCCTCTTCCCTCACCCTCCCCTTCCAGCACAACAGACTTACCAGCTGTATGCAGTTCTCCATGCTTCCGGGCTCTGAACCTTGCTGCCTACGTGCTGCGGTGTGGCTTCACGCATGGGGCATTTATTGGTCACGTTGTTGGCCACATCAGGCCAACTCCTAATACAGTCAATTTTCTTTATATTGGTGCTGATCTGATATTGGACCGACATATCAGTATATCCAGAGATGACCAGAGCAGGGCATGGGGTCCCGCTTCCGGACACGAGGAAACTGGCAGTAGATTCGGTGGGGGAAGGGGTGCTGAGTGGCCAGCTGGCTGTGAAGCTGGCAGTGGCATGGAGTTGCCACAGCCTTTCTGCCTGGCTCCATGGGGACCCCCAAAGTGTGGGGCCTGGGGGGGGCATCGCCCCAATTCACTCCCTGCCAGGGAAAGCCCTGGGTGTACCTCTAGTTAAAAGCTCTTTCTTGCAGATAAGTACAGATAAACACATGCACACTTAGCAATACCATTGGCTAAACCCTGTTAAATGATCAGCAATCAACCATAAGGGGTTTTTGCCACTCAAGAAGTGAAAATGTAAAGTAAGTTTGTGTAATTTGAATGACTTAACAGAACTCTTTAAGTAGAGCTGGGTAGAAAAGAGGTTTTCACTGGGAAATAGGAATTTGCAGAGACAAAAAGCATATAATGAGACTTTTGTTGGTTTCAACAAACTTGACAAAACACCAACAGGGTTCTGCTGCTACCCTGCCTGGTTTTTAGCCAATTCACAGGGTTGGTTTCTGGATACACCAGAGCTTTTAGTGTTCCGGACTCTGCAGCCAGCCCTGTCATGTGGACTGCAGCACTGGGACCAGGGACTCTGAAAGGCATCCAGAGCACTCCAGGGCTCTTGGGTAGTAGACTGTCCCAAGGCCAGGGGCCCCATAGCTTTTACAAAACCAGGAACCTCAAAGCTCTGGGATACCTGGATAGAGGTAGGGATCTTGGTACCTCAGATGCCAGCTCTGCAGCATAGAAACCATGAGAAAGTCAGCTTAAGATTTCAGGGTTTCCATGTGCCCTGCCACAGAGCTGAAAGGACAGGGAGCCCCAGGGCACTGGCTCACCTATGGTTCTCAGATCTCTAGGTTCTCAGTGTATTGGCAGTCTCCTAGTGCTAACTAAAGCTTTGAAGCCTAGATCACAAGAACCCATAGCTGTGAACAGAGGGGCCTTGGAACTTGAGGCTCAATTTATTTGAAAATGCTGTGAATATTTGATTAGCTTAATATTTTTATTTTTTATCTTTCACAGGAAATTTAAAACTTTATATTGTTCAGAAACAAAATGATTATTTTCAGTGTTTCAGAAGTTCTTGTGGAACAGAAATTGTCATTTTGGCCAAGTCTGCTTCTACCTTCTAGAATCTGAAAGTAATTATTCATATAATGCCTAATATTTCTTTATCACGCATTTCTAGGAGGCCAGATGTTATTGTAGTGACTTCTGCCTCATTTCTAAGAAAATCTAACCATAACTCTATCATATGATATAGTGTATGGTAGTTTAAATTTGTTCTGGAGATTTTATGCTAAATTATACCAGATCAGTTTTGCAAGAGGCCAGCATATTAATAGCAGGAGATGGTCTTCAGACATGATGCATAATTCATAAGGTTTGTTTTTGCATATATTTACCAATACCATTTATGAAGAGCTTAATTTAAGTACAGAAGATTTTAAGTTTACCAAAACTATTAGCAGCTCTAGAGTTTTGAAGGATTTTCTACAGCACATCTCAAAGTATTATGAAGCTCTTATGTATTGACCAGTAGTAGCCTTATTTCTCTAAAGGCTGTCAGGTAACATAAAACAGCCTCTTCATTACAATACTGCTTGTGTAAGCCAAACAGTTTCCAAGTTGCAAAAAAATATGTAATGGAAAAGTGTCCAGAGAAGTTAAATGATGCTGAACGGAGGAAAATGCTGCACTTATAAGAGTTGTCAAACTATAATACTGTTCTTAAAATATATGGACTGAATAGAAAAGATACATTGTAATATAAAAATACAGCTTGCTTTCCACATCCTGCCATACAATAGATACAACACTTCAGGAAGCACATGGTATATAAATGTTAAAACAGCAGCTTTGCCGTGAGATACTGTTGGCTCCAAAAAGACAAATAAACCTTCATCTTTGTATTTTCCTTGACAGCGATTCTGTCACCCACATTGTAGCAGAGAACAATTCTTGTGGTGAGGTTCTGCAGTGGCTAAGAGGACAGAAGGTGAGGGACAGTTCAAGATTTGAACTTCTTGACATCTCTTGGTTCACAGCCTGCATGGAAGCTGGAAAACCAGTGGATTCTGAAATCAAACATCGACTTATTGTAAGTCAGGTTCTTCATTATCAATTCAACTTTTTTCACAAGAATCAAAACTATCAGACAACTTCAGTGTGTATTTTTGGTGTTACTGAGTTTTGCATGAAAATGCAATGATATTTTTCTAAGAAGTGTATAGATTAATTCATGCTGTTTCATAAAATGAAAGGGTTGCTTCCACAATACCTTTTTTAATAAGTTGCTTTTTAAAATCTTTTTTATTGGCTGCTGATAGTGATAAGTTACCATAGTCTGGTGCGTTATTACTGAAATAATAATATACATAATTCGTATAAATTGAAGGCTATTAAAAGTAACCAATTACCAAACTATTTGTCTTTTGTGTGGTATCTGTGGTATTCCCACAAATACTTAAATAGGAAATGCCTCAAATGCCAGGGTAATTGTATCTACTCTGAGAGATACAGGACCTAATCTAATGGCTCTCACTGCAGTACTTTGCATCTTTCAGCAATATATAAACATTAAAACTTGTACTGGTTAGGGTTGATCTACATACCCTTGAAGAACCTATAAAAAGACTGGTGATGCAGTCTGTGTGTAAAGGGATAGTAATTGGACTTAGGTACCATTACACACTTGGTGCTAGTAGGAAAAGATACAGCAGGACTTCAGGTGTTGCATTATACTATAGCAGGATCTATATTGAAAAGCGTGCTGTCTACATTCTGTAAATGGTGCTTGACCCTTCAGGTTATAGGAAGATATATAATAAGGCACCCTAGCACCAGCAAAGTCATATGGTTATACTGCAGTCTGGTTTTTGGAATTGAATGCAGTATGCTGCAGAACCACTCTGGGCTACACGGTGTAACTGGTGATAGGTAGCATCACTGTCCTGACAAGCTGTGCACTCTACATAATGTCATAGTACCACTGGGTGTTCTTCAAAAAGGATGAAGTGATGCAACACCACTGGTAGACCCTGTGCCCCAGCTGACTGTATTTACTTTCCTTATTCTCTATGTATTTAACATCATAATGTTGCCTGGCAAAAGATCTGATACAAAGGTTTTTGGAGCCAATGGGAAAATTCTTACTGATTTCAAAGAGCCTGAATGGACTGCATGAGCTGTAGCTCATTGCAGACCTATATTGTGGAAAAGTAATGGACACTCAGACCAGTGTAGGGTTTTGCTGAGTATATCTTATTGCTGTGTACAGCATGTCAAAAAATGAACCAGTAATTTCATAATAGTTTCTTCTTTAGTTCTTTTTCATCTTGATTATTAAAGTATGAAGAATGATCTATAATCCCCTCTAGCCCAGACAGACTGTGATGTCTGGGTCATTTTTCATTGCCAAAAACTAAACTACAATACTGAATCTATTCTCCAAGATTTTAGATGAGAGAATGCCTGTTTAATAACAAATATAAAAAAATGAGTACACCAGATGGAGCTATCGTTCTCAGACTCAGAATAATACCATGATGGCCATGTGTTTATGTTTTCAATGCTTATTTTTCACAGAATCTTCTGAAGGTAGAATGCTCTAAATAAATTGATGCAAACACAAGTAAAAACAAAAAACATATATATAAACATTAAACTATCTAACCTCATAGACAGGCCAAGGAGGTACGAATGTTTGGGACTACTATTTCATTTAACTGACTGAAAAAAACCTAAAACCCCAGTGATCCCAAATATACAAAACACCATAAAGACTTATGGGGGAATTTAATTTTAAGTTCTAGCTTTAAGATGCACTGTGATTATGTACTTCCTATTTCATTTCAGCACTGTCTGAATCTCTATGGCTTTAGATGGACCAGCAAATATGAGTATATGAGATGCTTTTTAGAAAAATAAAGCTTCTGAAATTCACTTTCTTATCCAAATATCAGTATAAAAACTTTTTAATTAGCATATTAAAAATTAATAATGATTTTTTCTGCATAAGAGGGCCTTCTTGGATTTCTGGTACAGCAAGATTTCCTGAAGGAGCTATAGTGGATCATTATGCTATGGAGAGATTAGTTTTGCAAGGGAGATCGTCTCATTGTATTAGGGTATAAATATTTCATACCAATAAACATAGACTGTCATAAAGCACTACATTTAACATAAATGAAAAGCATAATAAACATACTTGTGCTAGTCACCTTGTTAACTTTAAATGTAGATACTTAAGACCAGGTTTCTAAATAGTAAAACAAATAAAAACATTTTAAATGGTGAATAGTCAGGGCCAGCACAGGATTTCTTTTGCCTTAATGAATGAGAAAAGTTTGAGCTGAAGGTCAATTTTTTAAAATACTAGGTCAAACTCATATCTGGTATAATTTAATTGGAACTGCACCAAAAACAAAGTTGTCCTATTATGACAATCTTTTAAAAAGTAAAATGAAAGTGAAACAGAAAACCAAAAAACTCACACTGTTTTATAAATTGTCACTGTATAAAAATGGACTGTAGTAGGTAAAAATTTTGAGTGAGACGCTGGCTGGGTTTCAGAATCTGTTGTGGATCTTCCTGGTAGGGGCAGAAGAGGAAAGAAAGAATGGTCGCTGAAGAGCAGTGATGAAAAACAGTTGTTGGGCAGTAAAAGGTCAGAGAAGTTGGGATATAGGTTGCAGCTATAATATATGATTTATGAAGTACTCAGGCACTGCAGCCCACAGTATGTCCAGACTACCCAGGGTGTGAAGGTAAGTGGAAGAAAGTGACAGGAGTAATGGAATAAATACAAGTGTGTATGGTCCCTCCTCAGTTTAGTTACACAGGCTGAGAAAGCCTGAGGCCATAGTAGTAGGTATCTAGTGAAAGGAAATCTTCATTTGAAAGTGACTGAGGGAAAAACTGTAAGGATAACAATAAAAAAGTGCTTTTTCATGAAAACGATGAACAGAGTAACTGTACCAGATCACTCTGTTTCAGGTCTGTGTACACAGTTTGTCTGTCACACCAGTCACCAATTTTATAGTGCACCTAGATCTTTGTTTTCCTCTTTACTTAAAATAGGCCTTTATGAGGTTAGCTGTGTACCTAGGATTCTGTTACATTATAACCAACTTTAATGAGCCCAAGCCATCCTTACATTCATACCATGCTGAAAACATTATCATAAAAGGACTGAAAATGAATAAACATGTCTATTCAGAATGCTCCTAAAAATTGCTTTTTGTTATTGGCTGCGGGTTCAAATGCTATCTGGTCCCATCACACGTGGTCAAAAACAAAGGCAACCTGTGAGATAAGTACTAAATTGCACCTGTTTGGGAGTAGCACCCTCCGGCTCAGATTTTGTTTTTTTTAGCTAGCTAGTTTGTTTCTAGCATTCAAGAAGTAGGAGATCAGTTTTCTATTTTTCCATAAAAGAGGAATGGAAGTGGCAGCATGACAAATTCAGGTTGGCATTCTTCCCATACATGAAGCAACAGACGTTATAGCAGGGAAATTATATAGACAATCACTGATTTGCAAAGGTTTAAAACTCTGTTGATATGCAGTCTAATGGAAAATGTTTGTAGATGCTCTGTAGTACTTGTATAGATATTAGAAATACTTGTAGAAGCAAGCAATAGACATACATGGGATGATTTCAGAGTAGTTTGACCCATGTTTAATTTACCATAATATGCATTTAATATGCAAGGGGGATTTCTATCTGCAGAAAAGGTAAATTAATACTTACTTTTAAATTATCTTAGTATTTGTTTCTTCACAGTGTGGTAAATTATCTGAAAGTGCAATGGCAAAATGCTTGTGTTTGGGACTGGATGCACTGTGGTGTGACTGTCTTTAGTCAGAGGTTTGATTTTTGTCCCCTAATCTGTATTTGCCCCATAATTTGTATGAATAATAATATCCCATCTGTTCTCTACACTAAAAGGCAAAATAAATCCAGCTCTTATGTTTAGTTGATGATAGAAAGGGACAGTTTCTTTAGTTCTCATGCTGTCACCTACCAATCAGACTCTAGTAATTACAGTTTGCATCTATTTTGTTTTCTATTGATTTCTGTCCCAGGTTTGTTTTGATGAGTTATACAACCAGTATTAGCATATTAAAAACATAAACATGTGGACACTGATTGAGGGGGAAAGCTCAAATAATTTTGCAAAAGCAGGAACAGGATGTTTGTGTCTCAGCACACTGTTTTCCTGGATGCAGTGAAATACTTTTGCTTTACTATAGCACTCTCCGCGTACTTAGTTTAGCTGTCTAATTCCCAGCTCTACTTCACAGTCATTCTCACGACTTCAGCTCTTGCATAGCTATTTTTATGACCTAGTGAAGTTAATGCTGGTTTACATACAATATTTAGTAACATGCTCTTTACTCACCACCTTCCTAGTTGATGTTATTATTTCAGTTAGTCTATTAACTATAATTAATCATAAGTGTTTGAGATTTCAAATCAGTGTTTAAGTATAATTCATGAATGTATGCAAGCATGGCAGAGTAATGCTATTTTTCCTTACTGAAACTCTTTTCTGGTTACATGCTAGAGTAGCCTTATGTAAAGATACAATAACTTCCTTCCTTTCAAAACATACTGTGAAAACTGTCAGAAATTTTTATTTTGCTTCAGCAATTAAAAAAATTACCTTTTAGTTTTTATGAGTACAATTATATTATTGGATAAATTGCTAGAAACTTTGCTAGATCATGCATAGAGGCTGCTTTTTCATAAAATCATTTTTAACTAATATATTATCTAGTGTACTTGAATTCTCCTTGGCCATGTATATTATGGAGAGAGGAGTTCTTTTTTCCCTTGTTAATATGAAAACAAACTTCCCATTACATACGTACACACACACACACATAAACATTTTACTTGTGTGAGCAACTAGTATTCACTTCAGCTTTGGATTTGTCTGATTTGGGGGACAGCGATTCAATTCGGTGATTTGAATCACTGTCTGAATCGATTTGGCCGAATCTGATTCAGAGATTTGGCCGCAGACAAATTGGCTGAATCTCTGAATTGGCCTCATCCCCTGCCTGCTCTCCCAACCCTGCCAATAAAAAAAAAAAAGCCCCAACTCAGCAGCAGCTGCCAGGCCAGCCGGGGTGGGGGTGGGCTATCCTCACCCCATGCTGCATGGGGGGCTCTGTCATGAGCACCCAGAAGCCCCGACAGCCCCAGCCAGGGCTGGGAGAGTGGGCAGGGGTTGGGGGGCTTGTGGCAGAGCCCCCAGGGCTCTGCAAAGCTTTGCATGAATATATGTGTGTATGTATATATGTGTGTGTGTATGTGTGTGTATTTAGGATTGGATTGCTCTGTATCTCTTGCTGCTCACTTTGCATGGACTACTTAAATATTTACCAAGACTTAGTGAAGAAGACTGTGAAGGAGCCACCTGGCTTCCAGTCCCTGCAACAATTAATATTTAAGTAGTCTTTCCAAAGTGGAGCAACATCAAAAGATGAAGCAATGAGTTACTGGACAAAATGAATGTAAATGGTTCTTTCTATGGCAGTTTTATGAATCTAGATCTTTTTGCTTCTTATTGTTTTTTTTTGTTTCCCCTCCCTTTCCCTGCAGCTTTCTGCTGCTTATTGTTTTTCCTTCCCTTCTCTAATACATTGCTTACCTTTCTCCTCTCCCCTGGGGTTTGTCTGTTTGTTTTTTTCCAGCTTCTTTGTTCCCTGCTGGCAGAGAGCTGCCCATCCCCCAACCCTCTGTTTTCTTGCAGGGTTAACCCTTTTTTTTGCTGGAATGGCTGAAGGCAGCTCCCAGTAGCCCACTGCTGGGAGCTTTGGTCTCTGGCTTCAGCCCCTCTGGACTGGAGCTTTGGTCTCTGGCTTCATGCCCCTCCTTCCATTGGAGTGGAGGAGTGTGCTGCTGCTGTGGGGGTAATTATAGGCTGCAGACATTTCCTCTATGCTGCCCAGGTGAGTTCTGTCCCCATCATCTTCCTCAGCAACCCTGCTTTAGTGCCTGAGGTTGTGGTAGCAGGTGTCTGTCAGGGGTGCTTTTTGCCTTGCCTTGCTTTTGCCCAAGGTAAACCATTCATGTGGTAGCCTCGAACATGCCTCCATTCCTCTCTGATGACAACCTCATTAACTGCCTGCACCCTTATGGCATGGTTACAGGATCAGTCTGTAGACTGCTGCTTGGCAGCAAGTTCTCTAAGCTCCAGCATGTCTTATCCTTTAAAAGGCAGCTGTTTATGCTTCTCACCAGGGAGGGGCAAGTTTTGCCCCACTCCATGTCCTTTCTGTTTGATGGGCAGCATTACAAGGTCTACCTTAATCCTGGGGACACCTTGTGTTTTTGCTGTGCAGGTCTTGCCTGGCTGCGGCAGAGCCACCTGTGGCTGCACCCAGTGGTGGCTTATCCAACTCTGATGTGGCAGTCCCATCGGGTGGTGGGGAAGGGCCTTCCTCCCAGTCACTCCCTGTTTCATTGGAGTCAACTAACTGGCACACCTAGGGCAAGGGTTAGTGAGGAACTGGTTAGGGAACTTCTGGAAGGACTGGATGTATTCAAATCAGCTGGTCTGAACGATCTCTGCACAAGAGTACTGAGGGAATTGGCTGAGGTCATTGCGGGACCCCTGGCACAGCTTTACGAGCACTCGTGGTGCTCTGGTGTGGTGCCAGAGGACTGGAAGAGGGCCAGTGTGGTTCCCATCT